>NW_006408672.1:3033894-3059349 GCF_000296735.1 Chrysochloris asiatica | reverse complement strand
TATATATATATATATATATATATACACATAGAGAGAGAACTTTTCTCATATATATATTTGTGGGTCCCATTCACCTTCTCACTTTTTGTCTGTGTGTCCACTCATAAATTAATGCTATTACTGTATTACTGTTATTGGCGGATTGTGTATGGGAGGGACACAAGAGTTACAAGCAATAAAGGTAACTACTGTTACAGAGAGGCTACCCTAAGAAATTAATTCACACAGATGTGGGGGCTGGCAAGTCTAAAATCCATAGGGCAGGTGATGGCCTGGTGACTCTGGCAGGGGTATTTATCCTAAAGCAGAATCCTTTCTTGAGAAAGGTCCTTTGTTTGTTCCTAAGGCCTTCAGCAGATTAGAGGCCCACCCCCCAGTGAGATGGATTGGCATAGTGACAGCAGCAGTGGAATCAAGGGTTGTTGTTGTTGTTGTTAGGTGCCATCGAGTCGGTACCGACTCATAGCGACCCTGTGCACAGCAGAACGAAACACTGCCCGGTCCTGGGATCAAGGGTAACGGAACACAGTTGTGAGGAACACAGTTGTGAGGACCCGCAGTGTTTTGTTCTGTTGCGAATAGGGCCGGCCGCTGTGAGTTAGAACCTACTCAACAACAACATTCACATTATGGAGGGCAACATGCTTTACTGAAGGTCAACTGATTTAAATGTTAATCACATGTAAATGCCTTCAGAGCAACAACCACACTAGTGTTTGACCAAACGACTGGGCACCATAACCTAGCCATGTTGACACACAAAGTTAGCTATCATATTCCCCAAGAAGGCAATACCTGGCCACTAGCTTGCTCCCAGGTTTGTAAGGAGGGGACTCATATATGGGTCTGTCCTCCAGAGTGTTAGGAATAGAGGTGCTTGTCTGAGTCCCTGCTTCTTCCCTCAGCTTCTCTGGGCCCTGTTCTTGTCTGAAAAGTCCATTCAGGAAGAGGAGCCTGTGATTTCGTTTTCTGACCAGCCTCCAGTCATTTTCTGACTAGACTTACATCTCTCTTTATCCCCTTTCCCCCTTTGGCAGATTGGGACGAGTGTGCAGACAGCCGGGAGAATGACTGTTCGGCTGCCGCCCAGTGCCTCAACCTGGAGGGCTCCTACACCTGCCAGTGCCTGACAAGCAGAGACATCAACCCCTCCCGGGTGGGCCGGACCTGTGAGGGTAGGTGTCCTGAAGCTCCAGGACTGGGGGAGGCAGGGCTGACATCTCCCTCAGACTAAGAGAACATTGTGCCTTGGACCCACAGTACTTTCAGGAGCCCATGGAAATGCTTTGAGCTTAATTTCTTTTAAAACCCAAAGAAAGACATTAACAACTAATTTTCCAGCTACAGTGGAGTCGACTCAGACCCCTGGTGACCCCATGAGTGTCAGAGCAGAACTCTTCTTTACAGGGTTTTCCAAAAGTGGATTGCCAAGTCTTTCTTCCAAGCTGCCTCTGTATGAATTTGAAACTCCAACCTTTTGGTTACTAACCCAGCACATTACCCATTTTTGCCTCCTCCAGGGACTCTGATATAATAATAATGAATCTCGCCTGGATTATAGTCATCCTTATTTCAATGTAATTGTAAAATATAATTATTAAGGCTTTGTTTTTTATTATGTAGAAGGAGCTCATGGAAGTCATATACCCCTCTGATAGAGAGGGTACTTTAGGTGACTGCAAGCCTGAGAGAGAGGGTCTGGAGTCCAGGTGAGCTGAGCATGAATAAGTGCCTAGAGATGAAGTCTCCTGAACCCTAGTTTTGATGTGCCTCTGCCATGAATCTTTTTTGGAACCAATTCAGATCAGTTTGTTGGGGCTGTCTGGAGTGCTGAGTTGAGAAGCCATGCCCAGACTTAAATACTGATGCTCGATTGGTTATGTCTGGCCTGGATGCAGCCTTGGATTGCTGTCATTCAAGCTGGAAAACACAGTAGAGAATTAATCCCTATGGAGAATAACTCTTTTCCTTAAAAAATAAAATAAAATAAAATGGTGTATAGTCCCAAAATTTCTCATCTCTTTTTATTGTTGTTGTTGTTGTTGTTAAGTGCCGTCGAGTTGGTTCCGACCCATAGCGACCCTGTACAGGGTTTCCGAGGGTGTAAATCTTTACTCTTTTTATTATTCACCCCAAAGTCCAGTAAGCTTACAAGAGAGACCCACTCAAGTTCCACTGGAGTACAAATTTTCCCCTCTCCCCATATTGCTCTAGGAACTGAGCCCAGCTGTGCCATCCTGGTTCTGCAGCCCTGAGGTGGTTTTCATTTCAGGATCTTAGCTGAATTATTTATCAAGTAGGGCACCTGCCTAGCTTCCTGCAAGAACTTTGGTGAGACCCAAACTCACAGATAGCAACCAGGGTAACGCACATCCCCACTTTGGGTTCACCTGGAAAATACAGGTATCATCTTACTGGATGGTCCTTGGTTTCCTCTCAGGCAGGGCACCCTGAGAAGCAGAGAGACTTCTGATAGCTGGGTAGACCAGATGGCCATGAGTGGACCAGGTAAATGAGATGTCTGAGCAGGGATGTGTGTGTATGTGTTGGCAGGTGAGGTGGTGAATACCACAGAAGGCATGATGCCTCCGACAACACAGGCGATGGCCCCAGCTCTTGGGACAGCAGCATCCACTGAAGGTATTGCAGTCACTACAGACAGGTCCACCCCAGGGACCCCTGCCTTGTCACAGAGCCCCAAGAACCAGTGGAACACCTCAGCAGTAGACCAAACCTGGACCCCTGGACTCCTCCCCAAGAGAGGGGATAAAAGCAGCACCACTGGGAGAGACAGGAACAGCACAGAGAACAGAATGAAGGAGGATGCATCCAGTGTGACCCCAGGCCTGGTGACAGGCCAGTGGGGAACAGACGGGGTGGCCAGCACCACGACCTCGGTGCCAACCCACAGCTCCCTTCTGGGGACCACACATGGCCAATTGGACTCCACTGGGCAGTTATTGCAGACCTCAAGTGTGGAGTCCAGCTCCTGGCTACCCCCTACAGCGGACCCCACAGGCCACATAGCCTGGCACCCCAGCCCCTCAATGCAGGACACACCACCAACACCTGTGAATACCACATGGCCATGGAATTTGGACCCTAGGTCCTCCAGCTCCCCGGACCTGCCATCAACTTCCAGCCCTTTTTCTCCAAACACCTCCCCCTGTGGTGAGTAGCTTAAAGGGTGCATCCTGGGTGGAAGGGCCATTGCAACTGTGCGGTCTTTATAATTTCAAGTTGCAAAGACTCATTCAGTTGTAGAGTCTAAAGACCTTGTAGAAATATTCTGGGGCCTTTCTGTTATTTGGATGAGTAAGTCTAGGTGCCAAGAGGCTGTGCTCCCAGCGGCAAATTCCTGGTTTAGTTAGGATGAGTACACCTCATTGTCACTCAGCCTTTTCCCCACTCAGCCTCTTCCCTACCCCATTCCAATGTCAGGACCTCTGATTTGTGAACAGTTCTGGTAGGATGTTGAACACTGGAGAACCTTCAGGTAATATGAGGGACAAAGGCACTGGGGTATACCCTAGCAGTGTCCTGCACCTTCAACACCATGTGCACCCTCAATAGTTCTGTGCCCTCAGCAGTGTGAACCCCCAGAAGTTCCATGAAAGGATTTAGCCATTGCAGAGGCCCCAGTGATATCAGGGGCACAGGGCAGCTCTGTGCAGCCTAGGTCTGGGCCTTGCCATCTCCCATAGAGCTGGCAGAGCAATCCCAGCTTGTCTTCCTCCAAATGAAACCTGCTGTTAGGTGTGATCTCCATCAGTGCATTGCCTCTGCTAAACAGTTCTGGTAGCGTGGTGTTTATGAGTCAGGTTGCTAACCTTAAGGTCAGCAGTTTGAAACTACCAGCTGTTCTGATGGAGAAAGATGAGGCTTTCTGCTGCTCCCATAAAGATTTACAGCCTCAGAAACCCTATACAGGGTCGTTATGAGTTGGAACCGACTCCACAGCACACAACCACCACCAAACAGTTCTAGGGCTCGGCGCTGAAGCTCTCATAGCAGAACAGCAAGGATCTTAGGTCCCCCAACAAGGACAGTCTATGCTCACACTATGGAAATCCAGGGCTTAGAAAGTAACCAGTCCCTCGTGGGAGCTGCCCAGGACCTGCCCAAACCAAAACCTACACCCAGTGCCAACAAGTCGATTTCAACTCATTGTTGTTAAGTGCTGTAGAGTCAGTGTAGAATTATAGTGAACCTGTATAGGGTTTGCGAGGAGGGCTTGTGGGTTTGAACCACTGACAGTTAGCAGTCCAGTGCTTATCCTACTGCACCACACCAGGACTCCTATATAAGGCTTCCAAGATTAAATATTCATGGGAGCAGACAGCCTTATCATTCACCGTGGAGCAGCTGGTGGATTTGAACCACCACTCTTGAGGTTAGCAGCCCAATGCCTAACCCACAGCCCTTTCTTTCAGGGAGTCTAGGAACCTCAGGGGTGTGTTTGAATCACCCCCAGAAACCAAACCAAACCCTGAATCCTTTACTTTCATCCCGAAGTGGAAGGGTGTTGTCCTAGAAGGTGTAGGCAGTGAGGGGATGTCCTGGGGCCTGTTGGGTGCTGTCACCTGAGACCTTGGCATCCCCAGTGTGAAGTCAGTGCATTGGCACCATTCCTCTCCCTGAGTCCTCTGTAGCGGAGAAATGGTGTCACGGAGGGCTCTGAACATAAGCCCTGGAGGCAGAGAACCTTTCTGTCCCATA
Source organism: Chrysochloris asiatica (assembly GCF_000296735.1). Lineage (NCBI taxonomy): Eukaryota > Metazoa > Chordata > Mammalia > Afrosoricida > Chrysochloridae > Chrysochloris > Chrysochloris asiatica. The sequence goes on along the minus strand of NW_006408672.1, from coordinate 3,054,630 downwards.
GAGTTTACCCCTTAAACCCAAACCTAACCCATTACCGTTGGTGGGTTCCGTCTCGGAGGAACCCTATAGGACAGAGTAGAACTGCTCCCTAGGGTTTCCGAGACTGTAAATCTTTTTTTTTTAGTTTTTCTTGTGAATTGAGTGATAGTTTACATAGGAGAACATCAGTTTCACACCATTGTTTCATTGCAATGATTACAATCTCCTCTGTGCATCATCATGCAACAGTATTTGCTTCTATTCCCTCTTTTTTTGGATGTACACAAAAACACTCATGCATATATAATCATTTAAACAACCAAAGGGTACATTCTGCAAGCCTGCCTCCTGGCCACCAGCTCTCAGTCCCTCTCTTTCCATGAATCTAGAGTCCTCAGCTGCTCCCTCTCTCCATGTCCTCATCTCTGCCTCCGTCTCTGGTGTCACTGTTTCTCTGGATAAGGTCCCACATTCTGCTTGTGCTCTTTTCCCTTGATGGTCCTAGGGTCCTCTGTTCCTGAACTATAAGATTAACTACTCCCTCCTTTTTGTTGCAGAACTTCTACATTTACAGTTGTGACAGTCGTAATTAGTCATGATTGCAATTATTCATTATTGAATCATAAGAATCTTATTCCTGTTTCCTTTCACCAGACCTGTCTAGACAAGATGAATACTATTCAGTGGGGCTTCTACCTTCCCCTGAATACTCGGAAACTAAACTCCCTCTTGAAAATTTGTAAGCTAGTCACTTCATGACTTTATAGTCTTCCCCTACCCCCCACCATTTTAGGTAGCCAATGTCTAAGTTGCCCATCCCTCCTTATTAACCCTGTGTACAGAGGGGGATAGGCTTGATCCTTGATGTGAAGACTCCTTTCCTCTCAGTTGGTATTTTGAGCTACTACATCCATAATTATAGGTTAAGTTCATCAAATTGTAGCAATTTACATTCATTTCCTGTATCAAAATTTTTTTATCTTCCTCTAGTCGAGTTCAGATCATCAAGTTATTGAAGTTAGGTCAAGTGGGTACTATCTGCAAGAGACTGTAAATCTTTAAAGGAGTAGATAGCCTCATCTTTCTTCTGTGGAGCAGCTGGTGGGTTCGATCCGCCAACCTTGCAGTTAGCGACCCAATGCCTAGTCCATGGTACCACCAGGGCTCTTTTTAGATCTTTCTGGACATTTCCTATAAATGGAAGTATACAATACTGCCCTTTTGTAGCTGATCCTTTCCAGAAGAGAGAAAAGAAGCTCTTCTTAGAGGATTTTATATTTGAAATAACCAAGGATGGGAACTTCATGAGAGAGTTGAGACAAAGTCTGAGACATTATTGTATCAGCCCCTACTGTCTTCATCTGGATTGTTTGGCTCTTCTGTCTCATGGGTGATGTGTGCAAATAGAAAGTGTGGTTACCATTGGCACCTTTACCTGATGGACAAAAGTCTGGGGCTAATATTTGATGTCTGGACTCAGGGATCAGAACACTGACATTCACCAGCTGAGCAGTTTTGTGAATGCCGCTCATTGATAAGAACTTTAAAAGTCTATTCCTAATATTATAATGTTGGAGGCTGTGCCCTACCTATATGAATATTTGATTTTTCGCATTAGGAGAGGCTTCTCTTGACCTTTCTCCTTTGATGGATTTTAATTGTACCTTTTTTCTTCCACTTTCCAGTTCCTGTCCCCATCAAAAGGATCATGATCCACAATGTGACCAGCACCAGCTTCCATGTGGTTTGGGAGGCAGACCTTACCCTGCGCCCCACTTTCCAGTTCACTCTGACTTCTATGCAAAACCACACCTTAGACTTTGAGGTCCAGAACACAAGTCTGATGCTGTTGGGACTGGAGCCTGGCGTCTTGTACAAGGTTGTAATAGCAGATAAAGCATGTGGAAAAGAAAGTGCCAAGGTGCACTTGAAAGTCAGGACAGGTAATGTAGTTCAGAAGCATCTGTCATGGTTCATTCTGAAAGGGAAAGAAAGAAATGCTTTCAAAAGATTTCAGGTGGATTGAGGTTTTAGAAGAGCTGGATTTGTTTGAGGGCTGCCAGGTTTCTGTTTTCTTCTCAGGGTAGAAATGTCTGAGTTCAGACTCAGCTGGTGTGCCAGGTATGGTGTTGTAGTCTTCTAGCACTGCCATAACAGGAATACCACAGGTGGATGGTTTTAAAGAGCAACAATTTGTTTTCTCACAGTCCTGGAGGCTAATAGTCCAAATCAGGATCTTGATGTATCGATTCCTTCTGTGGGCCTCTTTCCTACTTTCTGTCATCGGCCAGCAATCCTTGGCTTGTTGACATGGTGTCTGTCTTTCCCTGTGTGTGTCTCTGTGCCTGCTCTTTTTATAACTCAGGGCTCAACCGTACACTGGTTTGATTGTATCAACATAAAAGGATAACCCTACTTCCACACAGGGCCACATCCACAGGTACAAGGGCCAGGACTTCAATACATATTTTGGGGGACACATTGCAATCCATAATACATGACCTGCCTCATTTCAGTAAAAGGAGTTGGGCAGCCTTTGGGTGAACACACACCATTGCCAAGTGCTCCAGACTTTGCCAGCAGAAAATACAGACGGGAATGTATGTGTGGGTCTCTACAGAGCTGTATCCCATTTACTGTCACTAGACCTGCATTTGGCTCTCAGAAAGGACAATAACAGACAGTCCAACTGTTAGGCAGAAAGATAAACAATCTGTGATCGATTCATCAGGACATGGCCACACAGAAAAAGGGACAGTGGTAGAATTGAGTGATAAGTCAAATACAGACTTCAATGAGCTGAAGGTGACCCTTGTTCATGGTTCCAATTGCTAGGTGCCATCGAGTTGGTCCCAACTCGTAGAAACCCTCATTACAGTAGAACTGAACACTGTGCCGTCCTCACAATCTTGGTTCTGTTTGAACTCATGATTGCTGCTACTGTATCAATTTTCTTTCTCACTGATGTGGTCAACTTTACCAAGCATGATGTCCTCTTCCAGAGACTAATCCTGCCTGATAACATGTCCAAAGGATGTGAAATGAAGTCATGCCATCCTCACTTCTAAGAAGCATTCTGGCTGTACTTCTTCTAAGACACATGTTTGTTCTTCTGGCTGTCCATAGCATAGTGAATATTCTTCACCAACACCGTAATTCGAAGGCATCAGTCCTTCGTTCTTTATTCATTGTGCAGTTTTCACATGGATGTAAGACAATTGGAAATACCATGGCTTGGATCAGGTGCACCTTAGTCAAAGTGACACACTTGCTCTTTAACACTTTAAAGAGGTCTTTTGCAGCAGATTTACCCAATGCACTGCATTGTTTGATTTCCTGGTGCAAATTCCATGAATGTTGATCGTAGATCCTAGTAAAATGAAATCTTTGACTTGAGTCTTTTCTCCATTTATCTTGATGCTGTTTATTGGCCCTGTTGTGAGGATTTCTGTTTATAGATATACAGACCAGTAAGCTTCTTCTTTCCTCCCATAATAGCATTTGTAATATGGATATTTTCCTTTTTTAATTTTTTATTGTGAATTATATGATAGTTTACATGAGAGAACTTTAGTTTTACATTCATTCCATCGTATATCATTTCATTGCCATGGTTCCAATCCCCTCCATGCATCATCAACGGACCAAAGGGTATACCCTATAAACCCGCCCCCTACACTCCACCCCCCACCCCAAGTTTTCAGCGCACAGTCCCTCTCCCTGGATATTTTCTTAAGCTATAACTTAACTGACTAGCAAGTCTGCATGTGATGAAGCTTTGTTTTTTAAGGGGTAGGGGAGGACGCACATTACTACTGGGCAGTACCTGCTTCCCCTGGTTTTATCCCTGGGTCCTCTGAAATCTGGGTACTCAGTCTGCACTCCAGAGCCCTAGGAAGGTTTGGTTTATATTCTTAGTGGCCAAATGAAGAACAAAGTTTTAAATAATGAAATGGTAGTCTGTCATCTTCTACGTAGCAGTTACAAACGTTGGTATTCTCTATCCTACAGCGGCCCAGAAACTCAGTGGAAAAGCTCGAATAGCAAACATCAAGTATTCAGAAGACTTCCGTAACGTGAGCAGCAAGGAGTACCAGGACTTCCTAGAACACTTTTTTAGGATGGTAAATCGATAATTCCATGGCCTGTTTCTTTCTGGGACCAGAGGGATGGTAGGGGGAGGAGAGCTAGAAGTCTATTTTCATCCAATCAGGACCTGGGCTGCAAGCCTATGATAGCGTCCTCTTTTTAAAGGAAGCTGGGATGTGAAGCACTGGTAATGGCAGGCATGCCAGCAGACAGGAGTCAGGATGGTGTTCTCTGTAGCTCTCTTGCTTTGCATGAATTTTGCTCCAGTGATCAATTATGAGGTTCTGTGGAGAAGAAAAGGAACCCTGGTGGCACAGTGGGTTAAACAGTGAGCTGCTAACTGAAAAGGTCAGCGGTTCTAAGCCACCAGCAGCTCTGCGGGAGAAAGATGAAGCTGTCTGCTCCCATAAAAATATACAGTCTCGAAAACCCTAAAGAGCAGTTCTACTCTGTCCAAAAGGCCATGATGAGCCAGAATTCACCTGATGGCAGTGGACAGATGGTGGAGCAGAAAATGAGTGTGACTGGCACAGTGGTGAAACCCTTGGATGTGACCGGAAGGGTCAGTGAGTCCAACCCACCAGCTCCTCCACAGAAGAAGGATGTGGCAGTCTGCTTCAGAAAAGACTGTTGCTGTTTTATTATGAAGAGCCATTGAATAGGTTCTGACTCATATGAACCCTGTATAGAATTTCTGAGGCGTGACTGGTGGGTTTGAACTGCTGACCTTGTAGTTATAGTACCCCAGTACTTATTCTACACCCGGACTCTACAGATTACAGATTTGTAAACCCTGCGGGGTAGTTCTACTCTGGCCTAGAGGTTCCTATCAGTTGGATTCATTTCTGTCAGTGGGTTTGGATTTTGGGGGGTGGAGCAGAAAGCTCCTCCCCTGCCTTTTTATGAAAGTAAAACCAAACAAAAACCCACAAGATCTCTTTCACTTAATATAAAATTCACCTTTAAAACGTATAATTCAGTTGCCTTTAGCTTATTCCCAGAGCTATGCAAGCATCCCTACAGTAAATTTAAAACATGTTTGTTGTTGTTGTTAAGTGCTGTCGAGTTGGTTCTGACCCATAGCGACCCTAAACAGGGTTTCCGAGGCTGTAAATCTTTATGGGAGCAGAACACCTCATCTTTCTCCCGTGGACCAGCTGGTAGTTTTGAACTGCTGACCTTGCGGTTTGCAGCCCAGTTTGTAACCACTACGCTACCAGAGCTCCTGGTAGAACATGTTTATCTCCCGCAAAATAAACCCAGAACCATTAGCAGCCCTCCTCATTTTCCCTCCTCCAAGCCCCTGACAACCTGGAATCTACTTTCTGTCTTTATGGATTTGCATATTCTGGACATTTCATATAAAGAGTGTGGTGGCACTGTAGGATAAGCACTGGACTGCTAACCACAAGGCTGGCAGTTCAAACTCACCAGTCATTCTGCTGGGGAAAGATGTGGCTTTTTACTCCCATAGAGATTTACAGCCTTGGGAAACACAATCACGGGGCACTATGCCTGGGTTTGGTTTTGCTTTGGACATTTCATGTAAATGGAGACATCCAATACTTGTCCTTTCATGTCCAGCTTATTTCACATAACATCGAGTTTTCACGGTCCATCCATGTTGTAGAATGCATCCAAGCGTCATTAATTTTTATGGCTGAGTAACATTCTTTTTGCTTATCCATTCATCTATTGATGAACATTTAGGTGGTTTCCACCTCTGACTATTACATATGTTATGTATAATATTATATCTAACTTCCTTCTTTCTAAAAAAATTGTTCCTACTCTTTTTTGTACTTTCCCTAATTATCCCAGTATGCTAGGATTTGTAAATGGTAGCAATCTCAATATTCTTTTTGAAAGGGGTTAAAATGCCCTTTGAAGAATAGAGATTATGCACTTGCCATAATCTAATCTAATGATTTGATTTGCATAGTGGAAATCACATAAATTTTAGCTGGAAGTTCCCTTTCTAATACCTAGAATAGCGCGAGTTTTACACCGCCATCTAGTGGCAAAGTGTGGACCCACCATAGCATGATAGGAGTGGCGGTGGCCACATTGTGTAGTGTTTTTAAAAGCTTATCCATATGTTGTAGGTACTGATATTTTATTTCTCTTTATAGATGACAGTATTTTATTCTATTATCAGAATTATAAAACATTGCATCTTATTATTATATTATTATAATTACAGATAATTGTATGTATGTACCACATATTGTTTATCAATTAATCTGTTGATGACTACTAGGGTTGTTTCTATCTTTTGGCTATTATGGATAGTAAGGCAACAAACACGGATTCAAGCATCCACCCTGAGTTTCTAGGTTAATCTCTCCTCTTTAAACCATTTCCCTCATTGTCTATTTTTGGGGGCAGTTATTTTTTGTTTGTCTAGAGTTTTAGGATGTGACTTAAATATGTAGGACATTAAACCAAGTTTGAGGAAGTGGTGGGTTAATGGAGTACGTAGTTTTTCACTGCTTTCTAGTAAGGATCCCAGAACTTTGCTTTGAGACTTGCTTGAGATGTAACTAAAAGTGACATTAATCTGAGACCATGGTAGACCCCTGCCTGGAAACCCTAGAGAAAGAGAGAAAGAACAAGAGAGAAAGACAGAGGAAAAAAGAGAGAGAAAGAGAGAGGAAGAGAGAGAGAGAGAGAGGAGCTATTTGCAAGTAATGATGCAGCTACAAGGTGGCACCAACCAAAGGCAGTTCAGGGGCTCTGGGGTCTGCTGCCTTTACTGGGTGGCACAGTGTTGCTCATGCTAGGTTACTCTAAGGCCCAGGAGGGAATCAATGAGCCAGAACTTCAGGACACTGCTCCTTACACCGTTCAGAAGAGGACAGAGTTTTCTCTGCAAAGACAAACCTTGAGGCCTTGCTTTTCCATGGAAGATATGAGTTACATTGGATATTTGAAACTCGTTCTAAGATTGTGCCTTTCTGGGCGTTTTGATCATGGTGGACTAGATGGAATACTATAATGTATGGTGTATGATTCTACAAGGTTGTTGCTAAGTACTGTCAAGTCAGATCCAACTCATAGAATCCCTGTCTAGGGCTTCCGAGACTGGCTGATGGATTTGAATTGCCGACCTTGTGGTTACCAGTCCAGTGCATAGCTGATAGCATCACACCAGGGCTCTGTCCAAAGTTAGAGACGACAAAAAAAGACTTTTAGAGGAAGAAACTGCCTGCCTGAATAGGGATGTTAGAAATGCACACAGGGAAGCATTTTTGGAAAAGATAGGAGGAAACATGCAAGGGAACAACATTCTGCAGCATAAGGAGCACAAGAATGTTCTAGAAAAAAACAGAGTGGCAGTCTGCCTTCCCATGACCACTCAAAACAACACAGTAGTTTATATCAAATCAACCCCGACTCATAGTGACCCCTTGTATGTCAGAGTAGAACTGGCATCGTGGGGTTTTCAATGGCTGATTTTTTAGACGTAGATCACCAGGACTTTCTTATGAGGCATATCTGGGAGGACTCAAACCACTAACCTTTCAGTTAATAGCTGAAGACATTAATTGCTTGCACCACCCAAGTACTGAGCTAAGAGTAGTTGTTGTTGTTAAGTGCTGTTGAGTCAATTCTGACTCATAGCGACTCTATACAGAGCTTCTGAGGAGCAACTGGTGGGTTTGAACAGCCAAACTTTTGGTTCACAGTCTAGTGCTAATCCTGCAGCTCCACAAGAGTATCCAAATGGGATAGTGAGCCCATTACCAAGTCATTTGCTCTGGAGGCTGAGGTCCCTGTCTTGGCACCCGGCCCCATACTCCACCTGCAGGGAGAAACCTTTCTGTAACTGTTTGCTGGTCATGATGGGGACATGCTCTTCTCACTAGCACAGAAACACCCAGGCAGGTGTGGTGACCTTGGGGACACATCAGACAGGAAGGGGCTCTAGAGCTGACCTTGCCTTCCATCTTTTGCCCAGGGTGCCCAGAGGCAAGGGCAGCTCCCCTCATGCTGTGGTCTGTCTCCCTAAAGGTGCAGAGTGCCTTACCAGCCCCCATACTTCAGCTCATGAACCAGGATGGAATTCAGATGGAAATCACTGACATCAGCAACGGCAGCGTGGTGGTGACATTCAACCTACTGATCATTGCAGATGTGGACACCCAGGAGGTGTCAGATGCATTCCTCACCGCCTTACAGAACATGTCTCTGCTGGAGGTGGTCAGAGACGAGACCTTCATCCAAGGTACGTGGAAAGCTGGGCTCCACAGAGACCTCAGCTGGGTTCAAGGAAATCCCTGATATGGACCCTTGTTGCTTTTAAAATTAATTAATTTTTAAACTCTAAGTTTAGAAATCATTATAGAGGAACAAGTTGAAAACAAAGCCAAGGGACGGCCTATATACCCTTCTCTCAGTTTTCCTCAATGGTAACTCTTGTATAGCCGTGTTGTTGATGTGAGATGCCATCGAGTTGGTTCGGACTCACAGAGACAGTCTATATTACACAATGAAGCACCCTCACAATGGTTGTTATGTTTGAGTCCATTGCTCTAGCCACTGTATCAGTCAATCTTGCTGAAGGTCTCCATCTTTTTCACTGACCCTCCACTTTACCATGCATGATGTCCTTCTACAGGAACTGGTCCCTACTGATGATGTGTCCAAAGTACCCGAGACAGACAAGTGGTGGTATATAGTGATAGAAAAAGTCAAAGCAGAAGCTATGCACTTATTTTTGCATGTGTGTTGTTGTTAGCTGTTGTTGAGTCCATTCCGATTCCTATTGCCCCATGTGACTGAGTAGAACTGTCCCGTAGGGTTTCCTAGGCTATGAGAATATTACAAATACATGGACTGCCAGAAGAATCAACAAATCTGTGTGGGACGAAGTACAGACAAGAATGCTCCATTCTTGGTGTCATGGACTTTGGACGTGTTATCAGGAGGGACCAGTCCCTGGGAAGGATATCATGCTTGGTAAAGTGGAGGACCAGCATACAAGACAAAGAACCCATTGAGATGGATTGACACAGCACTACAACACTGCTCTCAAACATTGTGAGGATGGTGCAGGACTGGGCACTGTTGCCTCTTATTGTACATAGAGTTGTGATGAGTCTGAATTGACTTGATGGGGCCTAACAGCAACAGCAAATCTTTATGGGAGCAGATTGACAGATCTTTTCTCCCTCAAAGCCACTGTGTGGGTTTGAGCCATGAACCTTTAGGTTAACAGCCAAATGCTTAACTGTTTGAGCCACCAGGGCTCCTTGTGTGTGTGTGTAGGTCTATGCAATTTTTTCATGTATAGATTTGTATAACCTTTACAACACTCAAGATACAAAAGTATCTCATCACCATGAGGCACCCTTCTGCTATCCCTTTATATAAAACCACAACCCCCTCCTTCCAGGAGTCCTTGTGTGGCACTGTGGGCTAATGCGTCAGACTGCAAAGTCATTTGAAATGTAGGGTCGGTGGTTCAAGCTCATCAGCTGCTCCTTGGAAACTCTATACAGGGTCACTATGGGTTGGAATCGACTTGGTGACATTTAATAACAATAACAACCTCCTTTCAACCTTCCCTAACCCATAAGCTCTGGTAACCACTAATCTTTTATCTGCTTCTATAAAGGATCGGCATTGGCCCACAAGGTTGATTTGGACTGCAAGGTTGGTTGTTCAAACTCACCAGCTGCTCATAGAAAACCAGGTTGCTATGAATCAGAAACGAATCAACCGCACTTAACCACAGCAATAATTGTTTTATTTTTATTTTAAGAATGATAATCATACAGTATGAGTCCTTTTGAGATTGGCTTTTTATATGAGCATAATTCCCTCGAGACCCATCTAAATTATTTAGTGTCTTAGTACTATATTGCTGAGCAGTAGTCCATATGGGTTCCTGGCTTGATACTGTAAGATCAGCACTGGACTAGTGGTTCAAACCCACCAGTTGCTCCTTGGAAACTTTATACAGGGCCGCTATGAGTCGGAACTGACTCAGCGACAGTTAACAACCACCACCACCACCACCTCAACAGTTCATATGGACAGATCAGTATCTTTTTGCTTTTGAAAACTGTTCTTCCCACATTTCCCCTTGAATTGGATGAAAATTTAGGGCCATCCTCATCTCTCTTGGTTGATTAATGAAAGATTTGGGGGGTTCAAGATATCTCCGGGTAGACCTACAAAGATTCCCAGGGTGTTACTCCTTTGTATAGAGGAGCAGGCCCCGCCCAGCACTCTGTCGTCACCTGTTTCCATGGGCTGAGGGCACATCTGGCCTGCTGCATGGCTAGGTTTCCTCACAAGCAGTGTCTCAGGAGATCCTAAGAAAAAATAATTGAAACAAAAAGCAAGGAGCAAAAGACCATCTAAACTCTTATCTTATCTCATACCGGAAAGTAAATGACAGATAGCTCATAGTTCTCTGTGGTGGTGGTGGGTTGTAGAGTTGGTCTGACTCATAGCGACTCTGCATAGGGCTTCTGAGGTTGTTTCCTGTATGGGAAAAAAAAACAACAAAAACAAAAACAGGAAGAAAATACAGATGAATATTTTTCTAATATTTTGGGATGAGAATGATTTTCTGAGTTTAAAGCTAGGAAAATGTAGCCCACAAAGGAAGAGCCTGCAATATTTGACTAAAATAAAAGCACCAATGTAAGGCAAGCAAGAACTTCCCCCAAAATGAAATGAAATAAAATAACAAAACTTTCCACAATTTTGATGAAGGGTTAATATCCTAAATATAGAGAGAGATTATACAAATTGATAATAAAGTGCCCAAATCTGACAAATTAATGTGCAAGAGACCTGAATAGACAATAAAAGAAGAAACACAGGAAAGAGAGATGTGGTAATGAAAGACAAACACATTAAAAGGAGTTTCTCTTTTGTTCAACTTATAGGAAAGCTGTTTGGCTTTGTTTTTTAAAACAATACTGATGAAAGTATGTTAGGCCAGTCATTTGGATACTGGTGGGGATAATAACTGCTAAAACTTCCTGGAAATTTGATAAAGATAAAGATGAAGAGCTTTAAAAATGTACATCCATTTTGACTTTGGATTATCACTTTGGAACTCTTTCCTACAGACACAGATCTCAAAGTGGACCATAGTTTATATACAAAGACACTGACCTTTAGTATTACTCTAAAAGCAAAAGAAATAGGAATAGTCGATCAAAAACTCTGACTCACGGCTACTCCATGAGTTTCAAAGTAGAACTGTGCTCCGAAGGGTTTTGAATGGCTGGATTTTCAGAAGCAGATCACCAGGCCTTTCTTCTGAGACAAACTTTAAGTAGACTTGAGCCTCCAAACTTTGGTTTAGCTGCTGAGTGTGTTACCTGTTCGCCCCACCCAGCAACTGCAGTCTTGTAATTGGGGAAGATATTAGTAAATGACAGCACAATCATAGCTTAATCTGTTATGGAATTATGAAACATGAGATTTGATGAGACTGAACATATTGCCGATACCAGGAGAAGGGGAGAAGCAAAATTCGCATTTGTGAACAGGCATACTTCAGAGATACTGTAAGTTCTGTTGCAGACCACTGTAATAAAGTGAATATTGAAACAAAGGGAGCCTCCCATGTGTACACCATAATGTATCCTGTTAAAGGAGCCCCAGTGGCACTGTAGGATAAGCGCTAGACTGCTAATAGCAAGGTCAGCTGTTCAAACCCACAAGCCACTCCTCAGAGGAAAAAGATGAGGCTTTGTGCTCCTGTAAAGATTTATAGCCTCAGAAACCGTACACAGGGTCGCTATGTACCAGAATGAACTCAATGGCAGTGGTGAGTAGTCTGGTAGTCTGCAATAGCATTATAAAACAGTTTAAAATATTGTGAGAGCTATCAAAATGTGACCCAGAGACACATGCTGTTCATAAGGTGGTACCAATAGACTTATTCAACACAGGATTGCCACAAACTTTCAATTTGCAAAAAAGGCATTATCTGTGAAGCGCAGTACAGCAAGGCCCAATAACTGAGGTAGGCTTATATACAGCATTAGTTTTAGCTGTGTTATAATCTGTATTTTAAGACACTAGAAGGAAATCAATCAACATGTGAGCACTGTTATATCTGAGTGGTGCCCTTAGGGATGCATTTTATATGCTTTGCTGGTTTTTATCCATTTTTTACAGTAATTGGGCATTGCTATTGATAAGATGACAAGGAGCTCTGCTAGCATAGTGGATACGAATTGGGCTGCGAACCTCAAAGTCAGCAGTTCAAAACTACCAGCTGTTCTGCAGGAGAAAGATGAGACTTTCTGCTCCCGTAAAGATTTATAGCCTCAGAAACCCTGTGCAGGGTCGCTATGAGTTGGAACCGACTCCACGGCACACAGCCACCATTGATAAGATAGCTAGCAGAGCACAAAGATGAAGAAAGGCAGATAACTGTGAGGACCTTCTCTTGGGGCTAGTTCTTGATGCCTGGGTTTTTCAGCTTGAGGCTGTGGGCTGAGGTGGTCTCTGCTCAGCTCCTGGTTGGTGATCCTGCTTCCCACCAGAGTTAGTCATCTGTGGTAGAAACAGTCTCTACAGACTTCCTCCTGCCAGCTCATATCTATCCCCAGTGGAAAAGCAGGGTGCCACCTTCTCCCCCAATCTTTCCAGAACCCGAGATCTCCATTATGGTTTGGTCTAATGAAACAGTTCTCCTCTTTGCTCCCTGAGATGCACTTTGCCCACAGGGATGTAAGGAAAGAACCAGAGAAGATGCTCCTCATTCCTGCAGTAATGTTTTCTGCTCTGTGTCCTCATGCAGATTATGATGAGTGTGAAAGAGGTGAAGACGACTGTGTGCCGGGGGCCTCCTGTCATAACACACTTGGGTCTTTCACGTGCAGCTGCACAGAAGGGACCCCTGATTTCCAGGTCGAATACCCTGGGAGACCCTGTGAAGGTAAAGTCCTCCTCATCCTTGTCCTGAAAGACTGTCTGACAAAGTGTTTCTTTAATGGCATTCATATGTAAAATGCTTCTTGGGCAAATAAGATCAGCCTATTTTTATGACCTGGGCAGATTTCTTGATTGTGTGGGTGTATACATGTGCGTGTGTGTGGTCCCTTCAGGCCTTTGCATATATCTTCAGCCTTCTGCGTGGTGCTATAACAGCAACACTACCAGTGAGTGATTTTAACAAACAAATGTATTTTCTGACAATCTAGGAGGCTAGAAGTCTGAATCCAGGGAAGGTTGTTTCTCTCTGTTTAGTCTGGAGTAAAGTCCTTGTCTTCTTTCAACATCTATGGGCTTGTTTTCTTGGAGATCTCCATGCATCTTGGCATCAATCTTCCCTTGGGTCCAGGAGGTTCTAAGCAAAGGGACCCCAGGTCCAAGGGATGCCCCCATTCTTCTTTCTTAGTGGTAGTAGGTTCCCTTGCTTTTGCTCACTTCTCTCTCCTTCATCTGTAGTAAGATAAAAGGTGTTGCAGGACACACCCCAGGGAAACTTCTCTCATTTCTGATTTGGGCTGTGAGGAGATTAAGGTTGTTACATTCCACCTTCATTATACCTGATTGGTTGATCATATCAGTTACATCACTACCAACTTACATCAGTCATAACTGTCAAACCACTGAGAATCATGGCCCAGCCAAGTAGACACACATTTTTTAGGTCATAACTCAGTCCATGTCATGTCTTATTATCTCCAAGTTCTAGTTCTGGTGCCCAAGATGAGAAAATGTGCACATAAACTCAGGCCTTGCTTAGCTACTCTGTATTCAGCAATTTTCCCACTGAAAATGACTTGAGAGGATTTGGAGACTTTTAGAAGATTCAGTGTTGATCCCAAAATGACTCTAGCCTTCTAGGGATTGTAGCCTATTGAAGGGAGACAAATATTTGTGTGAGTAAAATCTGCTGTCACAGGGAATATGAAATGTGCTTTTCTTGAGGTAAAGAAGGGCTACAAAGGAGCATAAGTTATTTCAGTTCAATGAGTGTGTTCAGGGAGGGCTTCCTGGAAGAGGTGCTGGTCTTAAAAGGATAGCTGGCAGAGAGGGCTGCAGTCAGGGCAGGGTGGGATGGAGAGAACAAAGCTGTGTTGATAGAGAAGTTCCCAACATGCAGGCCGGGCTGGCTGGCTGAGGGTCCCTGGATGAAAGGATAGGGAAGAGCAGGGAGTAGGCTGGTGAGGGAGGTGGAACAAGGTCTGATGAGAAAAATAAGAATGCTCTGGTAGCGTAGTGGTTACGAATCGGGCTGCGACCCTTAAGGTCAGCGGTTCGAAACTACCAGCTGCTCCGCGGGAGAAAGATGAGGCTTTCTACTCCCGTAAAGATTTACACCCTCGGAAACCCTATACAGGGTCGCTATGGGTCGGAACCGACTCGATGGCACATAACAACAACAACAACAAAGACAAGGGTGAACTAGGTGAAGAAGCAGAGCATTTGGAGAGGTGTAAAGCATCCTGGGGAGTCCTGGTATAGTGCTGTGGGTTAGTGTGCTGGACTGCAACATTGGTTTGAACCGCAAGATCGGTGGTTCAAGCTCACCAGCCACTCCTAGGAAACCCTATACAGGGTCCCTATGAGCCGGAACTGACTCAATGGCACTTAGCAGCAAGGAGTCCTGATGTGGTGCTGTAGGTTAATGAGTTGGACTGCAAAGTCGATTTGAACTACAAGGTCAGTGGTTCAAGCTCACCAATCACTCCTTGGAAACTCTATACTTGACTGTACTTAACGAAAATGTGTCAGAAGGATTTCAGGGTTAGTCAATGTCAAAGATATGACCACAAGATGGCAGTGTTGCACCTCAGAGTTTGTACTGGAGCAGAACTAGTGACAGGTGCAGAATGTGGAGGGCAATCCCTCACAGAAGAGACCTTGCAAAGGCCAAGTGGCTTAAGGGGCATTTACCAGAAGAAGGAGAGGGCAGGAGAACCTCTATAGAAGGTGAGGGGAAGTGGGGAGCCTACACGTCTAAGCAATGTCCCTCAATAGCAACTTGGGGAGTCTCTGGGTCAGGGAGTTTCAAAGGGCAGTAACAATTTGGGGATCCTTGGAGTCCGAGTGTGGTACTGTAATATCAGCACTGGACTACGAATCACAAGGTCAGCAGTTCAAACCCACCAGCTGCTCCTTGGAAACATTATACAGGGTCTCTGTGCGTCAGAACTGATGTAAGGCACTTAACAACAACAACATTATAAATACAGGGTTTCTCTTGTCTTTAGCTATCAGATGCTGGTAGGCACGGTGTCATGGGATACACAAAGCCTCAAAACGAGCCTATAAAAACATCTGCGCATATAGGCTATTTTTAAAGCAATTGGTGTGTAAAAAATTGAGTTTGATTCCAGAAGGCTTTGGGGGTCTAGCTTGCTATGAAGGACTAAACAACCTGTGGCAATACACAGAGACTGTCTTTGGTTCATTAATGCAACAAATATGTATCCAGAGAGGAAAGAAGGGGTCAATGAGGCCAGCAGGAGACCAGCCTGCACCAGGGAGCAGGCACAGGGAATTTGTGGAAGCATCACCTGACCTCACAGACACCTGTTCTTCTGGCTGTTAAAACCAAGCGTGCTCTGGGGACAAGGAAGGAGCAGGGGCAAGAATGAGGGTCCCAGGGTTCTGCGACTAGATATGATTGACCCTATCCTAGGGAGTCAAACTTAGCCCCTTGAAGTTAGACACCCTGACTCAATCCACAAGCTGGGCACACCCAGTGCCAGCCTGGGAGAGGCCGGAAAGGAAGGGCTGTTATAATACAAATAGCACAAATACATGTTTTTACAGAACAGATCGTTATTTTCTCTGGAGGCTAAAGCCAGAATCAGGTTCTTGGCCACGTTGATTCCTTCCTTGTGTGTGTGCGTGCATGTGGTTTAAATGGGCACTAGCTTGTCTGGGTCATTGTGGAGCAGAGTGGGTTCCTATCTGCTACTCATCCCCCAACCCACAGGTTGGACTTACCTGGCTGGCCCCAAACACTGTCCCATGCCTTGTTTTCTTGTGCCTTGCAGATGACTCTAACAACACAACTCAGGCTCCCGGGTATTCTCTGGCCTCTGACCCAGAGCAGCCTCCCACCTCCCCAGACATCAGCGCTCCCCTCACCACCGGAAGCCTGCCCCAGCGAATGAACCTAACGGGGGCAGTCATGGTGCTCTGTGAGATTGAGAAGGTGACCATCGCCATCCAGAAGCACTTCCTGCAGCAGGAGTCCATCCCGGAGTCCTCCTTGTACCTGGGAGAGCCTGCCTGCAACGTGACCTACAGCAACACCACCCACGTGCTCCTGGCGGCCGGCTGGAGCGAGTGTGGGACCGCCGTGCAGAGTGTGAGGGCTGAGCAGAAGGGTGCTCAGGGATCATGGGAAGGTTCTCATCCAGCCTGGGGGCCAGGGAAGACCCTGCACTCCTAAGGGTTAGGACAGGGGTAAGGTCTTAGCTGTATCCAGGAACCAGGCAGAAGCTGTGTCCCCTGCAGGGGTCCTGATGGAAATGCTGGGTTCACACACTCCTCCGGAGTGACTGAATGAACAGCCCGTGGGATAGGAGGAATACAGCACAGCCCAGGAGTAGCATGTGTGTGTGAATGTGTCTGTGTGCATATGAGGATGGACATATGTGAATGTATGTGAATGTGTGTGTGAAAATATGCATATGTAAATGAGTGTGAATGTGAGTGTATGTATTTGTGCGTGTGAATGTGCTTGTGTAAATGTGTGTGTGAATGTATGTCTATGCAAGTATGTGAATGTGGGAGTAATGGATCTGTACTTGCATGTGTACACAAGTATGGTGTGTGTGTGTACACATGGGTGTGTTGGTGGGGATGTGGGTGACATTACTCAGAAGATAGGAGGGCTGTGTCTTGCCATTCTTCTGATTCGAGGGTCTTTGTTGACCACTAGGAAAATGGGGTTTCCCTTCTCTGAGGGCATTCTTGGTCCAGTGAGCAGACAGCCCTTTCCTGAACTTCTGACCGGGGCTTGGGGAACTGGATCCCTCTCAAGTGACTCTCCCCACTGTGAGCACCAGCACCACTGCCCTGCAAACCCCCATGGGGTGGGCTGGCATCTGCAGGTCTGGCTTCTTCAAAAAGCATGTCTCTGTCACAGCGGATGGTCCCAGCACCTTCCTGAGTTCAGCCCGGTGCTGGGCACTGGGGGTCTAGGAGCGGCCCTGACATGATGGTCAGGAGAAACGTGTGGGCCTAGAGCAGGACTCCTTGAGATGCAGTGGCATGGTAATACAAGTGTGGCTGATTCAGCATGGGACTGTGGGGCCGTCTGGATGGCAGTGAGAGTTCTGAGGTCTGGTGAGAAGACGTGTGTGGGGGCAGCTGGCAACTGGGGTCTGAGTTCTGATGAGGAAACTGCATGGAGGCACCCTTAGGTCACATGGGTGGCCTGGGTTGGCTTTCAGTGAGGAAGGCAGCTTTCTGGGGACTGGGGCTCCACAAATGACAGCTCAAACAGTTCAGTGGAGTCACAAGTGTAGCCACAGACATTCCTGGAGGCTGGAAACCCAGATTGGGAGCCAGATAGAGCGGTATCCACATAGATGAAGCAGGATGGGGGAGCTGGGTCTGGGCCTGGCTGCCCAACAGAAAGGGAAAAATAGAAGAGGGACTTCCAGGCAGGGGTGGGACGTGGGGTCCAGTGTGAACAGTGAGACTGTGGGGAGAGTCCCAGCAGGGGAGCAAAGTAAGGCCCAGGTGGCAGGGTATGAGAAGGTTCTTCACAGGAGGGAAGTTATACGGGAGAAGAGCTCCCAGCTGCTAGGCAGGAATCAGGGCTAGACTCCCATCCCTCATAAGTAAGTTCCTAAGAGGGGTGGGTGGGACAGCAAGCCCTGAGCCCTCTGTGGGCCCAGCATGGGCTGAGTGTTCTTCATACATGATGTCATTTAGTCCTTAACAACCACATGAGCAGGCACTGTTATCCATCTTTAACCCATAAGATGTCAGGGGCGTCAGGGGGTGGTCACCAGGTTCTACAGGGGTCAAAGTTGTCCAGATGAGCCTAGGCATCTGAGGACAAGGCCCTTACCTCCCATGCCTCCTAAGGGAGCTGGCTTTTATACCAGGGCACTGTACAGGCACTGGGCATCCGGGTACAGTTCTGAATGTACTCCCTTCTGGAAACAGGTGATCTCAGGCTCTGGACTGGGCTGGAAAGGGTAGGAACAGGTGGACGTCCCAAGCAGGAGGCTCAAACTCTGACCCTAAGACTGAGTAAGAAGGCCATCTTGGGGAGTGAAGGCAGGAAGCCTGCAGAGGCGGGAGGGACAGATTAGGGGTGGGGGGGCACTTTTTTTTGTGGACAAGTCACATTTGGCACTTGAGGAGGCATCCAACATGGCAAATAGGGATGAAGTAAGTGGCTTTCCAGAATAGAAATTTCCAGAAAGTTCTGGAGGTTGGGAGTCTGAATTCAAGGCACTGGCAGGGCCATGTTCTCCCTGCTGGCTCTTGGGGGAGGATCCTTCCTTGTCTCTCCCAGCTTCTGGTGGCCCTAGATGTTCTTGGTGTTCCTTGGCTTTGAGATGTAACTTCACATGGTGACACCTTCTGTGTTGATGTCTGTTCTCCGCTTTCTACGGCACTGCGCAGAAGAGACTAGGGCATACCATGCTCCACTATGACCTCATGGTAACTGATGATGTCTTCAAAGGAAGACCCTACTTCCAAGCAAGATCGCATTCACAGATGTAGAGGTTAGGACTTGAATAGGTCTTTCTGGATGAAACAGTTCTACCTGTAATAACAGTTTCTGTCTCCCTCTGGTGAATAAGAAATGAGTTAAATCAGAGATTGAAAACTTGTACTCTATTTGGTGATTTCTGTTAGAAAAAAATAATCATGGGTTTTAGACTCTGGGTAAAAGTTTTTAAAGAAACACACCCAGAGCCCTCCATGGTCCCAGACATGTCAGGGTCGCCTCTTGGACCCCAGGTGCTGATTTTCTGTGCCTTCTGTGTTCAGAACATGACCAACACAGTGGTGAGGACCACGCTGCGCAATGATCTGTGCCCAGAGGGCATCATCCACTACCTGAAGATCCTGAGCCCTATCCACTGCGCCTTCCAGAACGACCTCCTGACATCATCGGGGTACACCCCAGAATGGGGGTGAGTGGGATCTCCTCACTGCCCCGGGGAGGGCTGACCCCTCCCTCCTCTTCACAGCTGGGCTCCTCTCTAGCATCTACACTTTGGGTTTCTTTGTGGTTTTGACAGTTTGAGGACCCTTCTTTGGAATTAGAGTCTCTGGGTGCTAAAAGTGGGTCATGCATTTTGCTGTTAACCTAAAAGGCTGAGAGTTCTAGTCCACTCAGAGGTGCCTTCGAAGAAAGGCCTGGTGATCTACCTCTGAAAAATCAGCCATTGAAAACTCTGTGGAGCACAGTTCTACTCTGACACACCCAGGTCCGCCATTAGTTGATGCAACTCTGAGCTTTCTGCCACTAGAGGGGCTTTTTGGAGGAGTGGGAAGGAGAGGAGGCACAGAAATGATTGTCCTGAAAATCACTCCCTCTTACAGGGTCTATACCATCATTGAGGACCTCCATGGAGCTGGAAACTTTGTCACTGAAATGCAGTTATTTATCGGAGATTCTCCTATACCTCAAAATTATAGTGTGTCTGCCAGCGATGACATCAAGATTGAAGTAGGGCTCTATAGACAAAAAAGTGACCTCAAGGTGGTTCTGACTGAATGCTGGGCAACCCCATCTAGCAACGCCAGGGACCCAGTGACATTCGGCTTCATTAATAACAGGTAGGGCTCTGGTGGGCACTGGGCACCACTGCCACCTCTGGTATGCTGCTTACAGGGGGAACCTCAAAATCTCCAGATAGACATTGAGATGAACCTGGATTTGGAGTCATGCCCCACTGGAGATAACCCCTATTAGGGATTATTGGTCTAACCAGTCTCTTCTGGGTTTCTAGAGCTCTGTGGGAATCTTTTGTATGCAGTGAGATCAAACGACGAGTAAACCCATTTGAGACCAAGGACAGAAGGGCCAGCTTGTACTCAATGAATCTCCTCTCCTTTCTTTGCAGCTGTCCCATTCCCAACACATACACCAGTGTCATAGAGAATGGAGACTCCAACAAGGCCCAGCTGAAGCTGAAGATCTTTTCCTTCATCAACAATTCTATCGTCTATCTGCATTGCAAACTTCGCATCTGCATGGAATCACCTGATGCTACATGCAAAATAGTAGGTGTTTGGGTTTTCTAAGTGTTTGTCTGCATTCATTCCTTATTGTTGTGTAGAGGAGCCCCTGGCTAGTGCTAATGGTTAAAGTGGGAACCCACCCAAAGGTGCCTCAGAAGAAAGACTTGGTGATCTGCTTTTGAAGAATCAAGTCACTGAGAACCTTGTGGAGCACAATTCTGACCCACAACTCGTTCCATGAATTGGAATATAGTGGATGGCAGCTGGTTTTATTGTTATCCAGAAAGTTCCTTTGTTATCAAAAGCCAACGTCTCTGGTGATTCAGAAGCCTGACTTCTGAGAGGAGGGACTGTGCCCACCAGGCATCACATCTAAAAGATGTGGATGATGTACCACAATGGGCAGTGTTTGGGTAGAAGTCCGGTAACTGAGTTTGTGGGGCATTTTGGCCCAGGTAGTATAGTGGACTATGAGCTGGACTGCTGATTGCAAGGTCAGCAGTTCAA
>NW_006408672.1:3019587-3028424 GCF_000296735.1 Chrysochloris asiatica | reverse complement strand
GTTCCGACTCATAGAGACCCTGTATAGGGTGTCTGGGTAGCAGTTGGTAAGTTTGAACCACCGACCTTGCAGTTCAAACCAACCTTGCACTTATCCTATAGTGTCATACCAGGACTCCTGCATATCTGTTATAAAAGATCTCTTTAAAGTGTTAAAAAGCAAAGATGTCACTTTAAGGACAAAGGTGTGCCTGACGAAGGCCACGGTATTTTCTTTTATTATTGTGGTTTGGGCATTAGTTTTCTATTAAAAATGTATACATATTTTGTTTTGTGACATTAGTTGCAACCCCCTGAATGTAACAACCCTTCTACACTCCACTCCCCACAACCTTGACATTCTGCCAATGTTTCCATTGATTCTTCTTTCCTGCCCTTTCCTGCATTCTGACTTTTTTTGGCAAAATGCTGCCCTTGTAGTCTCCTATGACTGATTGTTCTGAGGAATACATTCCTTAGGGGTGTTACTGGCCATTTTATAGGCCTAGCTATTGTTTGGCTGAAAGGTGAACCCTGGGGGTGACTTTAGTCTAAGGGCTATAGTCTTTGGGGTTCCACCAGTCTCTATCAGACCTATAAATCTGTTTTTTTTTTATGATTTTGAATTTTTTCCATATTTTTCTTCCACTCTTTCCAGTGTGGTCCTGGTCTGAGTGATCTGTAGTGGCAGCTGGGCACCATCTACTTCTTCTGGTCTCAGAGTACTGGAGGCTGAGGTTCACGTGGTTCATTGACTCTTTGGACTCATTGTTTCCTTGATTTACAATAATTTCATACACATGTGAATTTGGATGATGAATGTTGTTAAGTGCCATCGATTTGGTTCCAACTCATGGTGACTCTGTATAAGGTTTCCAAGGCTTTAAATCTTTGCAGAAGCACAAAGTCTTTTCTTTCTCCCATGGAGTGGCTAGTGGGCTTGAACTATGGACTTTGTGGTTCACAGTCCAGTGCTTAGCATATGGAGCCACTGTGCCTTCTGGACATTGAATAAGGAAAGCTGAAAGAAGATGGTGTTGGTGAAGAATATTGAAGATCCTGTTGCCATCCAGAAGAATGAACAATTCTGGCTCGGAAGAAGTACAGCCAGATGGCTCCATAGAAGTGGGGATGGCAAGACTTTGTCTCATACTTTGGACATGTTGTCAGGGAGGACCAGCCTCTGGAAAAGGACATCAGGTTTGGTAAAGTGGAGGGTCAGCGAAAAAGAGGAAGGCTCCAAACGAGATAGATAGACTGACACACTGGCTGCAACAACGGGCTCCCATGTTGCAGTGATTACGAGAAGAGATTCTGTTACACATAAGGTCACAGGGAGGGGAAGTTGACTCCATGCCATCTAACAACCTAACAACAAGTGTCATTCCTAAAATTGAAAATTGCTAACCTCCTTTAGGAGTCCTGGTGTGGCGCTGTAGGATAAGCACTGCTGCTCCTCAGAAACCCTATACAGGGTTGCTATGAGTAACTGACTCACTGGCACTTAACACAACAACAACCTCCTTTAAGGTATAAAATGCAAAGTCTCCCTCTATTTAAATAATAGCTAGTTGGTTATTTGAACTTCTGGTGTGGCGCTGTGAGTCAGCACTGGACTATGAACAACACGAGTGGCAGTTCAAACCCACCAGCTGCTTTTCGGAGACCCTATACAGGGTCACTATGAGTTAGCACTGACTTGACGGCATTTAATAACAACACAAGAATAAGTTATTTACCTTTAGCTAGCTTCTCAAAATGAATAACTCTTGCTCAGAGAAGGAGAGATTGTAGTTTTCTTTATACGAAATTTAATTGAAATATGTCCTCAAAAAATAAAAACAAACAAACAAACAAACAAAAAACCCCCAGTCAAATCTGCTGCCATCAAATTGATTTCAACTCATGGTGACCCCGTTGTGTCAGAGTAGGACTGTGTTCCATAGGGTTCGATGGCTGAATTTCCTCAAGCAGGTTGCTTGTCCTTTCTTCTGAGGTGAGTTCGAACCCCCAACCTTTCAATTAGTAGCTGAGTGGATTAACTGTTTGCCCCATTCGGGACTTCTGTTATGTCTTCAGCCCCGCTAAGTTAAATTTTAATAAGACCACAGAATTTTATAGTCAGAAAGTCTTGTGTCTTTACCACATGAGCATGACACACTTCTACCAAGGCTCCTTTGGGATAGGGTGAACGTAAACAGATTCTATAATGTCTCTGAGTCAGGCAGCCCTTTGGGAAGGTGAGGGTGTTCAAAGGAGAAAATGGCTGGGTAGCCTCAGAGAGCTGGAACCTTGGAGACATTGCTCCCAGAGGTACCAAACAGACCATCGCCAGTACCTGCAGATCTGTCCATGGACTTTTTACATCTCACTCAGTGTGCACCGCGCTTTCTTCAGCCGCTTTTGCTTTCTAATGCCCAGCCCTCCTCCTCCACCCACCACGGCCCAAGGGTCATCCCACCTGGCTGAACCCATGGGCTGTCCTCTCTGAGTCTTTGTTTCCCTATCAACACTAATCTATCCATCAGCTTGACTGACCCAGCAGTATCAAACTTTAGCATCAGATTCTCACCCCTGATGGTGAGTTGGTGTCTCTGAGATGTTGTCTACTGATGAGCTTTTTTTCTTCTTCTTCTTTTTTTTTTTTTTTAAACAAACTAACAGAATTGTCATGATTTCCGGGCACTGAGAAATAGTGAAGCATTTGCCACACATCAGACATCCTGGGGACCCCTGATTCGGTCTGAAGGTGAGTTGATGGCTTGGTTTAGAGAGCTACAGAAAAGATGGAACCAGCCTTTGTAACACGGGATGCTTCAGATTCTCCTAAAAGACTCATGATAATAAAAAATGACAAGCATAGCATGTATTGAGAGTCTATGTAAGTGTCAGGCATCGTGCTTAACCCTTTACATGCAGAATGCAGCTTGCTCCTCTCCACAACCTGTGTTGCTGTGGTTGTTAAGTGCTGTTGAGTTGATTCTGACTCATAGTGACCCTGTATCAGGTTTCCAAGGAGTAGCTGGTGGGGTTGAACCATAGACCTTGTGGTTTGCAGTCCAGCGCTTACCTACAGCACCACACCAGGAGTCCACAACCTGTGAAGTAGGATCTATTATTACCCCCATTTTAAAGATGAAGAAGCCAAGGCTTTGAGAGGTCAGGCACCAATTTCAATTATGCAATATTGTGAGCTGCATAACCCCAAACCGTTGACGTTTTCAAGGACACTAGATGGATACATTGAGCATATTATTAAGAATAAGGAAGAAATTGAAGTTATAGCCAGGCAGGGTCAAATTGTATGCATGTGTATACACGCGAAAACGTCATCTCATTACAAAAGCCAGTTCCATTTCCCATCAGGTCATCTCCGAATCATGGCAACCATCTGTGTATCAGAGTAGATCTGTTCTCCAGGGGTGTCCAAACCTGTTCAACATCACAGCAACACACAAGCTCCCATAGACAGATGAGTGGTGACTGTATATGATTCCTGCACACTGGCTAGGAATCTAACCTGAGTCTCCTTCACGGAAGGGGACAATTCTACCACTGAGCCACCATTGGCCCTCAGGTGTCATTTGAGGCTCTACTAAATTAAAAGATGCAGAAAATGGCATAGCTGATTTCTCTAATGATATAACTTTCACCGGGCAAGTTGCATTCCATGTATTTTCAAAACTCAAAATTGAATTTCCAGAAATTGTACTGTAGGTGTTAAGACAGAAACTAGTTGTTTCCCAATATTTGTTCTCCTCTGTTCTCATAGTAATAGATGCCCAAGTTTTTAGTTGGCACACAGCTACCTGAAATAAAAGCCCTAATTCCCAGCCTCCCTGCAGCTAAGGTTCACCTCTGGCTGTAATGAGGTGAGGTGAGGTGAGTTGTTTCATTGACTCTGGCCATTGAGATGCAGATGGAATGTCCTGTGACAAATTCAGGGCACCCTGCTTAAGAAAACCCCTGGTGCCCACCTTTGCTCCCTTCCTGCTGCCTGGCCTGCAGAGGAGATGACTGCAACCACTGTCACCTTGAAGCATGAGGACAGGGGCCGTTTCTCCCACACTGACCACATCCTCTTGGCCCACATGCTTATCCGAAGAACCACGGGGTAGGCTGAGCTGGCATGGCCAGGTGCACTCCTGGGCTTCCACCACATGGGCACACTCAGAGCCCCCTGCCACTTCCCAGGTACCATGTGTCCAGGTGGTAACCCTAATGCTCAGAAGTCACTCAGCTGTGGAGAGTTTGCTCTGTTCTGGGCCCTGAGTTTAGCATCCTGCTCCATCCTCCTTACAATTATCCCACTGCAGCCACTCTAGCTGGGTCTAAGCCACTGGAGACAAGTTCCTCCCAGTTTGGGCAGACATCTCACCTTGTACCTGTCACATCCCCACAGGTGACTCTGCAGGTGGACATCCAGAACTAGGAGTGGTCTACCTGGTTCTCATTGTGGTGGCCGTGTTTGCCTTGGTGACAGGCATTGCTGCCATTCTGATCATGCGCTACCAGAGGATGACCGGGAGATACAACTTCAAAATCCAGTCTGACAACTTCAGCTACCAGGTGTTCTATGATTGAGAGATGATGGCCACACAGAAAGAGGGTGAGGAATGAGACAGGTGTGAAGGGGTGGAGGGAGCTCTCATCTCAGTGAGCTTTGGCAAGGAGAGATTTGTGTGTGGATTGGCACTTTATGTGTTCTTACTGGGGATGCACCCTCCCCTCCCAAAAAAGCAACAAGGAGCAGTTGTTTCTGTTGTTTACTGCCGTCTAGTCAGTTCCAACTCATAGTGACCCTATATAGGGTTTCCAAGGAGCGGCTAGTGAGCTTCAAGTGCCGACCTTGTGGTTTAAACCAACCTTGTGGGCGTGTGCTTAGCCACAGCATCACACCAGGTGGAAATGGTCAACTAGAAATGAGTTTATGCAACCCTGGAACACAAGACCAGAGGCAGTGCATCGAGGGTGGAGCAGAACTCCAGGGCCCGGCTCTGGTATCTCCACACTGAGTGATCTCAGCCAAGGTCCTGAGCCTCTCAGGACTTCTGTCTCCTCATTTGTAAAAGGGGGTGGGTGATAGCAATACCCGCCTCATGCAGAGGTTATGAGAATCAAATAAGAAATTGCAGGAAAGACCCTTATGTGGTATCTGGCACATCCTGAATGTTGAATAAATTCTGATTGTTGTTAGCTGGTCCAGTGCCCCCAACCTCACATGCACACAGGCTCATCAGTTCCTTTGGTGAGGACGTGCTGCATCTGCACTGCAGTTCTTTGCTCAGCACGTTGATTTCAATATTCTAGTCTTTGTGAATGAAGACACTTTCCTGACCTGTTTCCATAAGGCAAGAATACCATTCATCATGGACCAATGGTGTCTATTTCAGGGTGCCGCATTGTTCATGAGTCCCTGGGTGGTGTGAATGTGTAACATGCTTGACTATAACCAAAAGACTGGTTGTTCAAGTCCACACACCTCGGAAGAAAGGTCTGGCAGTCTACTTCTGAAAAGCCAGCCATTGAAAACTCTGTGGAGCACAGTTATACTCTGGCACACGAGTCGGTGTCGACAGACACTGGCTTATTGTTGATATAAACCTTTTGTGGGACATGCCAAGATTGTTATGTTTGCAAAGGTTTTGAAAATTAAAAAAAAATCACAGCTGTGTTTGGCAGCCAGGAGGGCTTGTAGGCATATTATGTACTTGTCCCTAGATGTTACCCAAAGTCTCACATGGCTGGGGAGGACAGGTCAGTGCAGCCTGAGTTCAGCTCTGAGCCTATAGCTACAGCAGGGCATTCAGCTCTGTACCTTTTTGCACCTGACCTGCTGGCATTCTGAGAGGCACTGTCTTTGTATTTGAGGCACAGTCTCTCCCTCTCCAGTAAGCACAGGACTCATGTCCTTAGGGCTGAAGGAACCATCCACTACTAGAGTCCTGAGTTTTCCTGTACTAACTGCTGCTTTGCTGCCCGCACACTGACGTGATGACCTCATTCCCCATTCAGGTAGTGGTGAAGACAGCTCAGTTAGTAATTCATCATGCATTTACGAGCCCCCTCTGTCCTGCATGCTGCATCAGTGCTTGGATGAACCCCAAGGATGATGAAAACACAGCCCTAGTTCACCCCCCGGAAGTCAACCGCCACGTGTTGGTCCCAGACAAGCCATGCTCACAAGCAGGTGAGAGGAGACATTGGAGATGTGGACACAGAGACAGAGGAGCCCAGAGCTCCAGATGTGACAGACACGAGGATTGTCAAACCCCACGTGAGCACAGCGCAGTTCCACTACCACTGGATGGCCTCCTAACCCCAGACCTCTTCAGCCTTAACATCCTTGCAGCTCCATGGGATTCTTCCTGGGCGTGTTCACCACCCACATCCATCACTCAGCACGCTGGTCAAATATGTCATGTTTCACATTTGCAAAGATATTTGACAGTGAACTTGATGTTCTTTTAAAAATAGTACTGTCTTATATAAATATTTTGCTAATATTTTTAAGTAGATGAATATATTTTTAAGAGATGGTAGGAAACTTTTCTTCTACCTTACCAGCATTTTGTTTTTATTGATGCCCCTGTGACTCAAAAGGTACTCTATTAATATGAACATCTTCACAAGTAGAAATCATATACCTATATCTCTGTTTCTTATATTTTTCCAAGTATTTCACAGATATCACAGATGTGTTTTGTTCTGTTTTAAAATATAATCCTACCATGGGCCTGGCACCCATTACACAGATGAGAAACTAGAGAAGAGGTTGACTATTTAAGTCAGGAAATGGATTAACAAGGAAATGGGTGAAGAATCTGAGTGTTTTCATCTAGAATTTTACTCATGACACCATCTGCTTTATTTAAACACATTAGAATCATATTAGATCGTTAAGATCCAAAAGTAAAAGCATTTTCCCTTGATGATCTTAGAATGGCAACATGGTGTTAGTTTTTTAATTGATAAGATTTAATTTGTTGAATGCAATGCGTTGTCATTTGTGTAGAACATTTAGGAAGTAGGAGCACATGGACTTCTTGGATATTCTCAGAGTTAGTAAGGAACTACAACATGTAGTATGTGGACAACCAATTTTGAAGATGCAAAATAAATGACATTTAACACTGAAATGTTACTGGCTGTGCGGAACACTGTTTGATCCAGCTTGTGGCATGGACATGTCCACTCTGCCTCTGTGAGGGTCAGGTGCTATGCCAGGCACCACCAGGAGGCTAGGGACACCCCTTTGGCCTTTCCTGGGTTACACTGCTATGTTCTAGTATTAGCCCATAACCTGCCACTTGCTTGTTTTGAAACAGGACCTCAAATGCTTAACAAACCCAGGTGTGTGTTCCCTGACTGTGTGGCCCTTTGGAGTCCAGACAAAAGTCGATGACATTCATTTAAAAATCTCACTTCACCTCTGCTATTCACGTCACCTTGATAAATATATCCTTTCCACTCATCCACGTTTTCTGTAATAGTGAAGAGCTGGTGTCTTAGTTTCATAGGCTTGTAGTAGTAACAAAACACCACAAAGTGGGTAGCTTTAAAGAACAGAAACTGATTTTCTCACAGTTCAAGGGGCTAGAAGAACGAGCCTGAGCCTGGGACTCCAGGAGGAAAGCCTTCCTTGGCTCTCCCACAGGTGTTCTTAGAGAGTCCCAGGTGACTCTTATGTATACACTCCCCTTGACATCAATCACCTGGGGATTTTGTTACACTGTACTTTCTGAGTCAGTATGTTGTTGTCTTAAGTGTCACAGCCAACCTGTCTAGGGGTTTCCCAGGAGCAACTGGTGACTTTGAACAGCAGACCTTGTGGTTCAAATTGACCTTGTAGTCCAGTGCTTTATCCCACAGTGTCACACCAAGACTCCATGTTGTTGTTGTTGAGTGCTGTCAAGTCGGTTCAAACTCATAGCAACCCTGTGTAGGGTTTCCAAGAAGCAACTGGTGACTTTGAACAGCAGCCTTTGTGGTTCAAACTGACCTTGCAGTTCAGTGCATACACTCACAGCACCGTACCAGGACTCCATGTTGTTGTTGAGTGCCGTTAAGTCAGTTCTGACTCATAGTGACCCTGTATAGGGTTTCCAAGGAGCAGCTGGTGAGCTTGAACCGCCGACCTTGTGGGTCAAACATCTTTGTATCTGGCACATTTACCCACAGCACCACACAAGGACACCAGGACTCCATAACTGGGGTCAAAAGCCAAAGTCTCTAGAGGAGGCCAAAGCAGAATGAAGTGGTTTGAAGGCCAGCTCTTTCAACGTCTGTAGCCCTGGGCATTTCTTGGCCTGCTTCGGCTTATAGACACCTTCTGTGGGTGTCCTTTTCTGCCTTTTCTTTCATAAAACACCTCTCAGAAAGGATTCCTAGTGTGGTGCTGTAGGATAAGCACTCAACATCCAGGTCAGTGGTTCAAACTCACCAGCCACTCCTTGGAAACCCTATACAGGGGTTGCTGTGAGTTGGAACCCATTGAATGTCACTTAACAACTTAGAAAGGATTAGGACCCATGTTACTGTGGTCTGACTTAATTAGTCTTTTTTTTTTTTTTTTAACCTGTGTTAACAGAAAACTTAATTTTGACTTTAGATATAAATGTTCTTTAAACCAGATTAACAAGGATATTTAATATTTTAGAGTATCAATCAAAGTTGAATACTGAGTCATACTAAATGCCTACTATAATACATTTTTAAGTGTTTTATTGTGAATTATATGATAGTTTACATGAGAGAACTTTAGTTTTACATTCATTGTTTTATTGTGAATTATATGATAGTTTACATGAGAGAACTTTAGTTTTACATTCATTCCATCGTATATCATTTCATTGCCAT
>NW_006408672.1:3017821-3019487 GCF_000296735.1 Chrysochloris asiatica | reverse complement strand
AGTCCTTCTTGAGACTATGCTGTTCAATTGTTTGCCATACTTAGGTGAAAATTTGTTATTTTCCCTTAAGATTGTTTTAAACAACATTTACAGAACATCTACCAAAACTAAGGGGCCCAGGTGGTTTAGTAGTTAACATTTGGCTGTTAAATGAAAGGCCATCAGAAGAGAAAGATTATACCCTAAGGTATAGAGGGCAGTTCTATCCTGTCCTATAGGCTCTCTGGGAGTCAGAAGTGTAGATGAGTTGGAGTTGACTCAAAGGCACATACAATAACACCTAAAAATACCAGGAGACCTGAGAGGGCCACATGGATAAACACTTAGTTACTAGAGGAACTTTGTCTCCGTATAATGAATTTTAACTTAGAGTCTATTTTATCAGAAATTATTATTATTAAAACCTTCTTTCTTTTGGTAACTGTTGGCTTGACATATTTTTTCTATCTTTGGATGATTCTTAACTTATTTTAAACCTACTAATATTTCAAGTTCACAGTAGTGAGGTTGGCCCAGGATTGGGCAGTATTTCGTTCTGCTGTGCATAAGGTCGCTATGAGTTGGGACTGACATGATGGCACCTAACAACAACAACAATATTTCTTTTAAGGCCTGGCTTGGGTTTTACAAAGGTTCTTGATTTCTTCTTATCTGGGAATGTCTTCATTTTACCATCATTTCTGAAAGACAGGTTTTCTGGATATGGGATTCTTGGTTGGCCTTTATTTTCTTTCAGGCTTTTATGTATGTTATCCCATTGCCTTCTTACCTGCATGGTTTCTGATGAGAAATTTATGCTTAGTCTTTTTGGTGTCTCTTTGTAAGTGATATTTTATTTTTCATGAGTTGCTTTGGAATTCTTTGTCTTTGGTGTTGGAAAGGTTGATTATGATTATGTCTTGGTGGATTTCTTTTGGAGTCTATCCTGAATGGGGTTCATTGTGCTTCTAGGGTGGAACCCTTCTTGTTTTTCATGATGTTTGGGAAGTTTTCTGCCATAATCTTCAAAAATTCTCTCTGCTTTTTTACTTCCTTTCTGGAATTCTTATTGTTGTTGTTAGGTGCCATTGAATAGGTTCAGACTTATAGTGATCCTACATACAACAGAATAAAACTCACCTTGGATCCTGCACCATTCTCACAACTTGCAATATGCAGATAACACAACCCTGGTTTTTGGAAGCAAAGAGGACTTAAAATTCTTACTGATGAAGATCAAAGACTACAGACTTCAGTATGAATTGTACCTCAATTTAATGAAAACAAAAATCTTCACAACTAGACCAATAAACAGTATCATGATAAATGGAGAATAGATTGACATTATCAAAGACTTCATTTTGCTTGGATCCACAATCAACACTCATAGAAACAGCAGTTAAAAAATCAAAACACAGACGTGGGGCTTGATGGCGGCTAGGGTGGAGGTGCAGTGAAGTTTTCTGTCAGCGATACCACAGAATACCAGGCAAAGCAGAACCAGGGCAGAGCTCAAAAATTTGGAATCACATAGATAGGAATATTTAAAAGGTTTGAAAGTTTATAGCTAGTGGAACTTGTAGCAAAAGTAAGAAATCGCATACTTTTGAATCTGATGGGCTGGGTGGCCTGGAGCTGACAACCTGGTTGAAACCAAACAGCAAGACCAAGAGGGGGAGCAGACACA
>NW_006408672.1:2983856-2990858 GCF_000296735.1 Chrysochloris asiatica | reverse complement strand
GCTGGGGCTCCTGCTAAACCAGCTATAAAAGGGAGACCTAGATAGGGTTCCCGAGGAGTGGCTGGTGAGCTTGAACCACCAATCTCGCAGTTCTTAAGGCTCTGTAGTGTGCCATCTCAACCCTCAGAGCCTTGCCAGGACTCCTGCTAAACCAGCGCAAAAAAAAAAAAAAAAGCCTTAATTAGTCTTTATTGGTCTGACTCCCTTAGGATTAGGACCCATTTTACTGTGGTGTGACTTCCTTAATTTAACTGATAATATCTTCTAAGGAAAAATTTATTTTCCCAAACAAGGCCACATTCACTAGGGCTAGGATTTCAGTAGTAACTTCCATTGTCGTTAGGTGCCTTCCAACCCATCGTGGTCCTGTGTACAACAGGACAAAACACAGCCCCATCCTCACAATTGTTGTTTGAGCCTGTTGTTGCAGTCACTGTGTCCATCTCCTTGTTGAAGGTCACCCTCTCCTTTCCCCAGCATGGTCCTTCTCCAGGAACTGGTCCCTCCTGATAACACATTCAAAGTTTATGAGACAAAGTCTCAACATCCTTGTTTCTCAGGAGAAATCTGGTTTGACTTCTTCTAAGACAGATTTGTTTGGTTTTCTGACAGTCCAGCGTAGTGGTTAGGAGTTGGGCTGCTAATCTCAAGGTTAGCAGTTGGAAACTACCAGCAGTTCCCTGGGAGAAAGATGAGATTTTCTGCTCCCATAAATATTTACAGCCTCAGAAACTTTAGGGTCACTATGGGTCGGAGCCAACTCCACAGCACGCTAACACCATGGTATATTTAATATTTATCAACATCGTATTTCAAATGTGTAAATTCTTCTGTCTGTCTTCCTTATCCACTGCCCAGCTTTCACATGCTTATGAGGCAATTGAAAATACCATGACTTGATCTAGTGAGGGAGGTGGGGCTTGATCTAGTGAGGGAGGTGGGACTTGATGGTGGATTGGTCAGGGACACCTTACGCCTCAAACTGACATCTTTGCTTTTTGATACTTTGAAGAAGTCCTTTGCAGGAAATTTGTCCAGTGTAATATGTCACTTGATTTCCCTAACTGCTGCTTTCATGGCCTTTGTTTATGAATCCAAGTAAAATGGGGACGCAATTTAATCCATAACACTTGTGGCAAGGTGTAGGATAAGCACCTTGCAATCGGTTTAAACCACAAGGTCAACGGTTCAAATTCACCAGCTGCTACTTGAAAACCTTATACAGGGTCGCTGTGGGTCAGAACCAACTCGATGGCACTTTACAACAACAAAAACAGACACCACCTGGAGGCTTGGGCTCATCTCAGCCCAGGATCTGAGGCTGTGGCTTTTGCTAAAAGGGTTCAGGATGGTAGATTGTCCTGGTCCTGCTGCACCACCCCCAGGGTGCCACTAGGTGGTGTGGAAAACCTAAATCCTATTTAGAATGTTTCTGCAACATCCACCCAAGCTTCTCTTTAAATCTGCTTTCCATCTCTTGTCTGAAAGTGAAAAGAAAATGAGGTTGTTCCACAGGGCTTCAGGGCGAGGGGCACTTGTTGGCTGGTATAGCACCCTGTGGGACAACGACACTCATCTTTCAGGGGTACTGATCTGGTTATTTGGGGGGAACAGTGAGATGTTTGGATGGATTGGATGAATACACTTATCTGTGGGGGCACAGCTAGTGTGAATGTCTCTGACCCTCTCAGGACACTTTGATTTCCCAAGGGAGAGGAGAAGCCTTCTCTTCCTTTCCCCTCATTTCTAGGAGAAAAAGAACTGCCCGGAAAGACGGTGGATACTCAGGCACCCTGGTGGGACCTCATGTCATGAGAACTGCTGTGGCCTTGGGGTGCAAATGAAGCGGGGCCCATGTGGGGTGACCTACATGAAGTGATGCAGACAGAGTTTCAGCAACACGTGGGCAGCCCATTTTGGGGGTGGGTAGCAGTCCAGTTGGGAATGCAGTAGCCCAATACACAAGAAAACAGTAAGAGTGGGCAATCTAAAAAGGTAATAAATATTTTAAACTCTAAGAGGGATTAAACAGATGCTTCCTAATCTTGTGCTCAGCAGTGACTGAATCAAAGCTAAACTTACTGCCATATTGTTGTTGTTATGTGCCGTGGAGTCAGTTCAGACTCATAGCAACCCTGTATAGGGTTTTCAAGGCTGTAAATCTTTATGGGAGCAGAAAGCCTCATCTTTCTCTTACGGAACAGCTGGTAGTATTGAACTGCTGACCTTGAGGTTAGCAACCCGACTTGTCCCAACTCATAGTGACCTTACAGGACGAGAGTACAACTGCCCCATAGGTTTCCAAGGTTGTAAGCTTTATGCATGGTGCAGTAGGATAAAGCCTCAACCACAAGGTTGGTTTGAAATGCAAGATTGGCTGTTCAAACTCACCAGCCCTTCCTTGGGAACTCTACACAGGGTTGCTATAGATTGGAACTGACTCGACAACACGTAACAGAAGCAGAGTGTCACATCTTTCTCCAGCGGAGCACATAGTGGGTTCAAATGCAGACCTTTTGATTTAGCTGCTGAGACCTTAGTCACTGCACCACCAGGGTTTCTAAACAGTGATTGTTACTAAGTACAGTCAAGTAGGTTCTGATTCACAACAACCCTGTATAGGGTTTCCAAAATGTGGCTGGTGGATTTGAAGGGCTGACATTGCAGTTAGCAGTCTAGTGCTTATCCTACAGTGCCACACCAGAGTCCTTTAAATCTGATTCTTTGTTTTCCCCTGAGAGGGAGTATTAAATTCTTGCTGCTTAACCCCAAACCCTTCCTACCTCTATGTCTAAATGCCTCCTGAAAAGTGGTATAGTGGAAGAGGGCTGGCCGGGGTATCATACCAAGTGGGTTTCCTTCTGCCCTTGTCATGTGACCTGGGCTTGCTCCACATCTTCGCTGAGGCTCTGTGTGCTGTGAAACACATGGTGTGCAGACTATTGAGGCATGTGTGCTGACACGACCAGGTGAGAATTGTTGTCACTGCATCTGCTTGTAAGGGAAAGTGGGGAAATGACATTCCACCTGCCTTCTGTTGAAAGCACTGTAACACAGGGGCAGAGGAGGCCTCTGTCCCCATCTTGGTCCAACTGGAACCTCTGAGTGTCTCTGTAGAGCTGTCTGCTGCTCTGGCTCTGAGAGCATGCAAGAAAGGATATAGGGAGCAGCACAGGCCTGGACCAGGTGAGCTGGGTGAAGGTGAGTTCTGACCTGCTTTTGCTCCAGAACCCAACCTCCTCCTTGCCAGCACCTGGCACGATCTAAGCAGGAACTGAGGCCATGGGGACAGACTCTCCCAACCACAGTCCACAGGCTCTTTCTGAGTGGGCTGTCAGTCTCTTGGGATCACCAGTCACTGGCCACCAGGGAGGTCTCTGGTCAGGAAGTGAGCCGTCCCACTTGAATATGGAGGAGTGTGCTCTCTGTCCACACCTTCCAGGAGACCAGTTTCCCCATGGAGGCTGGTGTTCCTCTGGCTTTCCTTGTCTCCCATGCTATAACCTGGACTGCCTCAGAGCTGGCCGTACTTGCTCCCCCTGCATTCCTGAGTCTTCTCAGCCTTATTCGAGGTTGGTCAACCCAGGCGCTGTTCTTCCCCTTGAACTTTATTGGGGTCCTGATGACCTAACTACCCCTAGTTGATCCCCATAGGTAATAGCTCCTGTTTCCTCCCTCTCCCCCAGAGCCTCTGGTAACCACTAATCTACTTTCCACCTCTATGCATTTGCCTACACCAGATAGTTTATATAAGTGGGATCATGCAATATTTGTCCTTTTGAGTCTGACATTTCACTAAGCGTAATGTTTTTGAGGTTCCTGCACATAATAGCATGTATTAGAACTTCATTTCTCTTTATAACAGAATAATATTCCATTGTATGGATAACCCACATTTTGCCCTCTCCTCTGCTGATGCACACTTGGGTTGTTTCTGCCTTTTGGTTATTGTGAACAATGTTGCATGAACTTTGGTGTACTTGTATATGAATTTAACCATCACTTTTAAGGAGGCCTTTGAATGATGTTGAATGAACTTATATTACCAATACCACCTTAAAGAATTAGTCCATTTGCAACAGTTAATGAAATCCGCCCAGCCATTTTAAACTTTATTTAAACTTGTTTTGCTTTTCTTTTTAAGGCAATTCAGTTGTCAACAAGCAATACTTTCCCAAGTACTTAAAAAATTCTAGTAAAGCTAATAAATCTTCAAGGTCTAGACAGGACAAAGTTGCAGTAAATATTCTGATTCTGTTTATAAATTTACATTTTTCTTTTGTGTTTCAACTTGAAATCATTAGCCCCAAAGGACTGGCACATTTTAAAGTAGAATCACAAAGCTATTTTATTAAAACCTCTAACATGCCTCATTCTCTTAAACATTGCAAACATTTAAAAAATATGCATGCATTTTGGTATGTAGTTTCACCACAATGAAAAAATAACTAATTTGTGATTGTAAAATGCACATGTAGACAATTCTTTCACGTAATAGGGAAATTATTAATCCAGTCGGTTTGACGTACATTTATCTGCAGTAAACTGTCCTGGAGATAAACAGCCTTCCTCACAGTGGAAACAGTTTCTCCACATCATAAAGGAAGGAGGTTCCCTTCTCAAGGTGTGGGAGATTTGGTCCATGATTGCAGATGGTGGACACGATGCTCTTTCATCACAGACCAGACCTTTTGTAAGAGTCACACGGATGGGTGCAGGACGGCACATCAACAGAGGAACATCCTTTCCCAGTCCTTACCTCTGAGTAGTCCGTGTTCTTCCCTATCGTGGTTTCACTACTGATGAGAGTATCTTAACTTCCTTCATAGTTGGTGCAAATTATTGAGCACTCAATTACTCCAAAAGGTTACTGATTTGAATCCACCCAGAAGCACCATGAAAGAAAGGTCTGGCAATCTACTTCTGAAAGGTTCACAGTTTTGAAAATCCTGTAGGGTAGTTCTACTTCGCACACATGGGGTTGCCATGAGTTGGAATCAATTTGATGGCAATACCAACAACTACAACTTTCTTGATCAGCTGGAGGGGTCACCGTTCTTACAGTCAGACAGATGGCTCTGCATCTTTGCCAGGGTCTGTGTTTCCTGAGTTGATGTAATGTAAAGCTAGTCCTTTGATGCATCCACTGGGTTGACTCCACATCTATCTCCAGCTCTCTTGCTGCTCTCCCAAGTTTAGTCATACTCCTGGAAAGCATGCTAGCCCATTCCAGACTAAGACTTAACTGCATTTAATCCATGTGAGCGTATAAAGTGTAACACGATTGGTTTTTATAATATTGTAGACTTTTGAGGTCTTGTTATAGATTGAGTTGTGTTCTCCCGAAAGCCCAACCCCTGTACTTATAAACATGACCCTGTTTGGAAGTAAAGGGGATGCTTTTGTTACATTGATGGAGTCATGCCAGAGTAGGGTGGGTCCTAAACCTAATCATAACTGAATTATCCAAGACCAGAATAGACATGGAGATACACAAAGGGAAAAAAGAAGACAGATGCTAGAGACACCAAAGATTGTTGGCAACTTCTAGAAGGCAGGGTCCTGGTATGGTGCTTGGGTTAATGTGCCAGACTGCAAAGCCATTTGAACTGCAAGGTTTGTTGAAAGGACTCCTGGTGTAACTTAGGACACAGTTATAGGTAGCTTGCCAGAGGAGGCAGCATGGAGGAGACCATATCAGAAAGGACCCTGGATACAGTTCAGTTCATAAGAGAGGAGGAGTAACTTGCATAGCGTCCTGTCTGATGTATCCAAAGAAAGATGATCATTCCAATCTCAAGACAGAGGGAGCATGGTGGCACTGTGGTGGGAAGGGATGCATGTAACATCGAGACAATCCCACCTTCCAGGACAGGTGCCTTCCAGTGGAAGCAAGACAGTAGATATCAGGCAATGTTATTGGAGTGCAGGACTGGGACTCTAATTTCAGACATGGAAGTATTGAACTTTTACTGTGTGCCACATACCTGGTGTGGTGCTATAGAATAAGCACTGGATTGTTAACCACAAGGTCAGAGGTTCAAACCCACCAGCTGCTCTGTGGATACCCTGTACAGGGTCACTACGAGTTGAAACTGACTCGACAACACTTAATAGTAACAACACATACCATACTGTGCACTTCCTATTGTTGTTATTAGGTGCCATTAAGTTAGTATCGACTAATAGCGACCCATTTAATGGATCCTTTGAGACAGGAATCAGCACGCTCGTTCTTCATCTGGAAGTATAGGGCACTGAGACGGTGTCTTAGTCCTGAGTGCTCCCGTAACAAAGAGTACCATGAGTAGCTGACTTTAAAGAGCAGTCACACACTTTAGGAGGCTAGATGTCTGAATTCAGGGTGTGGTCTAGGGAGCTTCTTCTTTGTCAATTTCAGCTTCTAGTAGCTGGAAATCCTTGAAGTTCCTGGGCTTGTACTTGTATCATCCATGTCTATATGTCCTCCTACACTGCATTCTCTCTGGGTGTGTCTGTATCTATTCTATTCTAGTTATAATTCAGCAGTGACTAGGTTTAGCACCCACCTTAAATGGGTGTGGCCCCATTAACATAACAACAGAACACACACACACACACACACACACCAATAGGATCATATCTACAGGTTCAGGGGCAGTACTTCAATGCATATTTTCTTTATGGGGGTGCTGGAGGGCACAATTCAATCCATAAGAGAGGAAGAGTAACTTGCCCAAGGTTGCTTCTGAGTCAGAATTCTAACCCAGCACTCAATGCCTGTAGAACTCAAACCCCAGCCCTGATCAGAACTGGCATCCGGCTGCTCAGAATAAGCCCTAAAACACAGGCCACCCTTCTTTTCTTGTGAATGATCCTAGGGATCGGAGCTGGTCTGAATCTGTCTAGAACCTCAGGAGTCTTGGCAGAGGGGAGAGGAGGTAGTGGGGACTGAGGCAGTCTGTGCTTTTCCCATCACCTATAGCTGCCTGCTCCCCATTCTATTGTTAACTTAAAAAAAAA
>NW_006408672.1:2971438-2979376 GCF_000296735.1 Chrysochloris asiatica | reverse complement strand
TCTCATACTTTGGACATACTGTCAGGAGAGAACAGTCGCTGGAGAAGGATGTCATGCTGGGTAAGGTGGAGGGTCAGAAAAAAAGAGGAAGACCCCCAATGAGATGGATTGGCCAGGTGGCATCATTGATGGCATCAAGTGTGGCAGCGGTAGTGAGGTTGGCCCAGGATCGGACATTGTTTCGTTCTAAAAGTGCATGAGGTTGCTATGAGTCAGTTCCAACTCGATGGCACCTGACAACAACAACAACAATGCTACCAGAGCTCCTTCAGGTCAGCGGTATTAACCCTTTATTGCACAGGAGATTTATGACACAGAAAAGGGAAGAGAGCAAGTGTTTGGCGGTACCTATTTAAGGTCCCACAGAGTATTGGATTCTCATAAAGACACATCCTGGTTGCAGGGGAAGTCATCCCCATGCAGGGACACCATCAGAAGCAACCAAGGGATTCTTCTGTTCAGTTTCTTGCTCTCCACCATGTAAAACACTAAGTGGCAGCTAGAGATGACAAGAGTGTGAAGCTGGGAAGAGGCTTTCCTGAGTCATTTTTGGCTGCATCATATTTTACACGTCGCTGAAAGTGTTTATAAATATTCTTTTTAGAGTACCAGAATTCACCATCAGCCCAGCAGAAATGAACAGGTTGGTAACCATGGTGACTGAAGCATCAAGCTCTGGGCAGAGGGGACCTCAGGGTTTGCTACTTCAGCACTGTGGAGTCAATCATAGATCTACTGATTTTTCTAGTAACTATTTACTGAGCATCTAATATATACAAAACAAAGAGAGAGGAGGAAGAAAGAGATACACAGTCCTGTCCCCCAAGAATTTGTGGTCAAGTAAGGTGGATGAGAGACACAGGAAGTTAGTACTCAGATCAGAACACGATTCCTGCCAAGGCGGAAGTGAGAATACCAGTTAAGGAGGGTAGAG
The DNA here is from genome assembly GCF_000296735.1 of Chrysochloris asiatica. NCBI lineage: Eukaryota > Metazoa > Chordata > Mammalia > Afrosoricida > Chrysochloridae > Chrysochloris > Chrysochloris asiatica. Next base: position 2,978,442 of record NW_006408672.1, on the reverse strand, counting down.
GAAAGGGAGACTCTACCCTGAATCCCCCACACCAAACCCAACCTAAACCAGTTACCATTAAGTTGGTTCTGATTCATGCCAGTCCCGTGTGTGTCAGAGTAGAACTGTACTCCATGGGGTTTTCAATGGCTGATTTTTGGGAAGCAGATCTCCAGGCCTTTCTTCCAACGTGCCTCTGGGTGGTCTTGAATCTCCAGACTTTCAGTAGCTAAACATTTAGCTATTTGTACCACCTAGGACTTCTGGTGTGGCTCTGTAGGATCAGCACTGGACTGTGAACCAAAGGTCAGAAGTTCAAACCCACTGCTTCTCCTCAGAAACCCTGTACAAGGTCACTATGAGTTAGGGCTGACTTGATGGTGCTTAATAAATGAAGCACCTTGAGCCCCATATATTTGTAGTGTGTTAGCAAACCTTGCCTGGGCTCAGCTAACAGTCCTTCCTATGGCCCAAACACTCCTTTTCTTTCCCCAAATTCTGGCCTGAGACATTTTGAATCCTGAACTCACTTTCTCCTATGGCATATTGTATATTCTCAGAGTATATTGAGAAAGGGGCAGTTTGAAGATTCTTACTCTGACTGCCTTGTAATAGAATTCCTGGAATGGCCAAAGGGCAGTGGCTACCTCTCTCTGGGCCCCAACAAGGTGGTATTACTCTTCTCTCCTGCAGGGGGTGTCTGTACCCTCGGTGACACTGAAGCAATGTGAAGTTGTGGGTCCCCTGTAATTCTGGATGAACTGGACACTGCATTGTGGGCCCAGTGAACACCCTTACAACCTAGACAGTCCATCCATTATGTGACCTACAGACACCAAGGTCTATGTAGACCCAGGAACTCTCCAGAGAAAACTTTCTTTTTGCCTTAAGGCCTAAACTTTCCTCTGGGAGGGAGAGCCATTCCAGACTAGACCTGGCACAGGAGACAAGACATACAACTTGTCCTCTTCTCTCTGGCTCTGGATCTGCCTGTGGGTGGGTTAGATTATGGAGGGGAGCAGGTAGCTCACACCAGACCTGGGATGGGAGAGGAGGGGACACAGGCAAGGTAGAAAGGGAAGTCTCAGCCACTAAAAATGATATCCCCCAGCTCTCCACTTGGCACATAGTCAGTCTGCTGGACTTTGAGGGCATGCTTTGAATGTCAGCCACCTGTCTGTTAGTTTGTCACACTGTGGTGGCTTACATGTTGTTGTGATGCTGGAAGCTGTGTCATCGATGTTTCAAATACCAGCAGGTTACCACCCACATTACCATCCACATTTCAGTGGAACTTCCAGACTAAGACACCCTAGGAAGAAAGGCCTGGTGATCTACATCTGAAAATCAGTCAATAAAAACCTTATGAATCACAATAGAATATTGTCAAATACAGTGCTGGAAGATAAGTCTTCTAGCCTGGAAGGCACACAAAATGCACAGTGGCTGAAATAATGTGATCAAGCTGACAATGCAATAGTGAAGATGACCCAAAACTGGGCAGTGCTTTGTTCTGCTGTACCTGGGGTCACCATAATTTAGAGCCAACTTGTTAGTAACTATCAACAACTATGTTGAAATTGAAAGGACTCAGGGACTAGGCACAGACTGGAGGGAAGAGCCCTGCTGGCTCAATCATTTAGCCCTTCAGCTGCTAACCAAAAGGTGTGCAGTTAGAACCCACTAGCTGGTCCATGGGAGAAAAGATTTCAGCCTAGGGAACCCTGTGGGGCAATTCTGCTATGTTCTATAGCATCACTATGAGTTGGAATGAACTCATTGATGTTACAGCAACAGAGAGAGGAGGAGGAAGTCTACTGAGGTGAGAAAGTAGAAGTCCACATGAAACAGTCATCCTGGTTTCTGGTCTTTAGCCCTCAGTTTCCTAGCAGGTGATTTGTGAACCCTAGTTCTGATTGTCCAGGCCCTAGTTGTAACTGCCTTTCCTTGCCCTTTCCCTCTCTCTGGTGAGAACCAAGGCTGGAAACAAACATCTGGAGGTTCCTCTTAGAGGCTCACACTGGAACCTCCAGATGCCAGCTCCCTGGACTGGGGATGGGGAGGGGAGCGAGGCAGGGACAGAGCACTGATATCCCCTGTCCAGCTGTGACTGACAAAAGGGACACTTTCTGCTTTGTGATCTGTGTGAAGGGAATTGGGCCTAAAGATGGCTCTCTACCAAGTCATTAAAGGACAAAGGCACAAACAAAACCCCCCCGCGGCTGCTGCTAGGAACAAACCAATTAGGAGGCAGCATCTGGTGAGACATGATGCATAGCATTTGTTGTCCTGAGGATTTGGGCTGTTTTCAGCCACTGCTGCTTCTGGAAACATAGAACCTAGTCTTCCAAGAGAGGAACTAGTCCTTCGTGCTGTTCCCCATAGAACCATCTCCTCTGGTTTATGGAGCACTTGGTATAGCCAAACCTTTCCATGCATAACCCTAATCTTCATACAAACCTGGTGAGGTGAATGCTGCCACAAACGGTAAGCACTTGATTACCGGCCAAAAGGTTGGTGGTTCAAACCTACCCAGAGATGCCTTGGAAGACAGGAATGGTAGTATGCTTCTGAATGGTCACAGCCACTGGAGCTGTTCTACACTGCACGCATGGATTTCAAGTGAGTTGGTATTGACTTGATAAGGCAAATAACTACAACAGTGAAGCTAGTAACTGCCCACAAGATGGGTCAGTACCAGGCCCTGGTCAATCCATCCAAGTCTCCCAACTGTTACTTCACACAGCCAGGTGATGGCAATGAAAGTAAGTTATTGTTAGGTGCTGGTTCTGCAGGAGAAAGATGAGGCTTTCTGCTCCCGTAAAGATTTAAAGCCTTGAAAACCCTGTACAAGGTCGCTATGACTTGGAACCGACTCCACGGCACATAACCAACCATCAGGTTGGCTCCGACGCAGAGCAACCCCATGTATAATAGAATGAAATACTGTCTGGCCTGAACCATCCTCATCATTGTTTTGATATTTCTGAGCCCTATAGTTGCAGCCACTGTGCCAATTCATCTCATTTGCACTGACCCTCTATTTACCAAGCATGGCTGGCATTCTCTATCAATGAATATGGAGGACTTGTGCATTTGTTTCCTGTTGTTGCTGTAACAATTAACCACAAATATGGTGGCTTAAGACAACGCAGATTTATTATCCTGTAATTCTGGAGATCCAAAGTCTGACAGGTTCTGCGGGATGGCATTCCTTCCGCAGGCTGTATGGGAGACCCAGTTCCTTGCCTTTTCCAGCTTCTAGAGGCCGCTATTTGTTTAGGCCCATGGTTCCCTGCTCCACCTTCAAAGCCAGTGGTGGTGGGCTAGTCCTCCTCACGCTGTATCACGCTGACGCTAATGCTACCTCCACCCGTATACCTATGACAGACTAGTTGCTGTCCAGTCAACTCTGACTCATGGTGACCCCATGTATGCAGAGTAGAACTGCACCCCATAAGATTTTCACTGGTTGATTTTTTGGAAGTGGATCGCCAGGCCTTTCTTCCAAGGTGCCTCTGGGTGGGCCAAATCCGTCAACCTTCTGGTCAGCAGCCGAGCATGTTAATTGTTTGCACCACCCAGGTACTCATTAATCCAGCAACCCTATTTTAAGAGGAGGCAATAAGCAACTTTAATTCCATTTGCTTCTGAATTGCTCATTGCCATGTAATGTAATATGTGCACAGGTTCCAAGGATTCAGATATGGATGTCTTGGAGTGAGGACATTATCCTGCTTACCACAGTTTACTTCCCTGTCACAATGACATATGAGCTTTCTATTCAGAGTTTCTAATAAGGTAGAAAAATGTTATTTTCTTTCTGCCGTAGCACACCCATCTCATTATGTTTCCAGATTATATAACTGACTGCCACTGGACACTCCATTTAATGGTCCACAGCTTCCCCTGTCCCCTTCTTCCTCCTCTCACCCCCTTTCCTATGCCTGTCCAGGATTGTTTACTGCAGGGATATCTATCTATCTATCTATCTATCTATCTATCTATCTATCTATCTATCTATCTATCTATCCATCTATCTATCTATCTCCCTTCTCAACCTGTGAATCTCTCTATTATCTTTCCTTCTCTCTTGCTCTCAATCTCCTATGTATCTATCTATGTATCTATCTCATTTCTCTCTCCTTCCATCTCTCTGTGTCTTTCTTCCTCTCAATCTCTTATTTTCTCAACTCTCTTCCTCGATCTTATCACCTCTCTCTCCACCTCTATTTTATCTCTCACACTCACTCAATCTCTTATCTATCTATCTATCTATCTATCTATCTATCTATCTATCTATCTATCTATCTATCTATCTATCCACCCTTCCATCTATGTATCTATTCATTCATCTATCCATCCATCCATCCATCCATCCATCCATCCATCTATCCATCCATCCATAATCCATCCTTCTATCCATCTATCTATTTATCTATCTATCTATCTACCTATCTATCAAGTCTTTCATTTCTTTGTTATCTCTCCCTCGCTATCCATATTCTCTCTCCCTCCCTCTGTTACCACTCTCCAGGTTCAGGGATTTATTTTCACCTAACTGCTTTTCTGCAGTCTTGTTCTAGTCTGCCTGATACCGCAAAGGCTACCAAGTGAATTTACCAAAGCACAAATCTGGATATGTCAGTTTCTGTCCTGTCACACTGTAACTTGGACTGTTGGAGAAGATGGGGTCCTCCGAGATAAACCCCAACCTCCAGGAGTGGGCTAGACTATCTCAGACAAACTTGTAAGAGCCAAGTGTTAAAAATCTGTTACTAAAAATGAAAAGCCATCAACTTGAAATTAAGTAAATTATGTTAATGACAAGATAGCAAATACACAAAGCTTATAGCTCCCTAATTATTATATGACATCCTGCTCTTATCCATGTCCTGGAGCTTATTGATGTCTATAGTGTTTGTGTGAAGGGAATATACTCTACTCTCTGTGGCACTGCACGTTGTTTCCAGCTCTGCTCAGTGACATTCAAGTCATGTTGGTGACTTGAAATCAGCTAGGGCAGAGGAATTTAAACACATAGAAGCCAGCAAATGGGAGAAATCAGAGCTTGACTGTTTTATTTTCTAGGTTTAAGAAAATGATAGAGTAAATGCTAATAATGTAGATTAACTTAAATGTGTATTGTATTTGTGATGGTTACATTGTGACCAAAAAGTTGCCCAATCATGGGTAAAAAGCTGCTATAAGTACAGCTTTGCTTGGTGAAAGTGAAGAGAACTTAAAATACTTACACAAGAAAATCAAACACCATAGCCTTTGGTATGGATTGTGCTGTAATGTAAAGATAATGAAATTCTTCACCACTGGAGCAATAAATAACATCAAGATAAATGGAGAAGGGAAGGGGATGGAAGAACAAGGTAGACAGGGAAACACTTAGGCAGGTTTGCATGGGCTAAATAGGACAGAGGTAAATAGTGATGTATGCTCAACCTTGGAAAAACAGGGCTCTGTGATACAGGGATCAAGGCATAGTCTGAATGGATAAAAGAAGGGAAATAATGTGTGGCACTGTGGATTAATGTGCCAGACTGCAAACCCATTTGAACTGCAAGGTCGGCGGTTCAAGCTCACCAACTGCTCCTCGGAAACCCTATACAGGGTGCTATGGGTCAGAATTGACTCAAAGGCACTTAATAAAAATGAAAACAATGTTAAGATGCTTGACAGTCTTATGAATATTAGTTTCCCTTGCCTACTATTGTAAAATAAACACTTGAGTTGGATAGAAGGAATATTGGAAAACATGATTAAAGAAAGTTTGTAAGCCCATCTTCAGCCTATAACTTATTGGAATACCTAAAAGGGTCTCTAGAACTTGCCCGGTGAAATAGGCTTCTTGTGGAGACTTTGTAGTATATAGGACATGAGATGGAATCCTGAACTCCATCCAGAACCTTCCGAGGTAGGACATTCCCTCTTGAAAGGACAAGCAGACCCACCTGGAGCAGCTAGAGGAACAGAAGATACTTCTTGAAAGAAAAACCAGCAAGAAAAATCCAAAACAAAAATGGCAGCCTGATTGGCTACTATCAGAACAAGCAAGTTGTCCGCTTGGAAATGACCCAAGCCATGGTATTTTCAATAACTTCATATGCATGTGAAAGTTGTACAGTGAATAAGGAAGACCGTAGAAGAATGGATGCATTTGAATTATGGTGTTGGAGGAGAATATTAAAAGTACCATGGACTGCCAAAAGAACAAACTAATCTATGTTGGAAGAAGTACAGCCAGAATACTCCTTGGAAGCCAGGATGGCCAGACTTCGTCTCTCATACTTTGGACATATTATAAGGAGGGACCAGTCCTTGGAGAAGGACATCATGTTTGGTAAAGTGGAGGGTCAGAGAAAGCCCCCCAATGAGAGGGATTGGCACAGTGACAGAAATGATAGGCTCAAACATAGTAGTGACATGGGTTGCTTTGAGTGGGTACTGACTCGACGTCACCTAACATATGTGTGCAGACCGGCACTTGTCTTACCTGACCTCAGGGTGGGAGAAGTGCTTATCTGCACACTCTAACTGCCTGCCCACCTGCATCTCTCCATCACAGCACCTGTTCCAGTCCTCAAGGATCCTCTGTCCTTCCATAGGCAGTGGCTGTCCATGAACTAGATGAGCATTTGCTCTTTTTTTTTTTTTTTTTTTGGCCCCATAATCTAGCATAACTTTCCATAATGAGGGCTCAATAAGCACTTGACTCAGTGAAAGGGGTAGAACATGTTATGTAAAGAGGTGGAATTATTTTCTACTAGGTAAAGCCATCAAGTGTCTCCCAGAACACGAAAGGAAAAGAAAGGAGCATTATTACTATACCCGTGCCTCTATCGGAGCCCTGGTGTGGTGCTGTGGGGTAATGCACCAGACAGCAAAGCTGTTTCAACTGCAAGGTCGGCAATTCAAGCTCACCAGCTGCTCCTCGGAAACCCTATACAGGGTTGCTATGGGTTGGAACTGACTCGATGGCACTTCACAACAACAATGCCTCTATCGGAGCC
>NW_006408672.1:2970084-2971338 GCF_000296735.1 Chrysochloris asiatica | reverse complement strand
GGAACAGCTGGTAGTTTCAAACTGCTGACCCTGAGGCTTGCAGCCCAATTCATAACCAAAGGTGTAGAAATCAACTTAATCCTTAATTCTAATCCTATTTCTTAATCCAGAGTCACCAGTCAGGGGATTCTTGGGAGGAGAAAGCATGTCAGAAGTCCCCAAGACCTCCCTAAAGTTTGATGATTCACTGGAAGAACTCACAAAACACAGAAATTATAGTTTATTGCGGAAAAAAAAAAATACAGAGTAAGAGAAGCTGAGGGAAAAAGTACACGGGGCAGAGTCCAGGGTACCAGGCACAAACTTTCAGTTGTCCCATCCCAGATAAATTATATGAAAAGCACAGTGGGAAGCTCACCAAGTCTTGATGTCTAGGGTATTTATTGGAGGTTGATCCCATAGGCTGGGACCATCTATCTGACTAACGTTAACTACTCAGTCTCCAGCCCTAAGCGAGCACCCTGTGCAGCATGGCCCAAGGTACTCACTATAAATCACGCTATGAGCATAAGCAAGCTACTTGGTCTATGCTCCAGGCATGCAAACTCTTGTTAAGGCAGAATACTTCAAGGATTTGGAGGTTATTGCTTAGGACCCAGAAAGGGCTACTTTCAGCTTTAGAAAATGCAAGGTTTGACTAGCTCAGGTCAGCTCAGGTAGTGGTGATTATGTGCCATGGAGTCGGTTCCGACTCATAGTGACTCTGCATAGGGTTTCCGAGGCTATAAATCTTTACGGGAGCAGAAAGCCTCATCTTTCTCCCGTGGAACTGCTGGTAGTTTCGAACTGCTGACCCTGAGGTTAGCAGCCGATTTGTAACCACTACGTTACCAGAAAAGGAAATAGTCAAAAATTAAATCCTAAATTCCTTCAGAGCTTGATCAACAACAACACAGAACACCGGGCCAAGAGGGCTCACGAGATAGTGTTGGAACTCTGAAACAAATACAAAGGTATGTTTGGAGGATTGGAGGGTTTACAGCTGGGGAACTTGCAGGGAATCCAGAAATCTATTGTATTCTGGATCAAGACACTCAGCTGTTCCAGGAGCCGCCATCTTGGGGGAAAACATCTTGATTGTATTAAGATTGATAGTATCAGGAGAGAACATCTTGATTGTATCAGGATTGACATAGAAATTTAAAGTGACAGTATCAACATAAAACCAAACGACCACCACTCGTCTATCTGTTGAGCTGTGGTGGCTTGAGTTGCTGTGATTCTGAGGGCTATGCCACCAGTATTTTAAATAAC
>NW_006408672.1:2964930-2968069 GCF_000296735.1 Chrysochloris asiatica | reverse complement strand
CAGTGGTTCAAGCTCACCAGCTGCTCCTTGGAAACCTTATACAGGGTCACTATGGGTTGGAATCGATTTGATGGCACTTAACAACAACAACAACAACACCTCTATCTGTCTATCTGTCTATCTTAGGCTGGGTTCTCTAGGGGAACTAAACCAGTGAAACATATATGTAAATGTTGTTTAGTGCTGTTGAGTTGGTTCCAACTCATAGCGACCCTGCATAGAGTTTCCGAGGAGCAGCTAGTGGGTTTGAACTGCCAACCTTGTGGTTCACAGTCCAGTGTTAATCCACAGCGCCACACCAGAAGTCCATGTAAATCTATTGTTATTGATATTGTTAAGTGCTATCGAGTTGGTACCAACTCATAGTGACCCAAAGCAGGACAGAACAAAACACCAGTCCTGCACCAACCTCATAGTGGTTGCTATGAATAAGGACAAGCATAGATGAATTGATGCTCACATTAGTTCACAAACATTGTTACCTCACCAGTGTATTCTGTGAGCATAGCAGGCATAAGGACTCAGCAGGCCTGTGTGCCTCCTCTGAGTTGTATGGTTGGGAGCCAACCATTTACCTCCTAGCTGCACTCTCACAGCAGCAGAAAGTGTGTGATAAGACCTGCTTCCTGGAATGTGGTAACCGGATAAAATGCCCAGCAGATTGTAAACCTGCTCTCCTTTATCAGAAGCAAAGCAGGAAGTATCAGGTCTGTTTGTAACGACTCTTAGAGATGTAGGTTTTAAACTAGTGGCACTGTGGGTTAATGTGCTAGACTGCAAAGTCGGTTTGATCCACAAGGTCATTAGTTCAAGCTCACCAGCTGCTCCTTGGAAACCCTATGCATGTTCGCTATGGGTTGGAACTGACTTTATGGCACTTAGCCACCACAAGAAGCCATTGAATGTTTTCCAGAGGAATGCACTGAGCTAAGGGTCATATGAAGAAGAGATAGACAAGGAGCAAGACACTTCAGCAGTCCTAAGGACCCACCCCTCCGTCTTCCATCTGGACAGCAGACTGCTCACCCTGCCTCAACCCTTTCCACCCTCCTAGCAGAATGTCTGCAGAGTCTGCCACAGTTCCACCCATAAGTCTTTCTCTAGGCGTAACAAAATTACTTTGGCCACATGCAACCACATTCTTTTATAATCTGCACATTCTTTTATAATCTGGAGGAATTCAGGGCAATAAACTAGGGGCAAAAACCACCCTTAGAACAGCTCTGGCTGGGAAATTCACCAACATTTTCAATTACTTTGCAAATCTAATTAAAAATTGCCTCCAGTTAGTGCTATGGGTTGGAACTGACTCGATGGCACTTAACAACAACAACAACAGAGAGCGATCAGACTTGGTAATGGCTTGTTTACTTTTCCACAACTGCTTACATATATGTGCATGTGCACATACACAGAGCCATATATATACACATCGAACCATGAACATTCACAGTCACACACACACACACACACAAACAGGCACACACAGAGTAACACAAACACCTACATTCACACACTCAAACACATACATACACATGTACCCACACACGGTCACATACAAACACATGGAGCCCAGGGGTTGTGAGGACAGGCTGCTGGACTGTCCACCTCCTCACAGACTGTTCCTGTGTGTACAAACACTACCAAACAGTCTCAATAGTGTCTTTAACAGCCTCACTCCAGCAATCTCTTGAGGAAGACTCTATTATCCCCAGTTTATTTTCCATGGAGAAAACAAAGATCCAAGAAGACCCTGAGAGGAGGGGGCAGAGGAGAAGTGAGACAGTGGAAGAAGCAGGTGGCAGTGGAAATGGGAAGAGGTGAGATGCAGAGTGGCCAGCAAGAGCAAGAACAGAGGGACACCACCAAATCCAGCAGCTGGACTTGTGAGGACAGTGATGAACTGAGGGGCTACCATTCTGCAGGCTGGGCTAGAAGTGAGGGAGTAAGAGGTAAATAAGGCCTAGAAATGGACTGTCCCAGGGTGAGGGTTGGTGCTGGATGGTAGAGCAAAGCTAGCAGATGATGGCAGTGACTTGTCTAAAGGGAAGGTTGGTTTTTGCTTGAGCAATATAAGCAGTTTTATAGACAGTGGAAAGGAGTCTACAGGCCAGCAAGGTGGAGGAGGAGAGAGGAACTAAGGGAGCAGGTGCTGGAGAAATAGAATAATGGGGTGGGGTACATTCCTATGGAATTGGGTCCCCAAGAGAAGAGGGACACTGTTAGCTCTATCTGGAATGGAGAAGACACGGGTAAAGGAGAGAAATGAGTGGAGCTCTAGAAACCTTGGGATTCACCAGGGAAGGTATGTGCCAGGTGGAAGAATGTAAATAGCTTAGGGAACTTGGGCCAGTGAGACCATGAGCTCATTATGGGTGTGGTCTGAGAGGAGGACTGGGGGTCAGATGGATAGCTAATCGTTTGGAGATACTTGTAGATTCACATGCAATTAAAAGAAACAACACAGAGGGAAGTCATTTTCCCCCAATGAGAGCAATTTGTTATGTTTTCTGCCATGTTTTGTTGGTAAGTGGGCTCTACTTCTTTCCCCCTTCCCTGACTCTCCTCCTGGTACCCATGTTTACAACCTTTGTGTCCTTGACTTCTAAGCCATTTTTATCTTAATTAGAAAACCTGGTCTGCCTACCTGTTGACTTTGCTGGGAGCATGTTTCAGGTCTGTCCTTATATTTGTTATGGGCCTCTGCCAAAATGGGACATGTGATTTACCCAATCAGGGGTCTTTGTTTGCAAGTAACAGAATTGGATCTGACTCAGAAGCCAAACATGATACAGAGACTTACAGAACTTAAGTGGTTACCAGGGAAGCTATGGGGATCCAGGTCATTCAGCCTCTTCAGGTCACTGCCCCTAGAATAAATTGATTCTACATGTTCCCCTCCTACATCATCCTGATCAAGGTCACAGGATCATCACATTGGTCCCCCAGCTTTGGTCATAAGAAGATGGAAGGAATACACAGAGTCCCCATACCAAAAAGAATTGGTTGATCTTCAACCATTTTGTTGTTGTCAGGTGCCATCAAGTCGGAACCGACTCATAGCGACCCCATGCACAGCAGAACGAAACAATGTCCTATCCTGGGCCAACCTCACTACCGCTGCCACACTTGAGTCCAT
>NW_006408672.1:2961355-2963620 GCF_000296735.1 Chrysochloris asiatica | reverse complement strand
AGAGCCAATGATACTCAGGGAGGAAGTCCAAAGTGCATTGAAAGAATTGGCAAAGAACAAGGCACCAGGAATTGATGGAATAAAAAATTGAAATCAACCATTTTAAGAGGTAACGTATGATTCAAAACTGATGGTATGAAAGGAAGAAGTACACGCTGCACTGAAGGCATTATCAGAAAACAAGGTTCTGGGAATTGATAGACTACAAATGAAAATCTTTCAACAAACTGATACAGCACTGGAGGCACTTACTCAACTACACCAAGAAATTTGGAAGATAGTTACTTGGTCAACTGATTAGAAGAGAATCTATACTTGTGCCCATTTCAAAAAAGGTTACCCAGTGGAATATACAAATCATTGAACAGTATCATTAATGCCACATGCAAGTAAAACTTTGCTAAAGATAATCCAAAACTAATTGCAGCAATAATTGTAAGCTGGGAGAGGTCAGAAATTCAAGCTGGATTCAGAAGAGGATGTAGGACCAGGAATATCATTGCTTACGTCAGCTGGATCTTGGCTAAAAGCAGAAAAAACAGAAAGATGTTTATTTGTGCTTTATCGACTATGAAAAGACATTCAACTGTGTGGGTCATAACAAACTATAGATAGCATTTCAAACAATGGGTGTTCCAGAACATTAATTGTGCTCATAAGGAACCTCTACATAGACCAAGAGGCAGTCATTAGAACAGAGCCGGGAATATGGAATGATTTAAAATCAGGAAAGGTGTGCATCAAGCTGTATGCTGAGCAAATAATCCAAGAAACTGTATTATATGAAGAAGAAGGTGGCATCAGGATTGCAGGAAGTCTTATTAACCACCTGCAATATGCAGATTTCTTTGCATTCCAATCACCAGTAATGACCAGTACATCTTTTTTGTTTGTTTGTTTGTCAGATGATCACTTTTTATTAGAACAAGGACCAAGCTCCAGATAGAACCAAGCAGTTATTGCCATTTTAATCTCAAATAGTCAAAACATACATTTGAGAAATAAGGACAAGATTGGGGACAGTGTAAGATACTTTCAAGCAGTTCTTGAGTATTTACTCTTAGTTAAGCAAAATAGTTAATGTTTTCAAAATGGCTACACTTATATTCTCAGTCTGCCTTTTGAGACTTAAGGCCTCTGTTAACAGGTCTTAAGATTCATTTAAGGTTTTGTAAGTCACTATATCTGATTGGGAAGAAATTAGCACATTAAAGCATTGTGAGAAGCTATTTTATTGGAAGTTGTGAAGCCTGAGCTAAGGAGAGGGGCACACTGAATGTAACAACATATGAAGATGTGTGTGAAAAAAAATTAGCAACAAATCGGTGAGCCAAAAAGTGAGCCATGAAATATTCAATCAAAAAAAGTCTTTCACTTTCACTTTATGTATTTCTTGTTTAAATTGATCTACTTGCTGTTCAATTAATATGGGATTGTTAGTCAAGTTGAAACAACACATTCTTTTCAATTTTGAACAGCTGTGTTTTAGCAGGAGCTGGTAACTTGATTTTCTAAAACTGTCTGTTTAACCTGGTCTACTTCTTGCCTGAAATCTGATATTTCAAGTTTTTGTCATGGCACAGGTTAATTGATTAATCTCAGAATAGGCCCGAACCATACTCTTTAGCAGTTCAAAAATAGAAAGGGCTATATATTCTGTTTGGCTTAAAAGGTGGAAATTATCATCATAAATGTTGTCTCTATAGTAAACTGTTACAAGAAAAGACCTTATATATTTCTTGTCTTTAAGTCTTTAAAGACTTAATAAAATAGTCATGTTTTCAAAATGTTTACTCTTAATCTCTCAGCAGTGAGTTGGAATCAACTGAATAGCAGTGAGTTTGTTTTGAGTATGTCATGTTCTATATATTGTGTCATTATGTTATATAGGAGGATACTGGATTCCTTTGTCTTTACTTTTTTTTTGAGTTTTTATTGTGAATTAGTGATAGTTTACATGGGAGAACATTAGCTTTACATTTATCCTATTGTATTTTGTTTCATTGCAATGATTATAATTTCCTCCATGCATCATGATCAATACATCTAGATTGCATATTTGATCAATTTCAGATAGAAAAAGTTGGTAGAACTATTTCATCCTCACTAACTTTAGTGTTTGGTGCATAAATTTGAATAATGTATTAACTGGGCTTCCCTGTAGGCGCATGGATATTATCCTATCACAGACAGCGTTGTACCTCATGATTGATCTGGATGTGTTATTTTTGATAATGAATGCAACACCATTCCTCTTCAATTTGT
>NW_006408672.1:2933845-2936659 GCF_000296735.1 Chrysochloris asiatica | reverse complement strand
ATGAGGGATATTGGTCTATAATTTTCTTTCTTAGTGATATCCTTCCCTGGTTTTGATATAAGGGTTATGCTTGCTTCATAAAATGTATCAGTAAGTTTTCCATCATCTTCTGTATTCTGGAATAATTTGAGTATAATTGGTGATAGCTCTTTCCTGAATATTTGGTAAAACTCACCAGTGAAGCCATCTGGACCTGGACTGTTTTTGTTTGGGAGTTTTTTGATGACCCTGTCAATTTCATCCTTTATTAAAGGTCTGTTCAAGTATTCTACTTCACTTTGTGTAAGTTTAGGTAGGTAGGTCGTGCTTTTCTAAAAATGTATCTGTCTCTTCTAGGTTTTCAAATTTGTTGGAGTACAACTCTTCATAATATTCTGTTATTATCCTTTTTATTTCTATTGGTTCTGTTGTGACAATCCCCATGTGGTTTCTTATGCATGTTATTTGTATCTTCTCCCTTTTTTCTTTTGTTAGATTTGTCAATGGTTTTTCAATTTTATTAATTCTTTCAAAGAACTAGCTTGTCTTGTTGATTCTTTCTATAGTTTTTCTGTTTTTTATCTAATTTCTACTCTAATCTTTGTTATTTCCTTTCTTCTGTTGACTGTAGGTTTACTCTGCTGGTCTATTTCAAGTTGTGTTAATGTGTTAATTTTGGTTCTTTCTTCTTTTTGCAATAAATTGTCCTCTCAGCACTGCTTTTGCCATGTTCTAAAGATTTTGGTAAGTTGTGTTTTCATTCTCATTTTTTTCTAGGAACTTTGTGAATTCACATTTTATTTCCTCTACTAGCCAGTAGCTTTTCAGCAAGGTGTTATTTAGTTTCCAAGTATTTGACTTTATTTCCTTGGTTTTCCTATTGTTGATTTATAATTTTATAGCATTGTGGTCTGCGAAGATGTTTTGTAGCATTTTGATGTTTGTAAATTTATGGAGGCTTGTTTTGTGGCTTTCTTGTTCTTTTTGAGTATTCTGTTTTAGCTCCACTGTTGGCATGTTTTATAAATGGTACTTCTTTGGTTATTTGGTGGTTGCTCTGTGTTTTTTTAGTATTACGCTCTCAGGTATCTTTAACGTGTCACAGTAAAGAGTCAGCGAAAAAGAGGAAGATTCCAAAAGAGATGGATTGGCACAGTGGCACCAGCAATGGACTCAAGTGTAGCAATGATTGTGAGATTGGCATAGGGTTGGGCAGTGTTTCATTCTGTTGTGCCTATGGCCACTTTGAGTCAGTATCGACTTGGCAGTACTTAACAACAAAACACCTTCAAACAGCATGATAACATTTGCTCTATAGAATAGGAACTTAACAACTGCATTTGTATATTTTCATTCCCTTCTATGCCGTCCTTTGTGCTATTATTTTCATGCATTTTGTTTTTCTATATGCTAAAGGATCATTATTTTTAAGCAGGTCTTTTAAGACTATAATTTAAGGAATAACAATTCTCAGATAAAAACATTACTAACATAAAGTACCAAAATGACATCGCAAATGTACTGCTTCTGCTGCTTGCTTCCAGAGTGTACTCTTTGAACTTTGATTGTAGCATTTTTATGCTGTTTTTTTACATTTGTCTTTCTCCTTCATTAGACAATAAGATCCTTGAGAAGAGAAACAATATCTATTCATTTTATAGCCATAGCACAGTGTTTGGCACTCAGCAGGAGCTCAACAATTGTCCACTCACTGATTTCTTGACTACCCAACAGACTAACTGACAGAAAAAGGAATGATGAGACCACTACAATGTGAATGTTAAGTATAGATCTGGGCAAGCTTTAGAAGACAGAAACAGAGATACACACTCAGGGCAGATTATCCAATATGCAAAGTATATTGCTGTTGTTATGTGCCATTGAGTTGATTCCAACTCATAAGGACCCTATCTATATATGGTTTTCAAGAGTGGCTGGTGGGTTTGAACAGCCAACCTTGTGGTTAGCAGTCCAGTACTTATTCTACAATGCCATACCAAGACTCCATGCAAAGAATATATATATTTGGCTTTGGCTATGTGCCGTGGAGTCGGTTCCGACTCACAGCGACCCTTTACAGGTTTTCCAAGGCTATAAATCTTTATGGGAGCAGAACACCTCATCTTTCTCTCACTGAACAGCCGGAGTTTAGAACTGCTGACCTTGCGGTTCACAGCCCGATTCGTAACCATTATACTACCAGAGCTCCTTTATAGAGGTCCTGTATATATATATATATACACACACACACACAGAGTTCTGGTGTGGCGCTGTGAGTTGATGCACTGGACTGAAAAGTATGTTTGAACAGCAAGGTTGGTGATTTGCACTCACCAACTGCCCCTCAGAAACCCCAGGCAGGGTTGCTATGGGTCGGAACTGACTCAACTGCATTTAACAACAACATATATATATGGAGTTCTGGTGTGTGGCACTTCAGGTTAATGCGCTGAGATGCAAGGTCTGTTTGCACCACAGGGTCAACAACTATATATATATATATCTGTTGCTAAGTACTGTTGAGTTAGTTCTGACCCATAGTGACCCTGAAAAGTGGCTGGTGAGTTTTTAATCACTGATGTTTCAGTTCAAACTGATCTTATGGTGAGTACTGATCCTACAGCACCATATTTATATATTTAAAACTGAACCCACTGCATATGCACAAGAACACTCACACTTGCAGATAATACCCACTTGACCTGGCTTCAAAGACTGGATGATCAGAGCTCAACCAGAAGAAGAAAGAAGAGGGAAAAAAAAGAGTAATCTGATAAAATTTGATGAACTTGACCTACACCTATGGAAGCAGTAGCTCAAAAGAGGGAACAAATC
>NW_006408672.1:2928197-2932341 GCF_000296735.1 Chrysochloris asiatica | reverse complement strand
AAACAAACAAAACCGACCCTACTGCCATTGAGCTGATTTGACTCCAAGGGACTGTATGTGACAGAAGAGAACTGCTCCCTAGGCTTTCCTAAGCTGTAATCTTTATGGAAGCAGACAGCCACATCTTGTACCCATGGAGGGACTGGTTTGAACCACTGACATTTTGGTTAGCAGCCGAGTGTTTAACCACTGATGAACCCATGTGAAATTGTTCCCTACAGATTAATAACTAAGAGCAAGGAAGTTCATGCCTACCTTGCTTTTTGGGACTTTGACTCTGTAACACAGTACTTCTCAGCTACATGTATGCCTCTTCTCCACTCTCTCTTCACTTCTAGATATCAACCTTGATTTCAAAGGGAGAAAGAAAACAGAGCAACAAAAGCATACTTCAAAGAGGCCTGGTTTTAAAAGGCCACAAGTCAGACCACAGGGTGGAACCTGGCTTTGGCCCTGTTTCAGGAGCCTTCAGGTGTGGTCCCATTGAGTGCAACACTGCCAGTGTACCGCAGATGCCCTGTGAACCATTGTGACCCATGTGGGCTGCTTTTGGATATCTGCTCTAGCTGGCCTGGGAAGAGATCCAAAGCCCCTATGCTTGCTGAGGAGTCCTTTTGGACTAGACTGCTCACAGCCTTGTTGGAGAAACTAAGACAATTTGCTGTTGTTGTTGAGTGCCGTTGAGTTGATTCTGACCTAAAGTGATCCTGTGTAGGGTTTCCAAGGAAGAACTGGTGAGCTTGAACCACCAACCTAGCGGTGCAAACTGACTTTGCAGTCCAGAGTATTAACCCACAGCACCACATAACTTATTAGCATCATCAAATACAAGACATTCTCTGAACCTGAACTAAAGATTACCTAATAGTGTAGGTGATAATAAAAATTGGGAATGTAGAAATGTCATGGCTAAAGCTTTCTAAATGGAATGTTTTCTAAAGTGTTGGGTGGCATGGGGAAAATTAAAGCTGGCTTACAATGGGCAACAGTGTTCTCAGTCCTGAAAATGAGACTATGGAAATATTTCTCTTCTAGTGTTTTGAATTCAAAACAATTACAGCATTATGGCTTTTTGCTCTGCTTTGCTGAACTTTCTCTAATTTTCTAGTCCTTGAGATGTTGGAAAGATTATAAAAATGTTCACAATGTGCTTTAGTAATCGTTTCTACATAAATGAACAAAAAACTAAGAATAATGTTTCCCTCTTCTAGTGAGTTTTCACCTTCTATTAGAGAAGAGAAGCCTTTTATTTCAAAGAGCGATCTTTGTTGCGTATACCACACACACACACACACACACACACACTGTTGTCGAGGTCATCATGAACAAGACATAGTAGGATGGCTCTAGGGGATTTCTGAGGCTATAGATCTTTACTGAAGTAGATGAACTCCTTGTTTTCCTGCAAAGTGCCGGTGGGTTTACATTGCTTAGCCCACAGCACCACCAGTGCTCCTTTTTGAATGCATACATAAATTTTTAAAAATCTAAGACATTTTATTTCAAACTTAAATGCAAATTAAGTCCAACAATCTTCCTGTTTTATATTTCATTTATTCTGTTGTTGTTGTTAAGTGCCATCAAGTCAGTTCTGAGTCATTTATTTAGCATGTATTTATTAAGGTTACATGTACTCATCATTTTGATATAAGGCATGCCCAGTTGAGGTATCAGTCAATTCCTACCAAATGTTCACTGATTTGCCTTGTATTAGTTTTGTCTTTGGACATTTTTATGGATTAACCATTAGTTTTCTCATTCACTGAATTATAGAACTAGAAGGCATTTGATGATACTGTACTATGATGGTTTTCAAATTTTCTTTAAGCCAAGGAAGCCAATGTAAATAGTGATTCCAATGAAAAGGAAATGGCCCCATTTGAAGAGGAAGTAGGGAGCTTGCAGCTTTGCCTACCACCATTCCTTTAAATTGTGGGCAGTGAACAGTTGAAAAACCACTGACCTAGTGCAGTCCCTCCACTTATAAATGGGGAGATTGTGGTCCACAGAAGTTGAGGGACTTGCTTGAGGTCCCAGAGCCTACAGTGGTGGAGCTGGCCTAGGTACTGACTGGGTCTCGTTACTTCTACACCAGTGCTGCCTCCCTCACACCCTGCATTCCCAAAGTGCATTTCTCTGTGTCCTGTTGGGCCATAATTTGACAGAATTGTAATGGTAAGGGCTTGTTGTTGTTGATAAGTGCCATCGAGTTGATTCTGACTCATAGCGACCCTGTATAGGGTTTCCAAGGAACAACTGGTAAATTTGAACCTCCAATCTTGTGGTTCAAATCAACCTTGTGGTCCAATACTTTATCCCACAGTGCCACACCAGGACTCCAGTGGTGAGGGGTTGTTGTTATTGTTATGTGCCGTGGAGTGGGTTCCTACTCATAGCAACCCTGTACAGGATTGTAAACCCTGTAAAGGCTGTAAATCTTTACGGGAGCAGAAAGCCTCATCTTTCTTCCCTGGAACAGCTGGTAGTTTCAAACTGCTGACCATGAGATTAGCAGCCCAATTCGTAACCACTACACTACCAGAGCTCATTAGTGGTGAGGGGTAGGGGTGGGGGAAAAAAAAATCTGAGCAATGACCTGGTGAGGCCCAGCCATGATGACTGCTGAGTCAGTGAGCAGGAATCCAGGTGTTTAAGGAACTGTGCAACCAGGGCCCCCTGAGTCTGAAAGTTGAGGCCAGGACTTGGTGAAAGGTCCATTCTAGGTCTATTGTGGCCCTGGGCAGTGGGAGAGTGGCCAGGTGTGGCTAGCAGGGGAAAGAGGACCCACAGGCACTAATGTCCCCAGAGCAGATTTTTCCTCCGGAAATATCCCATGTGGCTCATCAGGTAGGAGAGGCAGTGTGCTTGCTCTGAAAGAACTTCTCATCTTGTCACCTGAGAGCCAAAGACTCCTTCACAAAAGATAGCATCTTCCTCTCCTTTGCATTTGAAGTGGCAGTCTGCCCACAGAACTTAGAATTTTATAAAATTATTCAGCCTGATTCAGCCCATAAAAATGACTTCAAGAATGTGAGCCACATATTGTTTTACAAGTTCCATTTACTCTTTCAAAATGATGATGTACCATTTAGTAAATTACTACTCTGGGGTGCTTAATGACATCCTAGCACCTGGGAAAATTGACTTCATCTCATAATACTCTCCAAAGTATGTGTGCATGTGTATGAGGGAGAGTATTTAACAGTGTGCAAATGTCAAAGTTTATTTGTATCTCTAGAATCTAAGCCATTCCTCTCTGAATTAAAGGTAGTTTTATTTCCATTTGAGGGAATTATTAGCTGTAAATTCTTTAAAACGTCATCTTAGAACCCATTAAAATAAAAGTTATATTATTCGGGTCTCTTTGAGCTGCAAACACCTCACACTAGACCAGTAATAGTAAGAATTTATTGGCTTCATAAATGAAAAGGCCTGGCCCCTGGCAGGGCTAATATGATATCATTAGTCTTCTCTTATCCCTCCAGACTGTCCCCTATCAGATGCACTCTCAATGCCACCCTAGAGAGATGACCACCTAACAACAGCAGAGAGCAGTTCCCATCAGCTCCAACTGCAGAGGTTGCAGAAATTAAGCGCCTTGATTGGTTCAACTTGAGTCACATGAGCATGCTCAGATACTTCACTGTGGTAGGAAGAGATGCTGCTCTAATTGGCGAGGGCTAACCTGACTGGTTGCTACACTTGATCTTAGCCCAAAGGCCGAGAAGCTCTGGTAGCGTAGTGGTTACGAATCGGGCTGCGAACCTTAAGGTCAGTGGTTCGAAACTACCAGCCACTCCGCAGGAGAAAGATAAGGCTTTCTACTCCCGTAAAGATTTACAACCTCGGAAACCCTGTACAGGGTCGCTATGGGTTGGAACCGACTCGATGGCACTTAACAACAACAACAACCTGACTGGTTGGAGAGAAGTCAGTCACCGTGGGCCATATGGAAAGGATTCCATCCAGGAAAGAGGGGCTTTGTTAACTGAAGAAAGGTAGGAAACGGTGTTGGATAGACAAAAGCCAAGATGATCCACCCAGAATTAGATTCAGTCTTTCAGACTCTTAGTTATAGATGTGAGAGTTCCTGGGTGCAAATGGCTGACATGTTTACTGCTAATGAAAAGGTTGCCTGTTCAAG
>NW_006408672.1:2923308-2924362 GCF_000296735.1 Chrysochloris asiatica | reverse complement strand
GGGGGAAGGATTGCATGGAGGGGATTGTAACCATGGTAATGAGATGATATATGATAGAATGAATGTAAAACTAATGTTCTCCCATGTAAACTGTCACATAATTCACAATAAAACATTAAAAAAAAAGTAACCTGCCTGTTGTCCTTGTTGAATGACATTGAATCAAGATTAGACTCATAGTAACTCTAAATAGGGTTTTTGAGGAGTAACTGGTGAGTTTGAACCACCAACCTTGTGGTTAGCAGTCCAGTGCTTGTCTTACTGATCCATACCACGACCCCAACCTGCCTTGGGGTTGGATGAAGGGAATGAGGCATACAGCCAAGGCCACATGGCAGGCAATCCTGCCTCTCAAAATAAGGAGATCAATCATGTCAGATGACCAATTTCTGATGATACTGGGACATTTGAACAAGTCAAGACTCCCCCCCACCCTATTCTAATGATCTTTCTCATAATTAAAGAAAAACAAAACTTCCAAAGTGTTAAACTCAAGTAAAAATCTAGCCATCAAATGTCAACTTCTTGGGCTTATTGATCTAAGGGATGTCAAAATTGTGAGTAAAAACCAATGAGTGGGACACAATATGGCAGCCACCACAGGCTTGGGAGTAAAAGTCCCTCGCAATTTTCAACTGTTGGAAGAAGTCAAAGAAGGCCAGAAAAGAGTAGAAGATGGCACAGTTAGCTGGGGTCCAGAAGATAACGAAGACCTGACACTTACAAAATGGACAGGGATGATAATTGGGCCTCCAAGAACAATTGATGAAATCTGGATATACAGCCTTAAAATAGAATGTGGATCTAAATGCCCAGAAGCAACCCTCTTTGTAAGATTTGTAACAAAAATTAATATGAATGGAGTGAATAGTTCTAATGGAGTGGACCCAAGAGCCATATCAGTGCTAGCAAAATGGCAGAAGTCATACAGCAGATGTCTGATGGATCTTGGCTGAAAGCAGAAAATATCAGAAAGATGTTTTGTTGCTGTTGTTGTTAGGTGCCATTGAGTTGGTACCGACCCATAGTGACCTTATGCACAGCAGAACAAAAT
>NW_006408672.1:2920706-2921693 GCF_000296735.1 Chrysochloris asiatica | reverse complement strand
CTTTGGTGCCTAATGATGCCTAAAGAAAATATGAAACTTCCTCAACTGCCTGAAGGACAGTGTTACAGTAATTAATCAAAAAGAAAAACCACAGGCCCACCCCTTTCCCCACCCCCATTCCATTTAAGCAGTCTTCATTTTCCACAGTAGTATATTTTCTAGATACATCTTGTAGACCTCAAAGTACTGGAAAGGAAGCTCCCATTCAAGGGCAAATGATCTTCAGATATCGTAAATGATACAAATTTTGTGTCCATTTAAAATACTTAAGTTGTGCTATAACAAATCATCCTTTCTAGTGTAACCACTGTCCACGTAGTTGACCTCCTGGGATCAAGAAAGTGTATATTTAAATTGATTCCCATCATAACTGGTGGGGCACATCTAACTCCACTGTGAAAAGACACATCACACAATCACCTTGCTGCTGATTACATAGCCTGGGGTCTCTTGCCTTCTCCCCTTGCCCTATCCCCTGTCCCTCAGCCCCTCTCCCTGCAACAGTCCTTTAGCTTGGGGTGGCTTCTTAGAATAGATGTGAAGGTTTTGGGTTGCAGCCTATGGAACTACTGCTGGGTGTGGGGGTGCTTAAGTCATAAATGATGCCCCTTATTCCAAGTCATCCTTCCCCATTCTCCTCCACTACCACCTTGCCCAAAGCATAGATTGTAATCCCCTCTGCTCCCCTCTGAAATTGGCCTCTGGTGAGGAATTCAGGGCTTTCTCCCCTGTCTTCTCTCTACTTGCCTGATTGAGGGGTGCTGTTTCTCCCTTCCTCCTCCCAAAGCCCCTCCCTGCACCCCACCACCCCACACTTCCCATGACTCTTCCTTGCTTTAGCCAGAAGCCATCAGGTAAGGTTGGAATGAGTCTCTGACTTCCCTCATTTTGTTTTGTAACACACTGATTTACTCTCCACCAGCCTGGGACATGGTCATGGGGTCCTCAGCCCTGCCACCACCCTCTGCTCTCGTCATTGGCTGATTC
>NW_006408672.1:2916475-2920164 GCF_000296735.1 Chrysochloris asiatica | reverse complement strand
CATATTTTTACCTTTATTTTTAGCTCAAAGTATTCAGTGCATTTGTGAAAATGTTTCCAAGAATGTTTCAAACACTTAAAAATGGGCTGTTTTCTAGAAGGAAACAAGTGGTTTTTTTGCTGGAAGAAATTCATTATTTTAAGAAGTTGAATTATATTTTGGTAAACTCTGGTAGTGTAGTGGTTACGAGTCGAGCTGTTTAATCTCAAGGTCAGCAGTTTGAAACTACCAGTGGTTCCATGGGAGAAAGATGAGGCTTTCTGGTCCTACAGCCTCAGAAACCCTATGCAGGTTTGCTATGAGTCAAAACCAACTCCATGGCACAGCACCACCACCAAACTAAGTTTATCATGTTAAGGACTCCTTTTTGGAATTCCTCACCAATTCTGCACACACTTTGTGCTCCTGAGTCAGAAATGTTATCTAGAAGGAATGTGAGGGTCAGAATGTCCTGTCCCTTCATTTACAAATGAAGAAAATTATTTGACATTTCTTGTATTCACTGTAATACAAGGTCCTAGACTCTGATGTGTCTCCCCAAGTCCCTTGTGATCTTTCTGTACTTTGGTGAAGCATACATAGTAACCCTGGGAGAGAAAAGTATAGTTAAGTTCTTCCAGGAAGCACACTAACATATCAGCCTTGAGTACATTTTGAACCTTAAAAAGTACACCATTTTGAGGTTCCAGAAAGAAATATTTTAAAAAATCTCTTCACCTTCCCAATGTGACTATGTGGCCATCGCCAAACCCCCAAAGAGCTCTGGGGGCTGAGGGGCTACAGAGCAGGTTGAAGGGCAGAGATTATAAGGCACATTTGGAATGAACTGGGTTCAATTTCCAGACAAGGCACCTCAAGTACAGCCAACACCTGCCTGTCAGTAGAGGCCTGCATGTTGCTGTGATGTTGAACAGGTTTTAGTGGGGCCTCCAGATGAAGACAGACTAGGAAGATAGACCTGGTAGCTTACTTCTGAATATTAGCCAATGAAACCCATGTAGACCTGGGGAACATTATCTGTCTGATACACTGCTGGGAGATTAGTTCTATAGATTGGAAAGATGCTGAAAATGGTACAGGACCAGACAAAGTTTTTTTATGTTGTACATAAGGTCTCCATGAGTCAGAGCCAACTCAACAGCAATTAACAACAAGTAGGACACCCTGGGAAAGTTAAATAAGTTCACATGTGAAATGGTTAGAAGCATGCCAGGACCCAGCAAGTCCTTGTTATATGTAGCTGTTACTAGTTTGCTCTTAGGGGTGTAAATTTTTTTTTAGGTATTATATAAATAAACTTTATACAAATGAACTATTACAAACGACACAAGTGCTATTTAGATAGCATTTGCTCTATGTACATATTGTCTGTTGTTTTACTACTAATAGAGATAATGAATATTGGGAGCTCGAACAGCAGTCTCTTATACCATTTTCCAGTATGTTTGTTTGTTTTTAAACTGTATCACACTATTCTGTTCTTCCATTGTTGGACATTTAGATTTGTCATATCTTGTGTATTAGTTTCCTATGGTTGCTGTAACAATGTATCACAAACTGGGTGCACTAAAACAACAGAAATGTATTCTCTCGTGGTTTGGGAGGCTAAAAGTTTGCATTCAAGGTATCAGTAGGGCCATGCACTCTCTGAAAGCTCTAGGGGAGGGGCCTTTCTTGTGTATCTCTTTGCATCTTCTCTTCTTTTAAGTACAATAGTCATAAAGATATTTGTTGTTGTCGTTAAGTGCCATCGAGTCAGTTCTGACTCACAGTGATCCTGTAGAGGGTTTCCAAGGAGAAGCCGGTGGGTTTGAATTGCTGATCTTGTGGTTCACAGTCCAATGCTGATCCTCCAGCACCACACCAGACCTTATTGCCCTTCCAGACGCAAGTTAACTGTCCTGCATCCTCAGGTACACTACTTAAAAAGCAAGCCCTTTCCAAGGGCTTTCCAAGCCCTTCAGAGCTCTCCATAGAAATTGGGGTGGCCTTGAGAAAACCAAAAGTAGTTCCCATTTGGTTATTTATGAACTTTAATCTCTCTTTATCAGAATACTGTTACAGGAAATTGTCCTTCAAGTTTGGGTCAAAGTTTTCCACTTGCTAACTCAGGTTAAAACTTGAAATTTTGGTGACCACAACCTCTCAAACCCTTTTAGATTCTGGTCTTGAGATAATAACCAATCTGTTTCAAGCACGTGCTCAATCTAATAGGGAAATGGATAACAACAAATTCCAAAGAGGAGAGTATTCTTCAAGAACTCCTGCATAATTACTTTCTCAAGCAAAGATATGGTCCTGATAGGTCCCTCTTTGAGCCAGTGGCATGACCTGTTTAAAGACAGCTTGAAAAATCAATAACTTTTCCAAGATATTTTCAATGAAAGAATCTTTTATGTTTAATATCTAAAGTAAGAGACTGGGTCTCTATTCAGAAGAATGAATCAAGTTAAAAAAGAATAAACTCAAAAGTTTTAAACTTAAGAGCTCAACATCCTTGAAAAGTGAGTCTAGATTTTCCCCAATTTGGATGGTGCTTTGACGTTTCCTGTTTAAAAGTAATTTAGGATATCACTGATCACTGAGAGAAAAAAGAGTTTCTATTTGCATTGTCCTCTCTCTTTAAAAGCTTTTTATTGTGAATTGAGTGGAGGTTTAGAGCAGATGGGTTGTCTTAAATGTAACAAACCATGCACTTTGTTTCATCTCTATTGCAATCCCCTCAGTGAAACATCATTTATCCCACTTCCTACCTGTTTCTTGTTTTCATTCCTCCTTCTTTCTCCACCTTTCTAAATTTTGTCCTTAAGTAAATGCTGTTCTTTTGATCTTGAATGGTTGACTATTCTATGTTTATGTACCTCACTATTGTTGTTTCCCCTCCCTCCCTATCTATCTGTCTGTCTATTGATTGGCTGAAGATTGAATCATGAGGGTGAGTTCAGTTCCAGACCTGAAGAATGACCAAGGGTCATAGTGTCCAGGTTCTACCAGTCTCCATCTGGCCAGCAAGCCTGGTCTTTTTTATGATTTTGAGTTTTGTTCCACACTTCCCCCACTCTATTTAAGACCTTCTAATATGATCCCTTTCAGAGCACTAGGCAGTGATGGTAGGGCACCATTAAGTTCTTCTGGTCTCAGGGTTGTGGATACAGATAATTACATGATCCATTAGTCTATTGGACTCTTTAAGAATATTTTGTTTTATGCTCAGTTTTGATGGAATGGTGTTAATAAAATCTCTCCCTTTGAGAATCTGGAAAACTAATAAGTTTATCTAAAATCTAATTTTTCTACAAAGAACTACTGGCTATATTTAAGAAATTGACTGCTGGTTTTAGGTGGTATTTTATAAATCTGGTGACGTTATGTGAGATTTGTTTGGTTTTGTTTTGCTTTATGACTGTGGCTCTTTATTTTTCAGAAAATTGTGACTAGCATTTGCTCAGTTTTTCCTTTCATGAGCAGTCTGTTAAGATAAAAATGACTGCTGCTTGCAACGGAAGCCCAGGTGGTGAGGATGCCAGGTAAATTACAGATTACAATGGAGTATCCTAAATGCAGAGAGAAATTAGTAGACTACAAGGTAACCCCAAAGAAAGCTGACACTCCACAACATATCATAAAAATGAATTCCCAAGGAGATCAAGCGAACAGAGAAACAAGGAGGAAACCCACCAAAAAGAATT
>NW_006408672.1:2908801-2910498 GCF_000296735.1 Chrysochloris asiatica | reverse complement strand
GCTGCTTGTAAGTTAAACTTTCAGCAGCTGCACTGAAAAAAATTATATAAATCAGTCAATTTGAAAAGTGCACTAAAAAAGATTATTTGTTTTCATTAACATAACAAGGCCACTGAGGTAAAAATTATTTTAAATTGTTTCTTTAAAAGGCATGGAAAGACAGAATTATAAGTAATAACTTCTTACCTTTCAGTGGTATTAAATAGATTGTAATATTTTTTCAAGGAACTTACTATAATTATGTAATAATAGGTGTGCAATTATAGACATCATAGTGTGGCACTGTAGGATAAGCATGGTACCTGAATGTCAGTTTGAACAGCAAGGTCTCTGGTTCAAGGTCTTACCAATTGCTCCTGAGAAACCCTATACAGTGTCACTATGAAGCAAAAAAAGAGACTATGGCATTTAACAACTACAGCAAGCAATTATATACATCAAATAGTCCTAAGATTCCAAAAAAAATAATGAAAATGGTTTTTCTGAGAAAGATATGTTTACACCCACCTTAATAGCAAAACCTTTCTAAGTAACATAAGCTAAATTTTATATGAAATATATTTTATTTAAAGAAAGAGTGATTTTTACTAATTAAAGAATTAAATTAAACTGTTTACCAAGAAATTAACATAAATAGTAAAGGTTTCAGTAGAAAGTACTAACTTGAAAACAACCATATTTTTAAAAAATCTAATATCATCAAAATCAATGATTTAAACTAAGTAATACTAAATATCATTTGCCCTTAGAGTCTTTATTCCTATTCAAATGCTTTTTGTAGTTGTTGTTAGTTACCATAAATCAGTTCTGACTCATGATAACCCTCCGTACAACAGAATAAAACACTGCCAGTCCTGTGCCATTTTCAAAATCATCCTTATGTTTGAATTTATTGTTGCAGCTACTGTGTCAATCTTTCTCACTTAGGGTCTTCTCTTTTTCACTGACCCTTTGTTTTATCAAGCTTGATGTCCTTCTCCAGGGACTGGTCCTTCCTGACCAATCTATAGGAAGTGAGGTGAAGTATTACCATCATCACTTCTCAGGAACACTTTGGATGTACTTCTTCCAAAACAGATTTAGTCATTCTTCTGGAAGTCCATGGTATACTCAATATTCTTTGCCAAAACCATAATTCAGAGGCATCAATTCTTCAGTTTTTCTTACTCATTGTCTAGCTTTCACATGCATAGGAAATGATTGAAAATACCATATAGCTAAGTGCATCTTAGTCCTCAAAGTGACATCTTTGAACCAATATTTAGGAGCTTAATAATCCTGATATATTCTTGTTTGTTAGTTGTTGTTATTAGGTGCCATTGAGTTGGTACCAACTTATAGTGACCCTGACCAGTCCTTTGCCATCCTCACAATCCCTGTTAAGTTTAAGCCCATTGCTGCTGCCTCTGTACCAATCCATCTATCTGGGGGTCTTCCTCTTTTTTGATTATCTTCTGATTTTTTTCCCCCTTTACATGCTAGGTGCACTTCACCTAGCATGATATCCTTCTCCAGGGACTGGCTCCCTCCTGGCACTATGTCCAAAGTATGAGAGATGAAATCTTCCCATCATGGCTTCCAAAGAGCATTCTGGTTGTACTTCTTCCAATACAAAATTGTTTGTTCTTCTAGCAGTCCCTGGTATTTTTAATTTCTTCTCCAATACCATAACTCATATGCATCAATTCTTCTACAGT
>NW_006408672.1:2901077-2908296 GCF_000296735.1 Chrysochloris asiatica | reverse complement strand
GAAAAAGTATGGTGAAAGAATACAACCCTGGCACACACCTTTCCTGATTTTAAACCATTCAGTATCTCCCTATTCTGTTCAAATGACTGCCTGTTGGTCAATGTACAAGTTCCTTGTGAGCACAATTAAGTGTTCTGGAATACTCATACTCCGCATGTGATTCATAGTTTGTCATGACCACATTCTTATGCTTCTTATGACCACATATATTCTTAATCTATCCTGACTACTTTATATTCAGTTTCAAGGTTATTATATTTTATGTAAAAGAAAGTTTTATTGATTTTATTTAGCTTTGTATTAATTATAAAATTCCAATCAGCTCTTTAAAAAATTGTAAGTTAACCATGGCTATCTTTAAGTTTGTCATCTACAAAAAAATTGTACTTTACCTCTTACTATGAGTTAGGCTGCTAACTACAAGGTCAGCAGTTCAAATCCACCAGCCAATCCATGGGAAAAAGATGAGGCTTTCTACTCCCATAAAGATGGCGTCCTGGTGAGGCAATTGAGGATAAGCACTGGACTGCAACGTTGGTTTGAACTGCAAAGTCGACAGTTCAAACCACCAGCTGCTCATTGGAAACCCTATACAGGGTCACTATGAGTCCAAACCATCTTCATGACACTTTACAATAACAAAAACACTTGACTAAAATATTTGAACAAAAAATGGACTGCCAGAAGAACATACAAATCTGTCTTGGTAGGAGTACAGTCAGTTCCTTAGAAGCAAGAATGGCTCTTCTCCCAGGGACTCATCCCTCCTACTAACATGTCCAATGTATGAGATAGGAAGTCTTACCATCCTTAATTCTATGAAGCATTCTGGCTACACTTTTTCCAAGACAGATTTGCTTATACTTCTAGTTGTTGTTAAGTGCCATCGAGATGGTTCCAACTCATAATGACCCTGTATAGAGTTTCCAAGGAGTAGCTGGTGAGCTTGAACCAACAACCTTGCAGTTCAAACCGACCTTGCAGCTCAGCACATTAACCTGCAGCACCACACCAGAACTCCATACTTCTGGTAGTCCATGGTATTTTTAATATTTTTCTCTAACACCACATTTCAAATGCATTGATACTTTTACTGTTTTCCTTATTTATTGTTCAACTTTCACACAAGGCTGTTGAAAATACTATGGTATGGGTCACATGAACCTTAGTCTTCAAATTGACATCTATGCTCTTGAACACTTGAAAGAGATATTTTGCAGTAGATTTTCCTAAAGCAATATATATATATATAAGTATATATATTTTTCCTTGACTGCTGCTTCCAGGAGTGTGGATAGTGGATCCAAGCAAAATGAAGTTCTTGACAACTTCAATCTTTTTTCATTTATCATGATGTTATTTATTGGTCCAGTTGTACAAGTTTTCTTTTTTGCATTAAAGTGCAATCTGTACTGAAGAATTTAATCTTTACTCTTTATCAATAACTACTTTTAGTTCTCTTTGCTTCCAGAAAGCAAGATTGTGTTATCTGCATATTGCAGGTTGTTAATGAATCTTCCTCCAATCATGATGCCACATTTTTCTTCAGATAATCCAGTTTCTTGAATTATTTGCTCAACATGCAGATTGAATAAATATGGTGAAAGGATATAACCCTTTCATACACCTTTCCTGATTTTAAACCATTCACTAACACTTTGTTCTGCTCTAACAACTGCCTCTTGGTCTATATACAGGTTTCTCATGAGCACAATTAAACGTTCTGGAATATCCATTCTTCACAATGTTATCCATACTTTGTCATGATCCACACAATTGGAAGTCTTTGTATAGTCAATAAGCACCAGTAAAAACATCTTTCCGGTATTCTCTGCTTTCAGGAAAGATCCATCTGACATTAGTAATGATATCTCCAGTTCCACGTCCTATTCTGAATCTGGCTTAAATTTCTGGCAGTTTGATCACTAAAATTATTAAAGCACTAAGTGCCTTTGTTGTTGTTAAGTGCTGTTGAGTTGGTTTTGACTCACAGTGACCCTGTATAGGGTTTTCAAGGAGTGACTGGTAAGTTTGAACCACTGACCATGCAATTCAAACTGACATTGTGGTCTGGTGCATTATCCTACAGTTCCACACCAGTGCCTTTACTGACCAAAAATCACAATCACAAAATCTGCCTAGTATTGCTCCAGGATACTATGCGTATTGAAAAAGACGTAAATTGAAAGACTCCTAAAAGAAAACAAAATAAACAATAAACCGACTGAGAGAACTATGCTTAGTTTGTCTAGAAATAAAAGCACACAAAGATCAATTACGACTCCCACCTGGACCAGGCCTGTATAGCACATGATTCCAAAATGAGATGGACTTCAAAACATTTTACTAATACTTGCTCCCTAGTATATAGTATTGTTTTTGCAATTTACTTTGTATTAATAGCTATTTTTAAAAATAATTGTCTTATGTTATCATTTGAATACTACATCTTGTTTTATCTTTTCATTTCCCCCCTGCAATTAGGTGTTTTCCCCAGTTATTATTTTAACAGCTAACTTTGGTGCATTATAAAATTGTTATGTACCATTACTAGCACCTCTTGCTGTTCTTAGATTAACACAAAATAGAAATAAAAAATAGGGTGTAAGGAAAATTCACCAGAAAGCTACCTAACACCATATAAGAAACACTAACAGCCTTAGTAATTTGTTTAATCTGTTCAGTTGGTTACTCAACAGCATCAAATATCAGATCAACAATCGAGTAAGAACTAAACTATTATACCCTTTTATTGTCATTTTATTTTTCCTAATCAAATGTTTCTTCTATTATAGCACCTGATTCTGCATCCCAGAACAAGATAATGTTCCTCTGATATTTTGAATAGTTTTATTTAAAAAGTAGAATTATCATGAAAAAAGTATTAACTCTAGTGGGAGTACACCCATAAATATATAAGGGTTTGACAGAGGATGTTTGTACTTGGGTATTTACCTTTGCTGCAAACACACTTATGAATGTGGTGGAGTATACAGTGGGCAAAATGATGAAAAGTCCATAGACATTACTAAATATCTTAAGACAATGAGTTATTGGGCCTGTGGGCTCAGGACCATAGTCTCAAGGTATACCATGGTCAATTGGTATAACGCAGTTCACAAAGACAATGTCTAACCACTACATTAGTGAGTACAAATTGGGATCGTAAAAGCTCATGACTAGCCATCTAGAAGGTGATGCTATTGGTCTCTCCAAGTGCAGAAGAAAGAAGAGTGATGAGAACTGAAGATGCTTGGAATCAAGGAGTCCAATGGGCTAATGGAGCATGTGAACATCAGTCTCCATAACTCAGAACAGAAAAACTACATGGTGCCTGGCTACCTTTACCAACTGCTCTGAAAGGGATCACATTAGAAGGTCCTGGATACAGTGGGTGAAAATGTGGAACAAATCTCAAAATTATTAAAAGAAAAAAAAGACCAGGCTTTCTGGTCAGAAAGAAACTGGAGGAATCTGAAACTATGGCCCTCAGCCACCCTTCAGATCTGGAATTGAACTCACCCATGTAGCCCAATTTTCAGCCAAGCAATAGGTAGGTGGGGTGAACCACAATACTAGTGAGGGATGCTCACCATGGTATGTTCAGTCATTCAGGATCAAAAGGGCAGCATTTACCTAAGGACAAAGTTTAGAAGGGCTAGGAAGGAGAGTAGAATGGGAATAAGAACCACAGGGATTAAGTGGGTTAACTATTCTTACTTGGAAAGGATTGTAATCATTGAACTGAAACAATGTGCATGATTTGTTGAATGTAAAACAGATGATCTACTCTGTAAGCTTTCACTTAATTCACAATAAAAAGTTTTAGAAAAGTACTAGCTCTTATCTATGTTTTTACAACTCAAGCTAAAAATAAGTGGCTTTGTGGTTTGTTATTGTTATAAAATGTTTATTCATAGGAATTTGACCTCACAACTCAGTTCAAAAGGAGCTCTGGTAGCGTAGTGGTTACAATCGGGCTGCGAACCTTAAGATCAGCAGTTCGAAACTACCAGCTGTTCTGCAGGAGAAAGATGAGGCTTTCTGCTCCCATAAAGATTTACAGCCTTGGAAACCCTGTACAAGGTCTCTATGAGTTGGAACCAACTCCACGGCACATAGCCACCACCACCATCACTTATTTCAAGGTCTCTGGTCTATCAAGTTGTTCCTTCTCATTCAGTATTACTCTATTTGTATAGTCATGACAAAATCAATGAAACAAAGTATTTAAACAATGGTGTGATGAAGAACTATAATTAGATAGCTCAGCTGCCATTTGTCTTGGGTCTAACAAGCTTGTAAATTACAAGCTGACATCTATAGTCCCATATAACCAAACTCTTGCAGAAGGTGGATGATTCCTTTGTGGGTGACATGAGATCAGCTCATACTATAGATGAGGCCCTACAAATAGCAAGGTAACGATCCCAATTCTAAAAAATCAAAGTCCATGCAGATGAAAGTACTCCAACGTGTATGGTCATCAAATTCCCAGAGGAATTTTTAATCAAAAGGAGGAAAGTGAGAAAGAATATTCCAAAACTGAGGCTGTTATTAAGACTGAAACCCTGGCTAAGGTCTAGACTAAATCCTTCTTTTTCTAAGTGATTCTATTTTGTACTTTTCTGTCAGACAATACAGACTCACTTCTGTTAAAAAAAAAAAAAAAAATTCCACTATACCTTTAATCTAGATACAGTTTCTACAGAAAAATGCAGATTTTCACATCCTACTCTATTTAAAAGTATTGAAGAGCAAAGATATCAATTTGAGGACTAAGGTATGCCTGACCCAAGCCATAGTATTTCCAATAACCTCTATAATTGGACAATGAATAAGGAGGACCATAGAAGAATCGATACATTTGAGTTATGGTGTTGGAAGATAATATTGAAAGTACCGTGGATTGCCAAAAGAACCAATCTGTGCTGGAAAAAGTGCAGCCAGAGTGCTCCCAGGAAGCTAGAATGGCCGGACTTTGTCTCTCATACTTCAGACATACTGTCAGGAGGGACCAATCACTGGAGAAGGAGATCATATTTGGTAAAGTGGAGGGTTGGAGATAAAAAGGCACCCAACAATAACAACTTATAGATGAATTTGTGGTTAGAAATAGCAGATGTTAAGAGAAGATGATTTGACTTGTACAGGTGTTAAACATTATGTTAAGTGTGTGACTTTAGTAACTCAATTGAATCTAAGAAAATAATCCACTTAATGGTACTTGTAAATTTTCCAAATCTTTGCTCCAACTCACCCAATTAATGACTAAAATAGCTGATGTTAAATAAAGACATAACTTTTCTATGTCAAAAGACTTTTTTTCTCTCCTTGATTTTTTACTTGTAGTCATCCTGTTTCCTTAACAAATTCTTTGCTTTTTATTTCAATAGGAGTGACCATCTCATGATATAAAGTAACTCAGTTTAACACAGGTTGCAGATGTCTAAATGCCAGAAAGTATATGGTTTTGGGGTCAGTCAATATCCTAGAACAATCCTGACAAAGGAAGCCAATGCCTGCAGAGATTGTCAACCAAGACAATGGTATATACAACAGTGTAGTAGCCCAACTGATCCACTTACTTGTGTTTTGTTTCGCCTTTATCAACCTCTGTAACTTTGTCATTCCTTGGAGCAATTTGTCAAGAACTTTTAGGCTCTGTGTGTCCCATTTTGCAAAACATTCTTTTATAATAATAATCTCTTTGTTTTAAATTTTAAACAGACTTGTAGTTTTTTTTCCTATAACAATAGGAGTTCAGGAAATGATCATTCAAAACTATATATTTCTGTGCCCAGAAGTGAAGAATTCCTTGGACAGACGATTTCATTGTGCTAGTAGATTTCCTACTTACATTTGGTCAGTAGGGACTGGAAGAGATAGTGGTAAAGTTTGGGGAGACTTAAACCCAGTTATGTGCCAATGTCAGCTACCACCTGATAGCAATAGCCAATTGTTAAATACAGTCATTTGTAAAAAGTAAATTATGTTAAAACCACAAGTAATAATAAAATATTATTACTTCCTAATTATTCTACCACATCTGTTTTTGGAGAAGTACAGCCCGAATGCTCCTTAGAAACCAAGATGGAGAGACTTCATCTCTTATTCTATGGACATGTTATCAGGGTGAATAAGTCTCTGGAGAAAGACATCATGCTTGGAAAAGTAAAAGGACAACAAAACAGAGGAAGATCCCAAATGAGATGGGTTGACACAGTGCCAGCAACAATGGGCTCTAACTTAACAACAATTGTGAGAGTGGCACAGGACCAGGCAGTGTTTGGTTCTGATGTGCATAAGGTCTCTATGAATTGGAAGCAACTCGATAGCACCTAACAAAAGCAAATTTGCGGCTATTTATACCAATTTTGTCTGTGTTGTTGCTAAGTGCAGTCGAGTTGGCTCCAACTTATAGCGACCCTTTATAGTGTTTCCAAGGAGTGGCTGGTGAGCTTGAACCACTGAGCTTGTGGTTCAAACTGACCTTGCAGTCCAGAGCATTAGGACTACTGCATGTTTCTTCCTAACCATGTGTGCAGTGAATTCATGTTGGTACCTTGAAATCAATCAATGGTGGGAATCTTTACACCATGGAAATTGGAAAATTATTACAAGCCAGGACTTTTTCCTCCCAGAGCCTAGTTTTGCAAACATTTATCTAGTGGTTTTCCAGATTGATGAAGCTTCAATCATCACTCACATCTGTGTCACCTCAGTCAGAATGGGAGTCTTGCAATGTAGGCAAATACTTTTTTATTGGAAAATCATTGTCTCAGGATCTGATGTGAATTTTGAATAAACAAGGCTGTCCTTCAATAACAAACCAACTCAAACTATTTTCCAAGGGGAATTTTGGAAAAATTGATGTAAAATAAACAAATTAAAAACTGTCAAGTTCTTTAAAACAGTCTACTAAGTTAAAGAATAAACCATGGTTGATAGAGAAATCGTAAGTATTATTGATCATTTTCAGAGTCAAATAGAATGTCAATAACAGGCTGACAGAAAACAAGAAGAAAAAAGAAGTAACTAGGATTGCCTGTATTAGCAAAATCTTGGCAAAGAATTTCAGGTTTATCCGTCAGAGAAGGGCTGAATAAATGATCATACTTACATACAGTGGAAAATTATGTGGCTAAGAAAACAATGAATGTATATTGTTATGAGATGCCTTTCATATTGGAGGAAAAGATAATGTGGCTAATATGAT
>NW_006408672.1:2899231-2900367 GCF_000296735.1 Chrysochloris asiatica | reverse complement strand
TTTATTATATTTTGCAAAAGAGATCATTCTCTTCCTTTCTGAACAATTTGGCCCTAAAGTTGTTAAGTGGGAAGAGCAGGGCAAGTATCTGTATCAGTGATGGGGCAGGAAGACAGTCAAGGTTCAGGGTGGTATATTGGGACTTGAATAGAGCAAGGGATCTTCCATATAGAGAAAAGGTGTCAGAGCCATTGTAAGGTGGAAAGGTATCCAGGTTGGGGTTGCTGGCACAACCTTCAGTGGGTGTGTGAGCAGGGTGAAGAGATGCCCAGGGTCTGCATGCTGTGCCTTGTCTCTTGGTAAGTCTATTGCGTTACTTTTTCCTTATAGCTTCTGGACTAAGACTTGAAAGAGACAGTCTCAGTATGTTATCAGTTTGTATATAAAACATTAACCAAGGTGTTTTTGACAGTTCTAGCTAGATATGTTTGGGGTAAAGAATTTAACTTCTCCCAAACAATTTGGTCTTTATCCTTGGTTCCTGAAAATTGGCTTCTAGAATCTTTGCCCCTAATGATTGAAATATCTTTGATAACACCTCCAGGGGCACCTGATACTTTATGCTAATGAAATGCTTCTTGGTTAGAGGCTGGGGAGGCGGATGATTCAATCAATCATGCCTAGGTGATGAAACCCTAGTAAAACTCTGGACACAGAAGCTCCCTGGGCTTTCTGATTGCTGAAATACATTAAAGCATAGGGTAGGGGGTTGCACTTTTTGGGACATGGAAGATCTCTCCTGGGAATCCCCCCAGATCCCACCTTATACATCTTTGTATCTCTGTTATAATAAAATTGCAATTATAATGCTTTCCTCAATTCTGAGTTAACCTAGAAAATTATCACATCCGAGGGAATAGTGGGAGCTATCAGGTCAGAAATAAGGGGTGCTCTTGGGATACCCTAGCTTGTAGTTAGCATTTGAGGTCTTGGGTGGACTAGGTAGTCCATAGGACTGTGCCCTTTAATTTTGGAGATTTAACATAGCTCAGGTGATTAGGGACACAGAAGGGAATGGTGGATGGGTGATTGAATTGAAATTGGTCAGAGAAGTGGGATTTGATTTTCCCAGGAATAAGCAAGACTAAGAAGAAACCTGGGCTTCTGGGCTCAGAATGAACTGGATAAGGATATTG
>NW_006408672.1:2895221-2896405 GCF_000296735.1 Chrysochloris asiatica | reverse complement strand
ACTAGCCCATCTGGAAAAGAGGAATTCTCTCTTGTTCCATGCATTCTGAGACTAAGAGCACTCATGTATGCTAGTAAGCCAACCACTTTGTGAGATTACAGCCCCCCATTTTTGATAACCAGTTTTAAAAATGCCTGTCCCTACCCATCCTGGTGGGAGTCCTGGTGTGGTCCTGTGGGCTAATGTGTTAGACTGCAACGTTGCTTGAACTGCAAGGTCGGTGGTTCAAGCTCACCAGCTGCTCCTTGGAAACCCTATACAGGGTCACTATAGGTCGTAACTGACTCTACAGCCCTCAACAACAACAACATCAGTTCTGGTGTGGTGCTGTGAGTTAATGCCCTGGACTACAAAGTTGCTTTGAGTTGCAAGGTCAGTGGTTCAAGCTCACCAGTCACTCCTCAGAAACCCTATTCAGGGTTGCTATGGGTCGGAACCAACTCGACGGCACTTAATAACAACAACAACAAACCAATCCTGGTGTGGCACTATGGGTTAATGCGCAGGACTCTAAAATAATTTGAATCACGAAGTTGGCCATTCAAGCTCCCCAGCCACTCCTTGGAAACCCTATACAGGGTCACTATGGATGAGAACCAACTCTCGATGGTACTTAACAACAATAACATCAGCCCAGTACTCTGAAACAAGCATATTCCTTGATATGAAGCATCTTCCATTCCATGTTGGAATTTTCAGTTACTGCATCCATAATCAAAAGTCCAGTATGTCAAATTATTATCAATTTACACTTGTTTGCAGTATCAGACATCTTTCTCTTTATCTAGCCCATTTCTGGTCAACTCAACCCTAGCCATCCAAGCTACGTCAAATGAGTACCAGCTCATTTGGGAGTCCACACACACCTCTCTGCACTTAAGATCAGCTGACCCCTTCACTCTCAGTCCTAGCTTCTAGGTGCTAGGTCGGTGCCCATGGGCTCAGGAGTTCATACAACTCTCTAAACTTCAGACCAGCCAGTCCTTCTTTTCTCTCTCATCTCAAGGCAATGAGTGCCAATGAAACAGGTCCAAACTTTGCCTGTCTCTTCATTGCTTCGTTTCTCAAACTTTCACTCAGCAAGTAGACCCCAGTGCTCACCAGCAAGCATACTAGACTCCTCACTGGTTCTCTTTAACTTTTAGTACTAGAAATGGTGTATCTCTGATGAGTAGATTTTTCTT
>NW_006408672.1:2884436-2893716 GCF_000296735.1 Chrysochloris asiatica | reverse complement strand
CATCTCAGATTATTTCCTCAGCATACAGGTTGAATATGTATGTTGAAAGAATACAACCCTGTTGAACACCTTTCTTAATTTTAAACTGTGGAGACAGTAACTCTAAATACCAACAGAGATGGAAGGAATCTTAACAACAAGTATCAATGCTATCCCCTCTGTACACAGGTTAGATGGGGATGGGAAACTTAGATACTGGCTACCTAAAATGAGGGGCCAATAAAGGTATGAAGTGACTGGCTTACAAGGTTTCAAAGAGGAACTTTGTGTAATAGTGTGTGGGAAAAGAAAGAGTCCCCACTGAATAGTTTTCATCTTGTCTAGCTGGGTCTGGGGAGCGGAGGTGTCTGGGACCATCAAGGAATAAGAGTGGAGAAAGGAACCCTACCCAGAGAAGCAGTGATGCCAGAGATGGAGGCAGAGACGATAACGTGGGGAGATGGAACAGCTGGAGACTTTAGACACAGAGAGGGAGAGGGACTGGGTGCTGATGACTTGGGGGCAGGCTTGCAGGATATACTGTTTCGTTGGTTGATGATGCACGGAGGGGATTGAAACCATGGCAACAAAATGATATACGATAGGATGAAATTAAAATAATATTCTCCCATGTAAACTATCACATAATTCACAATAAAGCATTTTTTAAAAATGAAATAAATAAATTAAGTGTTCCCCAGACTTTAAAAAAAAAGAGAGAGAGAGACTGAAAAATGGATGTTAAAAGAGACTGCTCTCCAATGTACAGATGCTAAAGCATATAGAAGAGATGATGAAGCCTTAAAAGAGCTGAGAAGAAAATTTCAAAGGTCAGCTCAAGAAAACAAAGTCAAACATTATAATGAAATGTGCAAAGACCTGGAGTCAGAAAACCAAAAGGGAAGAACACATTCAGCATATCTCAAGCTAAAAGAACTGAAGAAAAAACCCACTCCGTGACTTTCAAAATTTGAAGATTTTATAAGTAAAATACTGAATGATGCAGAAAGCTTCAAAAGAATGTGGAAGGAATACACAGAGTCACTGTACCAAAAAGTTATAGTCAATGTTCAATCATTTCAAGAGGTAGTATATGATCAAAAGCCAATGATATTGAAGGAAGAAGCCCAAGCTGCATTGAGGCATTGGCAAAGAACAAGGTTCCAGGAAATTGTTGTTGTTGTTATGTGCCATGGAGTTGCTTCCGACTCATAGCGACCCTGTATAGGGTTTCTGAGGCTACAAATCTTTACAGGATCAGAAAGCCTCATCTTTCTCCTGCGGAACAGCTGGTAGTTTCGAACTGCTGACCTTGCAGTTCGAAACCTGATTTGTAACCACTACGCTACCAGAGTTCCTTCCAGGAAATTAATGGAATGTAACTTGAAATCTTTCAATAAACCGAGGTGGCACGGGAGGTACTCAAGACAGCTATGTGTCTTATTGGAAGAGATCCTTATGTGCCATTCTAAAGAGAAGTGATCCGACGGACTGTGGAAGTCATTGGACATCATTAATATCACATGCAAGTAAAATGTTGCTAATGATAATTAAAAAAATGGCTGCAGCAGTACATTGACAGGGAGCTGCCAGAAGTTAAGACCAGATTCAGATAAGGATGTGAAATAAGGGATATCATTGTTGACATGGATCTTGGATGGAAGCAGAGAATACAAGAAAGATATTTTACCTGTGCTTTATTGACTATGCAAAGGCTTTTCAACAACATTTCAGAGAATGAGTATTCTGGAACATTTAATTGTGCTCATGAGGAACTTGTATATTAGACCAAGAAGCAATTGTTCAAACAGAACAAGGGAACACCAAATGGTTTAAAATCAAGAAAGGTGTGTACCTAGATTGTAGTCTTTCACCATACTTATTTAATCTGTATGCTGAGCAAATAATCCAAGAAGATGGATTCTATGGAGAAGAACATAGCATCAGGATTGGAGGAAGACTCATTAATAACCTGAGATATTCTGATGATACAAAATTATTTTCTGAAAGCAAAGAGGGCTTAACATATTTACTGATGAAGACCTAAGACCACAGCTTTCCATATAGGTTGGACCTCAATGTAAAGAAAACAAAAATCCTCACCACTGGACCAATACATAGCTTCAAGATAAAGAAAGAAAAGATTGAAGTTGTCAAAGTCTTCATTCTTCTTGGATCAACCATTAACACTCATGGCAGCAGCAGTCAAGAAGTCAAACGACGTAATCCACTTGGCACATCTGCTGCACAAGACCTTTAAAGTTTTCAAGAGCAAAGATTTCAGTTTGAGGATTTGAGGTTTACCGTGCCCAAACCTGGTGTTTTTAACAGCTTTATATGCATATGCAAGTTGGACCATGAATAAAGAAGACTAGAAGAATTGATGCACTTGAGTTATGGTGTTGGAGGAGAATATTTAAAGTACCATGGACTGCCAAAAGAACAAACAGTTCTGTGTTGGATGAAGTACTACCAGAATGCTCCTTAGAAGTCAGGATTGCGAGGCTCTCATACTTTGGACATATTATCAGAACAGATCAGTTCCTGGAGAAGGACATCATTCTTGGAAAATTGGAGGGTTAGCGAAAAAGAGGAAGACCTCCCAATGTGATAGATTGGCACAGTGACAGCAGCAATGAAAGATTGTGAGATTGGTGCAGGACCGGGCAGTGTTTTGTTCTATTATGCATAAGGTAGCTATGAGTCAGTACTGACATGATGTCACCTAACAACAACATATACTGTGCCAGTTCCTGAAAAATCCAGAAATGAGTAAACCATCTCTTGTCTTGAAGAACTCACAAGACAAATCATTTCAATGTAGTAGCTTGTAGCAGCAGTACTAGAAACTAGGTATTACAGTGCTTTGTGAAGGCAGACAAAATAGTAATTCTCCCTAGAAAGTGGGATGAAGGACTTCACACAGAAGGTAGCATTTGAGATATAACCTTGAAGAATGGAGTGAAGAGAATTCCCGGAAGAGTAGGGAGCAGGTACATTCTAAGTTTAGAGGAAAACATGCGTGAAGACACATTGAAAATATTGAAAAGTCTATTTGGGTGCATAAACCAGGTGAGGTCGACAGGTTTATGACCCTAATAAAGACATTATGTAAACACACAAACAAAAAGAATAAGTAAGGCCCCCATTTGTAGATCATTCTGAAGACTCAAACCAAGTGTCAGCATGAGATAGGCACTGATTGCAGGTAATTTTGTTTTCACTTGTGTTCATAATAAGGGGAGAGTTTACAGGCATCTTCTACTTGGGGAAAGTGTGAAGTAGTAAAACCTAGTTAACAAAACAGGTTAGTGATTATGAACAAGTCAGGGTAAGTGGTGCTCAGATGTCATGTTTATGTTTCACATAAACATGTTTCTGACTATGTAATTCTATAAGGCCAGTGAGGGTGATTTAAAAAGAGGAGGACCCCAATAAGATGGATTGGCACAGTGGCAGCAGCAATGGGCTCAAGCTTATCAATGATTGTGAGGATGGCGCAGACCAGACAGTATTTCATTCTGTTGTGCATAGGATTGCTATGAGTCAGTATCTACTCAATGGCACTGAACAATGACAACTAATGCCAGTGAGAAGCTGAAAGGGCACTAGACTGACAAGACTCACTGGGTAAATTTCACATGAAGCTACAGCATATCCTGAGTACAGTAGGACTCAATGTGGCCCTGACAGCATGCCAGGAGGGTCCACCAATGGTAAGGCTTTCAGAAGGTGCCTTACCAACCCCTGCCAGATGGAGAACTGATGCTTTAACCCTGAACAAACCTGCAACATGAAAGAGCATTGGATGCAGGCTGAAATCCAAATAGGAGAGGGACATCGTTAAAAGACTCGGGACAGAGACCCTGGTCTTAGGTATTTATTAATTTTCAAATTAATTGATTGACTTGCTCATTTACCCATCCATTCACTTTATTGTTTTCTTTTGTATTCATTAGATCTATTAGTCTTCGTCCCTTCATCCCTTTGTTTTATTATGTATTTATTCATTGTATATGCTGTTCATTCACCCTTTTATCCCTTAATTGTATTATTTATTTATATTATTTATTATTCATTCATTCATCCATCCATTCATTTTATTGTTCTTTTCACCTATCTACCATCTATCACCTGTTCATATGCTAAAGATGTTCTAAATGTGGTTACTTCCTGTGGCTTGAGTTTACTTATGTTAATGAAGAGAGAACATTTGCATTTTGATAGTATGATTAATTTACGGTGGGTTTGATTGCAGAACTGAACTTCAAAATCAGAAATGAGTTGGGCCTCTCCAGGAAAGCACCCAGCCCAGAGTCTGCAGCTGTGCCAAGAGCCAGGCCGTGGTTCTGCATGCACTTCTAGGCTGTTGAGACCCTCTAGCAGGTCTGAGTTGGGCTGTGCTGTGGAGCTAACTCTTATAATGGTGGATTGGAAATATTAAAATCCCAACCTCCTCTTATTATCATGGGATTCATGGACAGCTCCCCTTGAGTTCTTTTTAAGCATCTAATTGTACCTCAAAAACTAGTTACGGAAACATTGAAAACTTAAGTTTTGAGGGCAGTTACAGATATAAAACATGCCCAAAATATAATTTTAACATTTTAGAGATGTTGTCAAATTAGTCAATAAAATATTATTCTACTGCCCACAGATATTAATATACAACTTTGAAGGGGCATAAATTGTGTTAGATAAAACCACAGTAAAAAAAAAAAAAAAACACCCACAAATCACAGTGACTACTACTGTACTATGCAGCTAAGTGCCTCTAGACACTAAAATACAAGACATACAAGTTTTCAACACTAATGATTTCAGTGATCCAGACTGTGCTGAATTTAATGTACAGGAAATAATATACTTTCATTGTAAACGACCACTTTCCCTGACACCGCATATAGATGATACCATAGCGAACCTTTGTAGATTCCTATGTCTGATTGCAGAGTCTTTGACAAGTAATGCTTCTATTATGTCCTTCTGAAAATAACCCAAGTGTCTGCCTGCCTACAAAAATGCATCATTAACTGGGGAATTCTAAAAATATGATAGGTACTGACTCTCCCAGGGAGGGTAATTTCCCGTGGTTGGAAAATACCCAGAACACTGCCCTGTTCTTTCTCACTGTAGACATTGCTAATCGATCGTGGCACTGTGTTCTGTTGAATCTGGATGCAGTCTGACTGGGAATATGACAAAGGAAACCCCATTTATTGGCCCAATCCCTGGTTAGGTCCTTTATCTTGGGGGGGAGGCAGTAGGGAGCACTGTCTATGTTCACATCATCAGCCCTTGTTTGTGTAGAAGGCTGGAAGTTTCAGCATAGTGCTCAGGGCTATAAGAACGTTCCTCCTTTGGAAGTTTCTATACTAACACTTGTCACACATGAGAGGCTTGGGACTTAGCTCCTGCATCTCTTCCATTGCCCTTCTCCTCCATCACTCTGGTTGTCATGACACCTCTAGACCACCCTCCAGGTAATGCTGATCTACCCTCCAAGTGATGTTGGGCTGCCCCTTTGCTAAACCCACCTGGACCCTTGCTAATTTCCTGGGCGTGGGCTACTGGTCCTTTGTGTAGAGGAAGGCCAAATCTTCTAGCCCACCCTTTGGAGGTGGGGGGCTAAACTGGGGATATTTCTGACAAATGCGTGTCTGTGATAACTATGGTAGAGCTCAATGCACTGCATTGAAAGAACAGTGAAAAGTCACAGTGAAGTAAGTAATGTACCTACAAATGAAACAAAAACAGACTTTTAGGACCTGGCCTGGGAACTTGACCCCTATGTCTATGGGAAAATGCACTGCAAATTTCCCATAATAGGCCCATGGAAGCACTGCCACATCCCATGTGAGGCCTGCCAGCACT
Source organism: Chrysochloris asiatica (assembly GCF_000296735.1). Classification (NCBI taxonomy): domain Eukaryota; kingdom Metazoa; phylum Chordata; class Mammalia; order Afrosoricida; family Chrysochloridae; genus Chrysochloris; species Chrysochloris asiatica. The sequence goes on along the minus strand of NW_006408672.1, from coordinate 2,887,863 downwards.
CTGGAGAGGGTGTCCTACTGCATGCTGGGAGCCCTGGCTGGGAAGGGAGGGGAGGGGGACTGGTATTGCCTAGGTGGATGAACACCAGATCTTTAGTCTCAGAGCAGTATCTGGGCAGATGAGAGAATTGAGCTGCATGCCAACAGCAAGTAAAAAAGTCCTTCCTCTAGCATGTTTTCATAGAAGCATTCTAATACTCAAAAATGTCAACATTTCTCTGATTCCTAAAGATAAAACCTGCTGAAAACTGATACTTTGAGAACAAGGCACAATTTCAACCAGGGTCCTGGTGGATTCTAAGGGAACACACCTGGGAGACTGGATGGCTGACATTGAATGACTCAGTTTCCTGAATTACTTGTTGTTGTCAGGTGCTGTCTAGTCAGGTCCAATTCATAGTGACACAATGCACAACAGAACAGAACACTGCCTGTCTTGCACCATCTTTGTAGTTGTTACACTTGAGCCCATTGCTGTGCCACTGTGACAATTCATCTCATTGTGAGTTCTCCTCTTTTTTACTGACCTCCACTTTACCGAGCATGATGTCCTTCTCCAAGGACTGGTCCCTCTTGATAATATGTCCAAAGTATGAGAGTCAAGTCTCACTTTCCTGACTTCTAAGGAGCATTCTGACTGTACTTCTTCCAACCCAGACTTGTTTGTTCTTCTGGAAGTCTATGATATTTTCAGTATTCTCCAACACCAAAACTCAAATACATCAATTCTTCTACAGTCTTACTTATTCATTGTCCAACTTCCACATGCATATCCAATGGGTCTTATAAGAGGTCGATGAGAGGGTCAGAGTCACAGAAGGCCATGTGACAATGGAAGAAGAGTCAGACAGAGAAACTACTACATTGCTTTGAAGAGGGAGGAGGGGCCATAAGCCAAGGCATAGCTGAAGAAAACAGATTCTCCCCTAAGTATCCAGAAGGAACAAGCCCAGCTGACACCTTGATATTAGGCTTCAGATCTCTATAACTATAGGAGAATAAATTTGCATTGTTTTAAGCCACAAAGTTTATAGTCATTTGTTACAGCAGTAATAGAGAACTCATATAGCCCTTTCCTTTCTCTGTGGCTGTTAGAATTGAACTATTTTCTTTCCTGGTGGGATTTTCTTATATAATAACCACTCAAGGCTCCCAACAGAATGGTGACCCAATAGAATGCAGAGATTATTGACCAACATGATCAATATTACTCACAAGTAAACTTTTGATGAAGATACTTCAAAAAAATGTTTATAGCAGTACATCCACAGGAAGCTGCCATAACTTGAGTGCCAGAAACTCAAGCTGGATTCAGAAGATGTGGAATGTGGAATATCTTTGCTGATGTCAGATGGAGAAAGCAGAGAATAGCAGAAAGATTTTTACTTGTGTTTATTGATGCTGCAAAGACATTCAACTGTATGGATCATAACAAACTTGAGTAATATATTGCAAAGAATGGGAATTCCAGACCACTTAATTGTGTTCATGAGGAACCTGTGCATAGACCAAGAGTCAATCAATCAAACAAAGTAAGGGAATACTGCTTGTTTTCAAATCAGGTGTGTGTCACGGTTGTATCCTTTCACCTCATGTATTCAATTTGTATGCTGAGAAAATAATCTGAGAAATTGGATTAATGCAGCATCAGAATTAGAGGAAGACTCATTAACAACCTTCTTGCTTGCTGATATTGAAGAAGACTTGAAATACTTAGTGATGAAGATCAACGATTAGTCTTCAGTATGGATTGCACCTCAATGTAAAGACAATGAAAATCCTCACAACTGGACCAATGAGCAGGATCAATGGAGGAAAGACTGAAGTTGTCACAGATTTCATTTTACTTGGATCCAAAATCAGCACTCATGCATGCAGTAGTCAAGAAATCAAATGACATATTGCATTGGGCAAATCTGCTGCAAAAGACCTCTTTAAGTATTAAAGAGCAAATCGTCATTTTGAAGATGAAGGTGTGCCTGACCCAAGCCAGGGTGTCTTCAATGTCCTCATATGCATTTGAAAGTTGGACAATGAATAAGGAAAACTGAAGAATTGATGATATATTTGAATTATGATGTTGGCAAAGAATGTTGAAAGTACTATGGACTTCCAGAAGAACAAACACATCTATCTTGGAAGAAATACAGCTAGATAGTTCCTTAGAAGCAAAGAAGGTGAGGCTTCATCTCTCAAACTTCAGATATGTTATCAGGAGGAACAAATCCCTGGAAAAGGACACCATGCTTGGTAAAGTATAGGGTTAACAAAAGAGAGGAAGAATCCCCCAATGAGATGAAATGATGCAGTGGCTACAATGTAACAAGAATTGTGAGGCTGGTGTAGCAACACAAAGTGTTCTGTTCTGTTACACATATGGTTGTTATGCGTTGGAACTGACTCAACAGCATCTGACAACAACCATGTGAGATATCCTTATGTGGTTTTCCACATCCTGAAACTGTTCAGTAGATCAATGTGGCTATAAGAATCTGCAGCTGTCAGTTGGGGACCCTTAGGGGCCCCTCTTCCTGTATCAGAAAACCAAGTTCTGCTTCTGGTTTCAATGGTCTTTGTTCTTTTTCCCTTGTAACATATTGTAACCTTGCCTGCTCGGGACAGATTTAGGTCTATCACTGCTTTTCTATAGAAGATAAAATATCGCATACACGACAAACACCCCGCTGCTGACAATGATACAGGAACTTATGGGCTGTCTGAGCTCAGACAAATTTGTTCAAGTCCTGGAGCAGGGAAATACCAACACCAGAAATCAACACTGTGCTAAAGCAAGCTTTGTTTGTCTGTACTTCATTCAGCTCAATGCACAACTTCTCACAGTTCTCAAAAGTTCACAAATGAGTTCATGTGGAGGCCTTCATCTTTTTGATTTTCAGACTCCAGGAGGTTCCTAAGGGGGACTACATTTAAAGAGGACACTTGTTAATACACCTAAATCCATCCAAGCCTAAGTATCTCCAAAGAACAATCCAGGCTATGTATTATTTTATCTATAAGAAAGGATGTCTGGGCAGGTTCTCCAGATAATGGACTCTGGAAGGATGGGAGACAAATCAGTAAAGGCACTACATGTGGTCTCAGTTCCTTCCTGTCCCCTCCTTTCCCTCATTTAAGGCAACTGTAATGTTTATCAGTTCTTTAATAGCAAATGTTGTGACCCAATGGCTGCTCACCACCACTCATCTGTCAGTTTGTCATACTGTGGTATCTTCTATGTTGTTGTGATGATGGAAGCTATGCCACTAGTATTTTAAATACTAGCAGGGTCATACATGGTATACAGGTTTCAGCAGAGCCTACAGACTAAGACAGACTGGGACAAAGGAGAAGCAGACTGTGATTCTTAAGATTCTATGTCAACTTGACTGGACCAGGATTCCCAGTGGTTTGGCAGTAGAGAGTTAGCT
>NW_006408672.1:2880035-2883547 GCF_000296735.1 Chrysochloris asiatica | reverse complement strand
TTTATCAGTAAGTATTTTAAGTCCTCTTCACTTTTAGCAACAAGGTTTTATCCTGTGTATATCACAGGTTGTTAATGAGTCTTCCTCCAATCCTGATGCCATCTTTTTCTTCATATAATACAGTCTCTCAGATTATTTGCTTAGCATACAGGTTGAATAAGTATGATGAAAGAAAACAATCATGGCACACAGCTTTTCTGATTTTTAAACCATTTGTTGTCCCTTTGTTCTGTTCAAATGAAGGCATCTTGGTCTATGTACAGGCTCCTCATGAGCACAATTAAGTGCTCTGGAATGCACATTCTCAGAAGTATTGTCCATAGCTTGTCATGATCCACACAGTGGAAAGTCTATGCTTAATCAATAAAGGATAGGTAAACATCTTTCTGGTGTTCTCTGCTTTCAGCTAAGATCCATCTGACATCAGCAATAATATCTCTCATTTGACACTCTGAATCTGGCTTGAATCTCTGGAAGTTCCCTGTCAATAAACTTTAGCAGCTATTTTAAAGTTACCATTAACAAAATTTTACTTGCATGTAATATTTATGATGTTGTCCAATGATTTCTGCATTTCATTTGGTCATCTATTTTTGGAATGGGCACAAATATGGATCTCTTCCAATCAGTTGGCCAGGTAACTTTCTTTAAAATTTCTTGGTATAGATGATTGAGTGCTTTAGTGCTACATCAGTTTGTTGAAATATTTCAATTTGTATTCCCTCAAATCCTAGAGACTTGTCATTATCAAAGCCTTCAGAGCACCTTGAGCTTCTTCCTTCAGTACCATTGGCTTCTTTCAGTATCATATTCTAATTCTTGAAATGGATGAATATCGACTTTTCTTCTTGGTACAGTGACTGTATTCCTTCCATCTTCTTTTGATGCTTTTGCAGTATTTGGAATTTTTATCAAAGAATTACTTCAGTATTGCAAGTTGAGGCCTGAATTTTTTTCCTCAGTCCTTTTAGTTTGAGAAATGCTGAGAGTATTCTTCCTTTTACGGTTTCTAACTCCAGATATTTGCATATTTCATTATAATATTTGAGTTTGTTTTCTCAAGCTGCCCTTTGAAATTTTCTGTTCAGTCAATACCATTCTATTTCCACTCACCAATGCCTAGGATATTGATGTTTATGTGTTCTACTTTTTTTTTTGACAACTTCCAAATTTCCTAGATTCATACTTTATACATTCCATATTCTAATTACTAATGGATGTTACAGTTGTTTCTCCTCATTTTATTTGTGCCCTACCAGAAAATGAAGGTTCCAAAATTTACTTTACTTTACTTTACTCAATTCACATCATCACGGTCAACTCTATGTTGAGGAGGCAGCTCTTCCCCAGTCGTATTTTGAGTACCTTCCAACTGAGGGACTCATCTTCTAGCACTATATCTGACAATATTATGGTTCTCTTCTTCATGTTCAATATTCAATATTCTGTTGCTATCTGACAGTGTTTCACTGCTATTCATAAGGTTTTCAGTGACTAAACAATCTAAATTAGTCTGCCTTTCCTTCCAAGTCTTAGTCTGGAAGCTCAGTTGAAACCTGTCCACTGACATTCCTACTGACATTCAAAATACTTGAAGCATAGCTTCCAGCATGACAGCAACACCCAGGCTACCACAGTGTGACAAACTGACAGGCAAGTAGTGGAGTGCGGTTCTAGAGAAACAAAAGCATAAGGATAAGTTTTCTAAATTGATTCTCAAGTCTCACTAATTTTAAAGGCACAAATAACTCTGTTTTTATTTGTAAAGAAGGTTGTAGGGTAGCACCATGTTTGACATTTACTTTATAGAAATTGGCCTTGGACTGATTTTGAGTTTAGTTTTCTTTCCCCCTCATGGAGTCAGGGGAAGTAAGACATGGTCCCCACATGGTTTTTGCTCTTGTCATCAGGAACAAGATTCATGGCAATGACTCCAGACTCACGGAAGCATGAGGTTTTAAAAGAGAAAGAACCGAAGGGCATGAGAAGTGTAACTTTTGATGTTAAGATGGTTAGTTTGGATTTTGTTAGCTGTAGTGACTGAAAGTCCTGTAGGAGATAAAATGCTTCAGTTGAGAGGGAGAAAGCAGCATCTGGAATTGCCTAAAGCAAATGTCATGCAGGTTGAACTAGATGGCAGATAGGGGGCCAGGGCCTACTTGATCCACCCTGCCATAGGCCCAAGGCCATATGCATATAAATAGGGTTAGTCCAAGGGTTGAACTTGAGTGTTTTAAAAGGGTTTATGTGTTTAATTTCCTTATGGATATTGGTTTCCCCTGCCTACTATTGTAAAATGGACTTGCAAGTGTGATGGAAATTAATATTGGGAATTATGATTATAGCAAGCTTGTAAGTACACCTTCAATCTGTACTTGATTGGATTTGCTAAAAGGGGAATTGGAAATTTCCCTGAAGAAATAGGCTTCTTTGTAGAGTATGGAGCCTTAGGTGGAATCCTGAGCCCCACCCAGAAGCTTCAGAGTTGGTACATTTGCACTTGATAAGTCATGCAGACCAACCCAGAACTACTGAGAGAACAGGAGATCAGTGATTGACAGAAAGACCTGCAAAAAAAAAAAAAAAAATAGGACTGTGGATTTTAGAGTTTTAGCAAGCTGTGGGCCTTGGAGACATCAAGACAAGAAAATCTGTCCATCAGAGAAAACTCCTCTTCCAGGGCTGAAAGTTAAAGGGAGCTGAGGAGCAGCAAATATTGTGCTTGCTGGTGACCACCTGGGTCAACTTGTTGAGTGGCAGTGGGGAAAATGCAACAGTGAAGAGATAGGCTGGATTTGGACATATTCCATTGGTACCAATTTATATTAAGATGAAAGAGAGAAGATGAAGGGCTGACTATTCTGAAGTTTACAGAGTTGTGTGAAACCCTGAGCCCATGGGCACTGACCTAGCTCCTGGAGTCTACGCCTGAGAGTAAAGGAGTCTGCTGGTTTGAAGTTCCAAACTTGCAGCTGATACTCATTTGGCCTAGCTTGAATGACTAGGGCTGAGTTGATCAGAAACAGATTAGATGAAGAGAAAGATGTTTGGTACTGTGAGAAGTGTAAATTGCTACAATTTGAAAGACTGGACTTTGGCTGATGGATGCAGTTGCTCAAAACTCCAACCGAAATAGAATATTATTTAGATAAAGCAACATACTTATTTCCTCAGAGTACTGGGTTGATTGTTGTTGTAGTTAGGTGCTATCAAGTTGGTACTAACTCATAGCAACCCTATGCACAGCAAAACAAAACACTGCTCGATCCTGGGCCAACCTCAGTACTATTGCTACGCTTGAGTCCATCAATGCTGCCACTTGGCCAATCCATCTCATTGGGGGTCTTCCTCTCTTTCTCTGACCCTCCACCTTACCCAGCATGACATCCTTCTCCAGCGACCATTCCCTCTGGACAATATGTCCAAAGTATGAGAGACAAAGCTTAGCCATCCTGGTCTCCAAGGAGCACTCTGGCTGCACTTCTTCCAAAACAGATCTATTGGTTCTTTTG
>NW_006408672.1:2866752-2878863 GCF_000296735.1 Chrysochloris asiatica | reverse complement strand
GACAGAATTTTATGATTATAATGTGAGTAATTGTTAGCAGGATTAATTGTAATTGTCAAAAGTGTCATTGTAGAAGATATGTAACTAAAAGTGGGCAGTAGTTAATCTTTCATTTTAGGAAAGGAAGAGCATGAGTGGAGAGGGAGATCCCTATGTAGAAAAGCAGCAACAGAAGAGACAGTGGCAGAGGCAATGGCATGGAGAAACAGAACAGCTGCAGACTCTTGCCCCATGGACTGAGTAAGGCTGTGTGCCTATGGGCAGGAGGCTGGTTTGCAGAATGTGCCCTTTGGACATTGAAATAAAATATGTATTTTTTGCTTTGTATGTGTGCATCAAATATTTCTGCTTTGTTCCTTAGTGAAATATATGATATAAATGGGGCCAGTGCATTTTTGGTTGTATGTGTTTTAGTTAGACCATGCTAGGTGCAAGTATAACTTAACAATTGTCTTTATTTAGAGATTATGCATATGTTTTATAGGTACCAAGTTGACAAGGGGTGGCTAAAGAAACCTAATGTTCTACTTCCAACTTAAGTGGGCCTGGACTCCCAGTGATTAGTAGATGATAGTTAACTCTATAATGACTGACTACGGGCAGCCAATCAACTGAAAGGAAGTTTCTTTGGGGGTATGAACTTCTTCCAAGATAAAGGACATACAGGAAATACTTGCTGTCTTTCCCACTGGATCTGGATTTGGAATTCTCTACTTCTATGATTGCGAGCCATTTCTTTGATATGAGCTTCTCTTTATATATATACACACTCAACTGTAAGGTTGGTTTGAGCAGTTTTCTATTTGTTGTTGTTGTTAAGTGCTGTTGAGTTGGTTCTAACTCATAATGACCGTGTGTAGGGTTTCTGAGGAGCAACTGGTGAGTGTGAACCACCAATATTGCGGTGCAAACCAACCTTGCAGTCCATTGCTTATCCAACGTGGACCATTTATAAATGGTTAACTACTGAAAATCTTATCAATAGCAGTGAAAGATTGTCAGATATTAGTGACAGAAGATGAGCCACTTAGGTTGGAAAACACTCAAAATATGACTGGGGAAGAGCTGCCTTCTCCCAGTAGAGTTGACTTTAGTGACAGGAATGGAGAAGAAGCTTTTATCTGCTGATATGGCACAACTAAACTTGTGCAACATCTACTGCAAACAGCCACAAACATCCACTAATAATCAGAACATGTAATGTACAAAGGATGAATCTAGGAAAACTAGAAGTCATTCAAAACTAAAATGGAACACATAAAGAGGCATTTGTAGTTGTTAAGTACCGTCAAGTTGGTTCTGATTCATTGTGACCTTGAATAAGCTTTCTAAGGAGCAGCTGGTGGCTTTGAGCCTCCAACCTTTTGGATAGCAGTCTTATCAACAATGCCACACCAAGAGTCCATCTTAGGAATTAGTGAACTAAAATGGACTAGTACTGGCCATTTTGAATTGGACAATCCTATAGTTTACTATGCCTGGAATGACAAATTGAAGAGGAATAGTATCATATTTGTCGTTAAAAAGAGCATTTTAAGATCTATCTTGAAGTAAAATACTGTTTGTGTTAAGATAATATCCGTATGCCTAAAAGGATTAGCAGTTATTCAAATGCATGCACTAACCACTAAAGCCAGTGATGATGAAACTGAAGAATATTACAACTTCTTCAGTCTGAATTTGATCAAGCTTGCCATCAAGATGCATTGATAACTACTGGAATATAAAAATTGGAAACAAAGAAGAAGGATTGCTAGTTGGCAAAAATGGACTTGTTGATAGCTATGAAGTTGATAGATATCATGGAGAGCTCATGATAGAATTTTGCAAGATCAAATTCTTTCATTGCAAATACCTTTTTTCAGCAACATAAAAAGGCAACTGTACACAATGACCTGACCAGACAGAATACACAGGAATCAAATTGACTACATCTGTAGGAAGAAATGATGGAGAAACTCAATATCATTAGCCAAAACAAGGCCCAAAGCAGACTGTGGAAGAAGCCATCTATTACTCACATGCAAATTCAGGCTGAAGTTGACGAAAATTAAAGAAAGTCCACAAGAACAAAAATACAACCTTGAATATATCCCACCTGAATTTAGAAGCCATATCAAAAACAGATTTAATGTATTAAACACTAATGACTGAAAACCATGAGTTGTGGAATTACATTAAGAACATCATACATGAAGAAAAAGAACAGGAAAGAAATAAAAGACCAAGATGGATGTCAGATGAGACTCTGAAATTTGCTCCTTAACATAATGAAGCTAAAGCAACTGGAAGAAATGAGAAAGTAAAAGAGCTGAGTAAAAAATTTCTAAGGGCGCTTGAGATTATAATGAAATGTTCAAAGACCAGGAGTTAGAAAACCAAAAGGGAAGAACACACTCAGCATTTCTCAAGCTGAAAGAACTGAAGAAAACATTCAAGCCTCAACTTGAAATGTTGAAGGATTCAATGGGCCAAATATTAAATGACTTCAGAAATATCAAAAGAAAATGGAAGGAATACACAGTCATTGTACCAAATAGATTTGGTTGACCATTTCAAGAGGTAACATATTGTCAAGAACCTATGGTATTGAAGGAAGAAGTGCAAGTTGCACTGAAAGCAAGAATTATGACATTGAATATCCAGGAATTGTTTCAACAAACTGATGTAACAGTGAGGGTGCTCACTTGTCTATGCCAAGAAAATTGGAAGCTAGCTACCGGGCCAAACAATTGGAAGAAATCCATATTTGTGCCCATTCCAAAGAAAGGTGACCAAATGAAATGTGGAAATCATCAAACAATATCACTAATATCACATGCTAGTGAAATTTTGCTAAAGATAATTGAAAATGATTGTAGTAGTACATTGACAGGTTGCTGCTAGAAATTCAAGCTGAATTCAGAAAAGAACATAGAACTAGAAATATCATTGCTGTTTCAGATGCTCTTGGCTAAAGGCAGAGAACACTAGAAAGATGTTTACCTGTGCTTTATTGACTATTCAAAGGCATTCTACTACGTAGATCATAATAAACAAGGGATAACATTGGGGAAAATGGGTATTCCAAAACACTTAATCGTGCTCATGAAGAACTTGTTCATAGACCAAGAGGTGGTTGCTGTAAAGAGACAAGTGGATATTGAATGGTTTATAATTAGGAAAGGTGTAAGCCAGGATTGTATCCATACTTATATAAGTATGAATATGTAATAATACTTATTCAAACTGTGTGCAGAGAAAATAATCATTGAAGCTGGATTATATGAAGAAGAATGTGGCATCAGATTTGGAGGACTCATTGAGAACCTGAAATATGCAGATGATACATTCTTGAAAGTGAAGAGGACTCAAAATGCTTACTGATGGAGATGAAGCCTTCAGTATGGAATGTACCTCAATGTTAAAAAAAAAAAAAAAAAATCCTCTTAACTGAACCAGTAAATAACTTGATAAATGGAGGAAAGATTGAAGTTGTCAATCTATGTTTGGATCCACAATCAACACTCATGGAGGCAGCAGTCAAAAAAATCAAAGGATTGCTTCATCATATGTCAAATCTGTTACAAAAGACCTCTTTAAAGGTTTAAAGAGCCAAAAGATCAGTTTGAGGAATAAGGTGCATGTGAACAAAACCATGGTATATGTTTTTTTTTTTTTTAACTTTTTGTTATGAATTTCATGAATGTTTACATAAAATTTCTCAGTTTACATTAAACAAATCATATACTTTGTTTCCTCTCAAAGACTGCAATCCCTTCCATGCAACAGCAGTTATCTTGGTTCCTCCCTGTGCTTCCTATTAGCATTCCACCCACCTTCCCACTTCTTCTCAACTGTATCCTTAGGAAAATGTTGCTCTTTTGCTTTTGAGTGATTGACCATTCCATGGTGAGCAGACACCCATGTACCTATCTACTGTATGTCTGAAAACTGGACCACGAGAGTGAGTTCCTTTCCAGACTTGAAGGGTAGTTCAGGGCCAGAGTCTCAGCTTCCTCCTGTCTTTTTCTGACCAGTAAATCCAATCTTTTTTATTTTGAATAATTTTGAGTTTTATTCTACATTTTCTCCCACTCTATTAGAAATACTCTAATATAATCCCTTTTAGAGCAGTTGGTAGTGGTAGCCGGGCACCGTCTAGTTCTTCTGGTTTCAGAGTCATGGAGACTGATGTTCACATGTTCCATGAGTCCATTGGGCTAATTGATTCCAAGTCTCTTCAATTCTTATCACTCTTCTGTCTTCCACACATGGAGAGACCAATAGCTGCACCTTAGACAAAAGCCATGGTATTTTCAATTGCCTCATATGCATGTGAAAGTTGGACAGATCATAGAAGAATTGATACATTTGAATTATGGCATTGGCCAAAGTATACTGAACGTGTCAGGGACTACCAAAGAACAAACAAATCATCTTGGATGAAGTACAGCCACAGAGTTCCTTAGAAGAGACAAAGGTGAGACTTACTTTGGGCATGTTGTGAGGAAGGACCATTCCCTGGAGAAGAACATCATGTTGGCAAAGTGGAGGACTAGCAAAAAAGAGGAAGACCCCCAACAAGACAAATTGACACAGTGGCAGCAACAAAGGGCTCAAACAAAACAATTGTAAGGTTGGTGCAGGACCTGGCATTGTGTCTTTCGGTTGTGCATAGGGCGGCTATGAGTCAGAACTGACTTGATGGTACCTAGCAACAACAACAACAATGTGGCTTCCCCATGTCTGTACCACACTCTCTGCCTTCTCATAGAAGCCAAATCCCCTTGTTTCCTCCTTTCTATTTCTCTTTCTAACTCCCTTTCCTCATTTTTCTTTTCGCTTTCATAAAACTTTCCCAATTTCTGTCTCTTGAAGAGGGACAGATTCAGAGGCTGGGGGAGCTTCCTCTTGCGAATTAAAAGGAAAGGTGAACTTGATTTCCTAAATTCCAGCAGGATCCTTTTCTCCCCTTTCCTTTCTAGTGAGAAAAATAGTAAAAGCCCAAAATTGTGAATGCTCTTCTTGCCAGCTTCTGTCCAATTCCCCACCCCACAAAGACATTTATAATTATCCTGTTCTCTGTTAGGCCTCCTTCTTGTCCAGAATGTTCCAGAATGCAGACTGCAAGAAAACTAGAGAAAATAACCCAGCAGATTTATTTGTGCTAAATGCACTAATTGTCACAAACAACATTATTCTTTATTCCTCTAAGTTCTTTCTATTGGGAAGACCATCTTTGTTTTAAGGATGGTTCCCTGGCAAACCAGGAAAATGATGCCCCTGTGTAAGACAGCTTGCCCACTGCTTCTGGTGCCGAATGCCTTTACATAGAAGACTTCCGATCTACAATTTATAGCATAGTTCAAATGCAAATGGCATTGAGGGAACTGAGGACTAAACAGCAGATTTCAGATGCCAAGAATAAGTTCTGGAAGGCAGAGGACAGCGGTGAGATCAAGGACACCAGAGTGTTAGTGACTGGAATAGGCTGTCTTTCACACCAGGCCTGTGAGAAGGACCCATGAAGATACAGTTCCTGCCCTTCTTCGTGTGACTAAGGGCACCCAGGAAGTGGATGATTTCTACAGGCAAACCACAGAGCTGAATGTCCTTACACCAGGGCCCTGCCTGACTAGCTGCCCCCTGCCTTATTTAATTTTAGGTCATAGAATTCTTCTTAAGTCCATTTAGCCTTTGTCATATCAAGAAAATATTCCAGAACTTTTTTTTTTTTTTTAAAGTTTTTATTGTGAACTGAGTGATAGTTTACATGGGAGAACATTAGCTTTACACCATCATTGCATTGCAAGGATTGCAATCTCCTCCATGCATCACCATTCAACAGTATTTGCTTCCATTCCCTCTGTTTTTGTTTTTATTGGGGGGCAGTGTACACAGAAACACTCAGGAATATATAATAATTTAAACCAAAAAAGGGCACATTCTGCAAGCCTACTTCCTGGCCGCCAGCACCCAGTCCCTCTCTTTACTATTTCCTCAGCTGCTCCCTCTCTCAGCGTCCTCATCTCTGCCTCTATCCCTGGTGTTCCAGGACATTCTTTTGGAAGAACAAATAAGGCAGTTGGCTTGAGCTCTTGCTTTTCTTCTCATTTTGTACCCTGTGGTTTACTAAAGGGAAACTCTCATACTCATGTGCTCTTAGGACAGAACAACATAGACCACAGTCCTGCCCGGCAGTAGCCCATGACCCACTGCCATGCGAGCCAGGCCCTGAAGACTGGGCAGTTGAACAAAGCCAAATCAAGTTCAAATAAAGATGAAAGGAGTGTTATTTCAAGCAGGGGTGCAAAGGCACTAGGGGCCTAGATGGTGAGGATGGATGGAGGCTTGTAAAAGACATGGGGTAATTGCATCTGGGCCCCCAGTCTAAGCCACCTCTGATGGCTCAGGAATGGCCTGCGGGGTGTCTTCAGTCCTGGCTTCCATTACAGTTACCTGATTCTATATCCCACATCCAAAGGTGCTGATTTAATGGGACTGGGTTGGTGTGTAGGCAGGTCATTCTAATGGGCAGTCTGGGTTTAGAACATACTGCACTGTGTTTAGTTACCCATGCAAGGGGGAAGGGAGATCTTATCATTAAGTTAGGTGTGCATTGTGTGTGGGCTGGAGGGTTAGCTATAAATGATACAACCAGAGGAAGAAGTTGTCAAGTTCACTACCATCTTTAAGACTTTAAGACCACCCCATCTTCTAAAAGCATATTCCAGTGCTTCAGGTACTTAACATAATCAGGCACTCAACAACCATGAAGCAGGTACAGGACAGTGCAACATTTTATCCTGTTGTAGATGGGGTTGCAATGAGCTGAAGTCAACTTGGTGACAACTAGCAACAACAAGATGCAGCACTTAGATCGGAGAAACTAGTTAAAAACACATGTTCCTGGACATACTAGATGAGAACACGAGACAGAGTCTTTGCCAAGCTTCCAGGTGATTCTTAAAAATGTTCCAGTCTAGTGACTTGGTATAGGGCCTAGGTCTCCATTTTGGATGCATATTTGAGTCACCTGGGAATTATTCATAATCCTGATGCCTGAGTAACAACCCAGACCATGCATTATCTAAGTCTCTGGGCTAGGATCCAGTGATCCCAATGTACAACCCAGCTGCAGCTGCTGATAGAGGGCAGAAGAGGGGACATGGAATTAGTGCACTAGGAAGGGGTGGAGGGGAGGGCAGTTGGGGAACCTGGGACATCATGGGACCAGGTTATAGCTGTGCAGCTGGGGTGTAGGTTGGCTTACTTTGGAAAGGTGGCAACACTATATGTGGAGCTCCATCAAAAGGGAGAGACGGTGAAGTCCAGGCATCTTATGTTCCTCTCTGGTGCTACCTCAGACTTTGAGGCCTTCACATTTCTGTGCCTGGGCTCATAAAGGTCTGTGAGCACTCCCAGCCCTCACATCCAGCTGCCACACCAGAGGGTACAGTGGCAAAAATGGAGTTTTCTGCCTCTGCCTCTCTCAGTAGAAAATTGACAACTCCAAAGTGAGTTAACATGGGTGGTGTGTGGTCATTCCCAGACCCAGTTACACATTTAATCTTTAATGAGTCAAGGCATCCGTTAGATCCATTATCACCTGCCACAGGAGCTCTGGTAGCGTAGTGGTTACACATCGGGCTGCGAACCTTAAGGTCAGCGGTTTGAAACTACCAGCCGCTCCGCAGGAGAAAGATGAGGCTTTCTACTCCCGTAAGGATTTACACCCTCGGAAACCCTGTACAGGGTCGCTATGGGTCGGAACCAACTCTAAGGCACTTAACAACAACAACAACAACTGTCCCAGCTCAGAGGGGAGAGGTAAGGGATTGGAGAAAAGTCAAGATCCACAGGTACAAGGGGCCAACAATCAAATGATGAACTTGGCCTTGACACTTAGAAGCAAAGCTGCTAAAGACACCAATTAGTTTCTCAGGCTTCAGAAACGGTGTCCACCTTAGAGCAGGAGGCTCACGTCCCTGGGAATAGCACTGTGTGGGCACAGCTTCTTGCCTGGGGAGTGGAGAATCCATTAAAATCTGGAGGAGAGTGGCCATAGAGAAAAGGTCTGCGGTCCGCCCTGTGAGGGATAAATGAAGCCATCAAGAATGATTAACTTGGAGTGTGAAGAGTCTGGAGTCCTGGTGTGGTGCTGAGGGTTAATGTGCTGGACTGCAAAGTTGGTTTGAACTGCAAGATCGGCAGTTCAAGCTCACCAGCTGCTCCTCAGAAAGCCCATACAGGGTTGCTATGGGTCAGAACCAACTCAACAGCACTTAACAACAACAACAAATGTAAAGAGTAGCAAGAGGACAATGATGGATGCTAGTCAGGGAAAGTAATGAAGTTGGACTGTAGAGAAACGCAATGTCGTTCGTTGAGTCTATTCCCATTCATCACAACATCATGTGTGCCAGAGTAGAGCTGGGCTCTGTAGGTTTTTAATTGCTGATATATTTTTAATTCGCTTGCCAGGTCCTTCTTCTAAGGTGACTTTCGGTGGGTTTGAACTACTAATAGTTTGGTTAACGGTAGAGTGCTTAGCCATCTGCATCGCCCAGGGATTCTGGTGAGCATAAAAAAGGGTGGGAGGTTCTTTGATCACAAACCACCCCCATAGAGTCCTCAGGTTTACAGGGCCCACAGGTAAGTTCTGATGGCTTCTGCTCCCAGGTCTAAATCCTTTGGTAGATTTTGAGTTTTGTTTTATTTTGCTTTCTGGACTCAGCCATGAACAGTCCAGGTATCTCCTCTTATCTTTCATGTGTAAGAATAGAAAACTTGGTACAACTGAAATAGTGAAATAGTTATACTATGTTTCATTTTAAATGGTGCAGCAACTGAGATAGATTTAAAACAAACAAACAAACAAAAAACCCTCCCAAAGTTTTCCATAGGAAATCTTGATCACACATCTCTCAACTGCACACAATGGGGCTTGTTCTTAACTTCACAGACTCTTTTGATGTTCTTCACCAATAAAAACAGATACAAATCCCAGAGTCAATTATAGTTTTATGCCTCAGAATCACAGCTGACTTTTAGTATTAACTAATTAGAATTATGGTGTTGGCAAAGAATATTGAAAGCACCATGGACTGCCTGAAGAAAAAACAAGTTTGTCTTGGAAGAAGTACAGCCAGAATGCTCCTTAAAAGCAAGGGTAGCAAGATTTTGTCTCTTGTACTTTGGACACACTGTCAGGAGGGACCAGTCCCTGAAATTATGCTTGGTGAAGTGGAGGGTCAGCGAAAAAGAGGAAGACCCCCAAGGTGATGGATTGATGCATTGGCCCAACAATAGGCTCAAATACAATAACAATTGTGAGGATGATGCAGGACCTGGCAGCGTTTCATTCTGTTGTGCAGAGGGTCCCTATGAGTCAGAGCCAACTCAGCGGTACCTAGCAACAATCTTCATCACTTATATAAGATGTTTTCCATCATTACGTTACCTTTCAGCACTCACAACATGCTATTTTAATTAAACTGTCAGACAAGCAATTCAGGCCAGTTTTATAAAATAAATCAGATTGTGGATTTTAACTGCATGAGTTTGAAATCTTCAATGTGGATTGACCAACTCAAGGAAAATGGTGAAATTTATGTTTATATATAGATCAGATATTGCCCCAAACAGCTTTCTGAGTTGTAAGAAAGAATGGCGTCTCCTTGGTTCCTAGCTGTCAGGCAGAGAACTCAGGGATTACTATATTTATGTTATTACTAAAAGGTCCCTGAATGGCGCAAGCAGGTCATGGTTGACTACTAACCTAGAGGTTGGCGCAATGTTCGTATACTGACTTGTTTCCTGGAAGGGTAATAACACAATGCTAAGAAATTATGCACTGATTGAAGACAAAGCCAACCTAAATAGCACTACACATTGTAGGTGAGGGGTAATGCAATGGTAGAAATTGGGAGATGGAATGCATTTCATTTCCTCTGTTGAAATGGCTTGCATGTCTAGAAGTCACACTTTGGAAAATTAGGTCCAAATAATGGAGTTTGCAGCCAAGGACTTCAAAATATAATAGGATAAATATGTTTTCTTAAAAAAAAAAAAAAAGGAAAAGTAAACAATAGGTAAAATGTATGCAAAGAGGAAATGCTTCCATAGAGAATTAAAATCTACAAAAGTAACAGATGAACATTATACAAGTACAAATAAATATCCCAAAATTAGAATATTTAAGATGACTTTAACAGTAAACTAGATTCAGCTAAAGACAAGGTTAATAAACTTGAAGACAGAGCCATAGAAAAATATTTAAACTAAATCACAGAGAGAAGAAAATGCTAAAAACAGAACAAAGTGTAAGACTTAGAGGATATAATCAGCCTAAGTTTATCAGTCTTAGAAGAAAAGCTACCAGATTGTTCCGTAGAAGCAAGGAGGACAAGACTCCATGCTTACTCTAGGCACATCATCAGGAAAGACCCTTTTCTAGAAAAGGACATCATAGTTGGTAAAGTAGAGAATCCTCAAAAAATGAGGGAAACACTTCATGACACAATGGTTACAACAATGAACCAATCATACCAATAATCATAAAGATGTCTCAGAACCGGACAATGTTTCACTCTGTTATACACAAGGCTGTCATGAGTTAGAAAGGATTCAACAGCAATGAATAGTAACAACAACAAAGAGAGAAGAGGAAAAGAGGGTACTTGAGGAAATAATCACCAAATATTTTGTAACTCTTAGGAAAAGCAATAGCCTACAGACTCAAGAAAATAACTTAGAGAAACAGGATGAGTAATTAAGAAAATACCATATACAAGCACATCATAATCAAACTATCTATAAATGAATCTCTAGGCGAGTCTTGTTAGTAATTGATTTTAGGAAATTCACAAATATATGGAAACTAGACAATATACTCCTAAATCAACAGACTAAAGAAAAAAAACCCAAAAGGGGAAATGATAACATGCTTTGGGATGATTTAAAGTAAAAACACAACACACCCAAATTTATAGAATATAGGAAAATAGTGGAGTTCTGGTGTGGCACTATGGGCTAATGTGCTGGACTACCAAGTTGGTTTGAACCACAAGGTTGGCGGTTCAATCTCACCAGCTGTTTCCTTGGAAACCTTTATACAAGGTCACTATGCGTCAGAATCGACTCAACAGCACTTAACAACAACCACAACAACAGGGAAAATAGTGCTTATCAGAAAGTTTATAGCGGTAAATACTTACGTTAATAAAAAGAATCTCAAATAAATACCTTAACCTTGCCCCTTCGCAAACTAGAAAAGAAGAACCAACTAAACCAAAGCAAGCAGAAGCAAATAACAAAGATTAGAGTAGAAAGAAATGATTTTTAGCTAGGTTGCAGTATACAAAGTCAATATAAAAAATCAATTATATTTTTATATACTGGCTGACTGGCTGACTGGCTGTGTACCCCAGAGCCAGTTCTGACTCATAGCCACTCTATTATAGGCTTTCCAAGACTGTAAATCAGGGGTTGTTGTTGTTAGTAAGTGACATCCAATTGGTTCCGAGTCATAGTAACCCTGTATAGGGTTTCTGAGGAGTGGCTGCTGAGTTTGAACAGAGGTGGGGAACTATTCTTCTGCCAAGAACCATTTGGATATTTATAACATCACTTAATATAAATTTATGTTGCCATGAAAAAAATCTAGATTCAATGAATTTCTAGTCCTGCCCATGGGCAGTTGCCTTAGCAGGGCCAGAAAAAATGATTTCAAGGGTTTATATGTGCCACAGAAAGGACGTTCACCTCCCCTGCTGTAAATCTTTATGGGAGCAGAAAGTATCATCTTCCTCCTGAGAAGCATCTGTTGGATTTAAACTGGTAACCTTATGGTTAGTAGCCTACCATGTAACCCACTATACCTTCAGACTTTTTTATACTAGCAACAAACAATTGAACATGATGCTATAATGTACCATTTACAAAATATAAAATTCTTAAGAATAAATTTAACGAAAGATGAACAATAACTTTGCAACACTACTGAGGGAAAATAAATAGGATATGAAAATATGGACATATTCACTAATTAGAATGTTGAAGGTTGCTAAGATATCAACTCTCCAACAGATTTTTCTTTCTCTCCCTCCTCCTCCTTTTTTTTTTTTT
>NW_006408672.1:2865816-2866652 GCF_000296735.1 Chrysochloris asiatica | reverse complement strand
TTAGAATGTTAAAGGTCGCTAAGATATCTACTCTCTAACCGATTTTTCTTTCCCTTTCTCCTCCTTCCTTTTTTTTTTTTTTTTTTGTTGACCATTTACAAGATGATTCTAAAATTTATTTGAAAGAACTGAGAATCCAATAGAGCTAAGACAATCTTGATGAAAAACAAGTTTGGAGAATTTACATGACCAGATTCAAAGACATATTTTTAAGAAGCAGTATTTAAGATGGTGTAGTTTTGATGCAAGGACAAATAGGCCAAAGGAAAAGAATAAGTAGTTCGGAAATATGCTTAAGTTGTTGTTAGGGGCCCGGTTCTGATTCATAGTGAGCTTATGTACAACAGAATGAAACACTGCACAATCCTGTGCCATCTTCACAATCGTTAAGTTTGAGCCCACTGCTGCTGTCACTGTGCCAATTCATCTCGTTGGGAGCCTCCCTCTTTTTCGCTGACTCTCCACTTTACCAAGCATAATGTCCCTCCTGATAATTTGTACGAAGTCTATGAGAGACAAAGCCTTGCCATCCTGCCTTCTAAGGAGCTTTCTGACTATATGCTTTCCAACACAGATTTGTTTATCCTTCGGGCAGGCCATGGTACTATTAATATTCTCTTTGAACACCATAGCTCAAATGCATCGATTCTTCTATGGTCTTCCTTAGTCATTGTCCAACTTTCACATACATATGAAGCTATTGAAAATACCCTGTCTTGGGTTGTTGTTGTTGTTCTTAGGTGCCATTGACTCAGTGCCGACTCGTAGTGACCTTATGCACAACAGAACGAAACACTGACCGATCCTGAGCCAACCTCATTATTGTTGCCACACTT
>NW_006408672.1:2861663-2862751 GCF_000296735.1 Chrysochloris asiatica | reverse complement strand
CACCTTGTCTTGGGTTAGGTGCACCTTATTCCTCAAACTGACATCTTTACTCTTGAACACTTTAAAGAGGTCTTGTGCAGCAGATTTATCTAATGCAATATGTCAATTGATTCCTTGGCTTAATGTTTTCTTTACATTAAGATGCAACCTATACTGAAAGTTGTGGTCTTTGATTTTCATCATTAGGTATTTTAAGTCCTCTTCGGTTTCAGTAAGCAAGGTTGTATCATCTGCATACCACAGGGTTATAATGAGGCTTCCTCTAATCCTGATGCCACATTCTTCTTCATACAATCCAGGTTCTCAGATTTTTTGCTCAGAGTACTGATTGAATAAGTATGGTGAGAGAATATAACCCTGGTGCACACCTTTCCTAATTTTAAACTTTTCAGTGTTCCCTTATTCTGTTGGAACGACTGTCTCTTGGTCTATGAGGGTTCCTCATGAGTACAATGAAGCATTTCTGAGTACTCCTGCTCTGAAATGTTGTCCATGGCTTGTCATGATCCACACATGCCTTTGCATAGTCAATAAAGCACAGATTTCTTGGTATTCTCTGCTTTTAGTTAAAATCTATCTGACATCAGCAATGACATTCCTTGTTTCAAGTCCTCGTCTGAATCTGACTTGAACATCTGGCAGTTCCCTGTTAATGTAATGTTGCAGACATTTATGAATTACCTTTAGCAAAATTTAACTTGATGTGATATTAATGATATTGTGTGATGATTTTTGCATTTCACTGGGTCAACTTTCTTTGAAATGGCCACAAATATGGATCTCTTCCAATCACTTGGCCATGTAGCTATCGTCCAAATTTTTTTGGCACAAGTGAGTGAGTGCCTCCAGTGCTGCATCAGTTTGTTTGAAAGATTTCAATTTGTATTCCATCAATTCCCGGAGCCTTGTTCTTTACCAATGCCTTCAGTGCACGTGGACTTCTTCCTTCAGTACCATTAGCTCTTGGTCATATACTATCTCTTGAAAAGGTTGAATATCAATAATTTCTTTTTGTTACAGTGACTGTTTAGTCCTTCCATCTTCTTTTGATGCTTTTTGCATCTTCCAATATTTTGCCCTTGTTGTTA
>NW_006408672.1:2857758-2859348 GCF_000296735.1 Chrysochloris asiatica | reverse complement strand
CGTGCAATCTCCCACAATGGTTCTATCACCAAGGGCGTATTTTACAACTACTGATCCTTGTTTTTTGTTTCTAGCCATTGTTGTTGTTAAGTGCTGTCCAGTCAATTCCAACCCATAGCGATCCTCTATAGGATGCCCAAGAAGTGGCTGGTGAGCTTGAACCACCGACCTTGCAATTCAAACAGACTTTGCAGTCCAGTACAGTAACCCACAGTGCCACACTAGGACTCCTTTATTTCCAGTAATCACCAGTAATTAACAATACATTTTGACTGCATATTTGATCAAGTTCAGACTGGAGAAGTTGGTAGAATTTTTCAATTTCATTATCACTGGCTTTAGTTGTTGGTACGTAAATTTGAATAGCAGTGGTATTAACTAGTCTTTCTTTTAGGTGTATGGATATTATCCTATCACAGACAGCATTATACTTGAACATAGAGCTTGAGATCTTCTTTTTGATGATGAATGCAACCCTTCAATTTGTCATTCTCGGCATAGTATGCCATATGATTATCAGATTCAAAATGGCTTATACCAATCCATTTCAGCTAACTGATGCCTAGAATATCCATTTTTATGGGTTCCATTTCATTTTCGACAACTTCCAGTATTCTTACATTCATACTTTATATATTCCAAGTTCTGATTATTAATGGATGTTTTACAGATGTTTCTCCTTATTTTAAGTTGTGTCCAATCTGCAAATGAGGTCCCAAAAGCTTTACTCTATTTTTATCATCACGGTCAACTCTACTTTGAGGAGGCAGCTCTTCCCTAGTCATATTTTAAGTGTCTTCCAACCTCAAGAATTCATCTTCTGGTACTGTATCTGACAGTCTTGTGATGTTACTCACCATATTTCAATATTCAATATTCTGGTGTTACCTGACAGTGTTCTACTTTTTTATAAGGTTTGATGTGGCTAAACATTTGAAAGTAGTTTGCCTGTCCTTCCTTCTAGTTTGTCTTAGTCTGGAAACTCCACTGAAACCTGTCCATCATGGGTATACCAGGCTAGTACTTAAAATACTTAACTTTGTCTTCGTGAACTGTCCTAAGAAATTTTCTATTCAAATCTTTACTTTCTCACATTTTTTTTTTTCTGATTACTTTACTTATCTATGCTTAAGTGCATGTTTCAGAATATATTCTGACATCCATTTTCATCTTTTCTTTCTTTTTTGTGTTTTAAATAACCTTTGTTTTCTTCATATGATGTTTTGATATCATCCCACAACTCATCTGGTCTTCGGTCATCATCATCTAATGTATCAAACCTGTTCTTGAAATGGTCTGTAAATTCAGATGAGGTATTCTCCAGGTCATAATTTGTGTTTTGTGAGTTGTTTCCATTTTTTTTCAGCTCAGCCTAAACTTGTATATGAGCAATTTATGGTCTGTTTCACATTCAATCCCTTGCCTTATTTTACCTGATGATATTGATGATTTCCAATTTTCCTAACCACCACACGTCTGTCAGTTTGTCACACATATGTCAGTTTGTCATAGTGTGGTGGCTTGTGAGTTGCTGTGATTCTGGAACTATGCCTCTGGTATTTTAAATACCAGCAGGGTCACCGATGGTGG
>NW_006408672.1:2849782-2851318 GCF_000296735.1 Chrysochloris asiatica | reverse complement strand
TCACAAAGTTTTATTACAAAGTTATAGACTCCTTTATTAAACAAAAATCTCACAATGTGAAACAATTATTTATTAACATATTCCTCATTTAGATCTATACACTTCTGAAAGTGATATTTTCATCTCTCGAACCCTTTCCTGAAAAATTCTGTGTTCATTGATTTATACCTTGTCAAAATGGCAGTTTGGGCCTCCTTGAGGGACTCATACATGTTCATTTTCAATATTCTTTGAGTTTTGAGAGCAAAAAGAAGTCTTAAGGGATAATGCCTGTAGGATAGATAATGATTTGCCAAGGAAATTCTCTTCAAGAAAGCCCTTGCTACTCTCATAGAATAAGCAGGTATATTGTCTTGTTGGAAAAAAACTCCTGGGTGCAGTTTTCTTACCAACCCATTTATACATTTTTTTTTGCATTTCTTCTTAGTAAGCCCCTGTGATTGTACTATGTTGGAGAAAATCTGTCAAGATTACCCTTGTGGAATTCCAAAAAACATTTGCAATAACCTATTAAGGTGACCTCTCTAAATTCATCTTTGGACTCTTTCTTAAAATGCTTGATCCATCTTTAAAAACAAATAAAAAACTGTTCTTTTATGTGTAGATTGTTGTAAAGTTTCATGGATTTGTCAAGTTGTCTACTTGAGTTTTGTTTAAAAAACTGATATTAACCCTGACCTCAAAAATTTTTTTTTTCATATGACACAAAAAGTATTCTCTTTTGATGTGGTGCTGTGGGTTAATGCGCTGGATTGCAAAATTGGTTTGATCCACAAGGTCAGTGGTTCAAGATCACCAGCTGCTCCTCAGAAACTCTATATAGGGTTATTATGTGTTGGAACCAACTCGATGGCACTTAACAACAGCAACAATGAGACTAAGACAAGTGTATTACTGGGGGAACTTGTCTACACCACTTCCATGGATTACAGAGGCATATTTATACACATTTCATTAGGAATGAATCTGTGTATAAATAAATCTATGTATAAAATTTATGAATTTTAATGTTTGTATCAATATATTTTTTTACCTGTCCTCATACGTCCAGTTAAGGATATCTTGTACAAAAATATTGATAGCACCTTCATTCAAAATAGCCTAAATTGGTCAGGTCCCCTCAGGGCAAATCCCTTTCCAAGACTAAGACTCAATGGGAATACATGAGCAGACATGTGATCTGACTGGTGACGACGCTGGTCACCAATAAGGGGAAGTGAGGGAAAAACAACAATGAAGCTGTGAGCTAAGTCCAACCACATTCAATACACTCCTGTGAACCCGGGTACAGACCTGGTTGGACAGCAATTTGGCAATACCTGGGGATTCTTGGGCCCAGAGTCAGTGACATAGCCACAGAGGAGTAGAGTGGAGAGTGAAGCGTCCAGCTGATAAGAAGAGAGGGCATATGCACAAGAATACCCACACTTGTATATAATATCCACTTGACCTGGCTTCAATGACTGGATGATCACAGCTCAACTAGAAGAAGAAAGAAGAGGAAAAAAAAGAGTAATCTGATACAATTTGATGAAC
>NW_006408672.1:2848496-2849682 GCF_000296735.1 Chrysochloris asiatica | reverse complement strand
AGATAGATTGGTAAAGTGGCAGCATCAATGAGCTCAAACATGGCCATGATCGTGAGGTTGGCTCAGGATCGGGCAGTGTTTCATTCTGCTGTGCATAAGGTCGGTATGAGTTGGTACCAAGTCAATGGCACCTAACCACTGCAACAAAAATTTTCCTAAATTCATACTTTATATATTCCATGTTTCACTGATTGGAAGAGATTCTTATTTGTGTCCATTCCAAAGAAATATGGCACAACATAATGTGGAAACCATCAAACAATATCATTAATATCGTAGTCAATTAAAATTTTGCCAAAGATCATTTAAAAATGGTTGCAACAGTACATCAGCAGGGAGCTTCCAGAAGTTCAAGCAAGATACATAAGAGGACATGGAACTAGGGATATCTTTGCTGACGTCAGATAGATATTGGCTGAATGTATAAAATACCAGAAAGATGTTTACTTGTGGTTTATTGACTATGAAAAGTCACTCGACTGTGTGAATCATAACAAACTATGGATTGCAAAGAATGGGAATTCCAGAACACTTAATTTTACCTATGAGGAACCTGTAACCAAGATGCAGTCTTTCTAACAGATCAAGGGGATGTTGCTTGATTTAAAATCAGGAAAGGTATGTGTGTGTCAGGATTGTATCATTTCACCATTCAATCTGTACTCTGAATAAATAATTTGAGAAGCTGGATTATATACAGAAGAATGTGGTATCAGGATTGGAGTAAGACTCATGAACAATCTGTTATGTGCAGATGATCTAATCTTTCTTGCTGGAAGTGAAAAAGATTTGAAGTATTTATTAATGAAGACCAAACACTACATCATTCAGTATGGATTGCACTTTGATGTAAAGAAAATTAAAATCCTTACAACTGGTCCAATAAATAGCACAGAGATAAGCAGAGAAAAGATTAAAATTGTCAAAAATGTGGCATCAAGATGGGAAGAGGACTCATTAGCATCCGTCAATATGCAGATGATACAACCTTTCTTGCTGAAAGGGAAGATCAAAGACCATAGCCTTCGGTATGGATTGCATCTCATTGTAAAGAAAACAAAAATCCTCACCACTGGACCAATAATCAACATTTTTATGAATGGAGAAAAGATTCAAGTTGTCAAAGACTTCATTCTTCGTGGATCAACTATCAAACACTCATAGAAGCAGCAGTCAAGAAATCAAA
>NW_006408672.1:2839269-2848051 GCF_000296735.1 Chrysochloris asiatica | reverse complement strand
TGGTGGTTATGTGCCGTGGATAATAGATAACTACTGTCAATTGGATTCCAGCTCATGATGACTATTGTACAACAGAAGGGAACATTTCCTGATCCTGCATCAGCCTCACAATTGTTGGCACGTTTGAGTCCTTCATTACAGATATTGTGAAAATCTATCTCATGAGGGTCTCCCCTACCCTCTTTGGCACTCTACGTCACTAAACATGATACCTTCCTTCAGCCACTGATGCCTCTGGATCATGTGTCCAAAGCAAGCAAGTTAGACAAACTTCTGTTGTGATCCAAAAAGTTGTCATGGAGTAATTTCCAGAAGTAGATGGCCAGGTCTTTCTTCCTAGAGCAGTTTAGTCTGGAAGCTCTACTGAAACCTATCCAACATGGGTGACCTTGCTGGTGTTTGAAATACTGGTGATATAGTTTCTAGCATTACAGCAACATACAAGTTACTACGGGACATTACACAGAAAGACAGGGGCTAAAATTCATCCAGCTTTACATTAAAATTGGTGCACTTTACTTAAAAAAGAACTAAAAAAATAAATAACCCTTCTCACAAGAAGAAAAAATTCTAAAACAGGCTGATCTGGTACCAAAGACTGCATTTTCATATTTTCTTCCTGTAAGAAGGGTTTTTTTCTTTCTTTCTTTTAATTAAAATTTGTGCACTTGAATAAAATTTTTTTTGAAAAGGAAAGAAAAACACCTTCTCACAGGAAGAAAATATGAAAATGCAGTCTTTGGTACCAGATCTGCCTGTTTTGGAACCAAGATTGGGTACTTTCTTGTTGTGTGACCGACCATCAGCAAGTTTCATAACTTCTCTGTGCCTTACTTTCATCTTTCAGTTAATAAATGTCTGGCTCATAGATCTATGATGAAGACTGAGTAAAGTAATGGATGTAAAGCTCTCAGCACAGCGCGGAGTACCTCACAGGTCCTCCCCAGTCCTTGTTACTAGGCGATTGCTAAGTGTGTTTAATTGTGAAGCTTGTAGATGAGTCATTAGCTTCTTTCTCCACTTTACAGCAATAATCATTGACTAGAAATCCTAGTCCTGGTATGGTGCTGTGGAATAAGTATTGGATTGATCCTACAGAAGGTGGGTTGTTCAAGCTCGCCAGCTGCTCCTTGAAAACCCTAAACAGGGTCACTATGAGTCAGAATAGACTTGATGACACTTATTAGCAACAGAGATATGAGAAGGAGCCCAGGTGGCAAGGTAGGATAAGCACTGCATCGTTAGCCACAAGGTTGTTGTTAAGTGCTGTCGAATCGATTTCGACTCATAGTGACCCTGTATCAGGTTTCAAGGAGCAGCTGGTGAGCTTGAACCGCCAAACTTGCCATTCAAACCAAGCTTACAGTCCAGCACATTAACCCACAGCAACACACCAGCCGATCTGCTAGAGAAAGATGAGGCTTTCTGTTCCTGAAAAGATTTACAGCCTCAGAAACCCTATACTCAGCTTTCAACAGAAAGATCAGCGGTTTGAACCTACCAGCTGCTCCACTGTTTAAAGCTTTATCAGTTGACTTTGTAAAGATTTACAGGCTTGGAAACCCTATGGGGCAGTTCTACTCTATCATATAGGATCGCTGTAAATCGTGATCAGCTAGACAGCAGTGGGGTTTTTTCTTCTCAACCTGGAAGGGAACAGAACTGTCCTTTAGTAACCTCACTCACTTCCTGTTTTCTGCAGTAACAATTACATTGGGCAATATTATTACACATACAATTGCATCATGCCTATTTTCAAACAATGCTCCTTGTGGCATAGAACACAAACCAAATTATACGTGATGATTTGGGGTTTTTTACATGTCTGCGGTGGTGAAAACTTAAAAGCTGTCCCACATGCGGAAGGGTCTTCTTCCGTTATTAATTGCAGAATAAACCATTTAACTGCTCTTGTGAGGTGGCGGTTCTCCCTTGCCGGACTGTTTTGCAGTAGAGGGGCTTGTTTGGAGTATATACACCTGAGTTGGTGGGTGAGTCGTTGACAAAATGCTAAAGTAAACAACAACAACAACAAAACCTTTAAAAAATATAAATGTGTATTTTTGTTGTGTGCCTCTGGGTAGATTTCGACTAATGGAGTAAATGTAGCTAGTTAGATGTAGCCCAAGCAAGCTATAAATTAAGTGTTCTAACAGAGAAAACAAATGATGTGTTATCTAGTCTGTGATTTTAAATGTCTTAAGTGTTTTTTAAGGAACCCTGCTGGTGCTGTAGCATAAACACTGGAATGCTAACTACAAAGTCGACAGTTCAAACCCACCAACCGGTTCGCTTTCTGTTGAAGATTCACACCACTTAATGGCAGTGGAAATGTCTTATATGGATCCCTGATGGTGCCATAGTTAAAGCCCTGGGCTTGTAACAGAAAAGGTTGGCGGTTCAAACTCACTTGTTCTGCAGGAGAAAGAATGTGGTCGTTCTGCTCTGTCCTGGGGGGTCGGTATGACTCCGTGGCAGTGGCTTTAGTGGGTTTGGGAAATGTCTTGTGATTTAAACGGGAGTACTTGGGTGGTCTAAATGATTAAGCGCTCTACTACTAACTGAAAGGTTAATGGTTCAAATCCACCTAGAGGTACTTTGGAAGGAAGATACAGTGATCCACTTCAGAAAGTTTACAGCCTTGAAAACTCGATGGAACATAGTTCTCCTCTAACACATGGTTCACCATGATGCAGAATCAACTCAGTGACAATGGATTTGGTTTTGGTGAATGAAATCAATTTTGTCAACAAATATTTGCTAGATGCTGGGGATGGAATGAGAAGGAGTCTGATCCGTTGGCTGATCTCTTGGGGCCTAGAGATTGGTGAGGGTAAATGACAGCCAATGTATAAGTTCAGATGAGTTGAGTGTCACTGAACAGCAATATAATATATTGCTATATATTGAGATATTGATCTGAAGTTGGTAGACAAGGAGTTCTTGTGTACATTTACGTACTCATTTTTCCTTGCAGAATTACCTACACAACAGGGAATGAAGAAGAGTAAAACAACGTCGGGAGGGGTAAGCAATAAAAATTAGTCTTCTTTATTCATCGTCCAGATTAAACATACATATGAAGACATTGAGAATACTGTGATTTGGGTCAGGTGTTCCTTAGATTTTAAAAAAAGAATTTAAAGAGGGTGTTTGCAGTAGATTTGTCCAGTGCAATACATCATTTGATTTCTTAACTCCTGCTTCCTTGGGTATTGATCGTTAATCCGAAATCCTTGACAACTTCAATATTTTTTCCTCTTATTGTTTATTTATTCCTGTTGTTCTTAAGTGCTGTCAAGTTGGCGCCTACTCAGAGTGACCCTATAGAAAGTTTCCAAGGAGTGGCTGGTGGGTTTGAATTGCCAACCTTGTGGGTAGCAGTCCAGTGCTTATCCTGTAGTGCCACACCAGGACTCCTGTTGATGCTTGTTGTTGTTGTTGTTAGGTGCCATGGAGTCGATTCCAATTTATAGTGACCCTGCATAGGGTTTCCAAGGAGCAGCTGACCTTGTAGTCCAGTGCTGACCCTACAATGCCAAACCAGGAGTCCATTAGTGGGCATAAATGGGAATGCAGTGGCTCCATGGGATAATCACTGGACTGCCTACCATAAGGTGCTGGTTTGAGCCCATCAGCCTGTGTGTAGGAGGAAGATGAGGCTTTCTGTTTTCACAAAGATTGTAAAAGTCTGGAAAGCCTATAGGGGTCGCTATGAGTCAGAACAGACTTCACAGCACTTAACAACCACCAGCACTCATTTGTTCTCCAGTTCTATATTTTTGCCATTTCATGATGTTAAAGAAATGCAATCATACAGTATGTAACGTCTTGAGATTTTTTAGGGTTTTTTTTCCAGCATATTTATCTGGAGATCCATTCAGGTCATTGCAGATTCAGTAGTTCATTACTTGCTATTGCTGAATAGTATTCCATATATGAAAGGATCACAATATGTTTGACCACGGACTCACTGAAGAACATCTGAGTTGTCTTCAGAGTTTGAACTATTATGAATGAAGCAGTTTTAAACATTCATGTACAGGTTTTTGTGTGGATTTAAGCTTTTATTTCTCTGGGATTAATGATCAGGAGTGCAATAGCTGGGTAACATAATGGCTGCATGCTTAGTTTTGCAAGAAACTGTCAAGCTGTTTTCCAGACGGCTGTATCATTTTGCATTCCTCCCAGCGATGCATGAGTAATCCAGTTCTTCCACAACTACATCAGCATTTGTGTTGTCACTGTTTTATTTTAGCCATTCTGATAGGTGTGTGATGATATCTCACTGTGGTTTTAATTTGCATCTCCCTGATGGCAACTGTTATTGAACATTCTTTCATGAGCTCAGTTGTCCTCTGCATATTTTCTTTGATAAAATTTCTGTTCATGTCTTATGACCATTTTCTAATTGATTGTTTTTTTTTTTTTTAAAAAAAACTATTGAGTTTTGAGAGTTCTTTATTACAGTCAAGATACTAATCTTTTGTTAGGTATGTAGTTTGAAAAATATTTTCTTCCAATATGTAGCTTATATTTTCAATTTCATAACAAGATCTTTCTCAAAGCAAAAGTTAAAAAAATTTTTCAAGTATATAATTTTTTCTTTTGCTGTTGTTGTTGTTAAGCGCCGTTGAGTCAGTTCTGACTAACAGAGCCCTGTATAGGGTTTGCAAGGAGTGGCTGGTGGGTTTGAACCTCCAACCTTGCAGTTAGCAGCCCAGTGCTTATCCTACAGTGCCATACCAGAACTCCTATTCTTTTCTTATTATGGTGAAAATATACAACACAAAGTTTTTAGGTTTAATGAGGACTGATTTACCAATTATGGGTCCTACTTTTGGTAGTGTCTAAGGTATGTTCTAGATCTCAAACAATATTCTGCAATATTTTCTTTTCTAAAAGTTTTATCAGTTTACCTTTGGGTCTATGACCCATTTTGAGCTAGTTTTATATAAAGTGTGAGATTTACCTAAGTCAGAGCTCATTTACTCATTTATTTTCGCATATGGTTTTCGCACTGCTCACCATTTGTTGAAAAGGCTACCCTTCTTCCATTGAATTGCTTTTGTATCTATGTAAAAAGCCAGTTGCACTATCATTGTGGGTGTATTCTTTAGTTCTATATTCTATTCTATTGATCAACATATGTAGATTTTCCTCTGTCAATACCACACAATCTTAATTATTGTATCTATGTAATAACCCTTGAAAATGGATACAGTGATTCCTTCTACTTTATCTTCTTTTTTAAAAAAATAGTTTTAACTTTTCTAGTTCCTTTAAATCCACAGATAAATTTTCGAATAATCTCATATGTATCTGTGTAAAATCTTGCTGGGGTTTTGGTATAAATTCTGCTAAACTTGTACATCAACTTGGGAAGAATTGACACTTTTGCTATGTTTAGTCTTCTAATCCATGAACATGATATGTCTGTCTGTTTATATATAGATGTACTGTGATTTCTTTCATCAACATTTTTTCTTTTCACTCTATAAGACCTGTAAATACCTGGTTGAATTTGCATCAAAGTATTTAATTTTGTGTGAGCAATTATAATTGGCATTGTATTTTTAACTTCTGTCCATAAATTAATTGCCAACATATAGAAATAAAATTTATTTTTGCATGTTTATCTTGTACCCTGCAAAGTTATTTGAACTAACTTACTAGTCCAAATTTATTGGACTGACTTACTAGTTTTAACAGTGTTTTTGTAGCATCCTTGGGATTTTCTACTTAGACAATCATGCCAATTGCTAAGAAGGATAGTTTTAAGTGTTTCTTTTTTGTGTGCTTTTTAAATTTTTAAAAACTTTAAAAAAAATTATTTTGGGTTTATCCTGTTTGGGGCTTTGCTCAGCTTCTTGAATTCATAGGTTTATGTCTTTTGCCAAGTTTGTAGGTTTTTCAGCCATTTTATTCTTGAATATTTTTAACCCTTTTTCTGATCTACTTTTAGGGTACTGATGACACAAACATTAGCTACTTTGGTACAGTCCCATAGGTTCTTCAGGCTATGTTCATTTTCCCCCAGCTTATTTATATCTGTTGTTCATATTGGATAATTTCTATATCTGTTTTATTTTCTACATCACCTATTATTTTCTTTGTCCCTTTATTCTGCTGTTGAATATACCCATTGAATTTTTTCTTAAAAAATGGTGGTTGTTCTTTTCAGTTCTGAAATTTCAGTTTTGTTATATTTTGTCTTCTATTTCCTTGCTGTAGGAGCTCTGGTAGTGTTGTGATTATGAGTCGCACTGCTAACCTCAATGTCAGCAGTTTGAAACTACCAGCCATTTTGTGGTAGGAAAATGAAGCTTTCTGCTCCTGTAAAGATTTGCAGCCTCGGAAACCCTGTTGTTATTGTTGTTAAGTACTGTGGAGTTGGTTCTGAGTCATAGTGACCCTGTACAGGGGTTTCCAAGGCTGTAAATCTTTACAGGAGCAGAAATCCTCATCTTTCTCCTGCTGAATGGCTGGTAGTTTCGAATTGCAACCTTGAGGTTAGCAGCCCGATTCGTGACCACTATACTACCAGAGCTGGGTCACTATGAGTCAGAACCAATTCTATGGAACATTACCGCCACCACCATTTCCTTGCTGATCCTTCCTTTTTCTTGTGAACTTTTTATTCTGGGTTGGGTGAAAGTTTACAGAACAAATTCGTTTTCCATTCAACAATTTATACAAATGTTTCGTGACGTTAGTTGCACTCCCCACAATGTACCAGTGCTTTTCTTCCTTCTTCCCTGTGTCCCCTACTTCCATTTATCCTTCTTTCCTGCCCCTTTTCTGTCTTCTGAACTTTGTTTTTGGGCAGATGCTGCCTTTTTGGACCCAGATGATTGACTGTACTATAAGAAGTATGTTCCTCAGGGTCTCTATGAGTCTATGAACCAACTCGACAGCATGTAACAACAATTGTTTGGCTAAACATTAATCCCCAGAGAAAGTTCAGTTCCAGGCTTGAAGGATGTTGAAGGACCACCATCTCTGGGGATTCCATCAGCGTCTATCAGACCAGTCAGCTTGGTATTTTTATGATTGAATTTTTTTTTTCTCTCTATTTCCCCCCTCCCTATCTATTGTGATCCTGATCTGAGTGATTGGTAGTGGTAACCAGGCACCATCTATTTCTTCTGGCCTCAGAGGCGTAGAGGTAGTGGTTCATGCTGTCCATTAGACTTTTGACCTCATTGTTCTCTTGGGTTATTGATTATCTTCATTCTTTTTTGCTGTAGACAGGGAAAAGATTTCCTATGTTATTCATTTGCTTCCAGTGTGTTCATAATTGCTCACTAAAGCATTTTTATCATTTTTATGATAGATGCTTTCTCATCTTTGTCAGGTCATTGGAACATCCCTGTCTGGGATTCATTGTCTTTTTTCATTCAGGTCGAGATTTTCCTTGTTCTTGGTATGATGAATGATTTTGTTAAAATGAAAACTTTGGCATTTGTAGTCTTAAGAGATTTTTAGATCTTGCTTAAATCTTCTGTTTTAGTTGAATTCTCTGATATTACTCTGGCAGGGGAAGAAAGGAGGGGCAATGTCTTGTTTTTTCCAGATATAAATCCTTTATTACTGCTGGGGCCTAGCTCTTCACTGTGCCTCCATTGATGCCATGGAGAGACTATCTTGGCTTTCTAGGGCTACTGAAAATATATAAAGATCTCTGGTAGCGTAGTGGTTACGAATTGGGCTATGAACCTCAAGGTCAGCAGTTTGAAACCACCAGCTGCTCCATGGGAGAAAGATGAGGTGTTTTGCTCCTGTAAAGATTAACAGCCTCGGAAACCCTGTGCATGGTCGCTATGAGTCAGAACCGACTCCATGGCACATAACAACAAATAACAGCATGGTGGTTACAAGTCGGGCTGCTAACATCAAGGTCAGCAGTTCAAATCTACTAGCCTCTCTGCAGGAGAAAGATGAGGTTTTCTGCTTGGAGACCCTTCGCAGGGTCACTGAGTCAGAACTGACTCCATGGTATAACACCACTATAAATGTTTTATTTATATAAATATTTTATTTATATAAAATGACTACCATCACTGAAAAGCTTTCAGGATGAAAAATACATTTCTTCCAAGATGAGACCAGAAGTTCAAATTCAGGTGCCATATCTAGGCAAATGCTCTGTCAGTTTCATGTAAGATCCGATAGTCCTGACATTTCTCAGTTCCTTGGTGATCTCCAAGGGGTACCCATTTCCCCTCCATTTGTGATTCTTTCTGTGCTTAGTCTGCTCATTTTATAACTCAGAAATGATTAGGTTTAGGGCACACCCTACAATGATATATGACCTCATTAATATACCAAAGAAAACACTGTTCCTAAAAGGGATCATATTCACAGGTTCTAGGTTTAGAATTAAAACTCATATTTTGGAAGGACACAGTTTAATCCCTAAGAGGGATCATCCTCATTAAGACAGAGTCGGGCCTCATCAGACACCACCGCACCAGGGAGTGGAAGAAACTCCTCATATCTGCCTGACTCCCTAGTCCTGGTGTGGCACTCTAAGATAAGCACTTGACTGAAAGGTCGGTTTAAACCTCAAGATCTGCGATTGAAACTTACAGGGTCGCTATGAGTTGGAACCGGTTTGACAGCACTTAACAACAACTTAGCCTTCTTTGACAGGCACTCCTTGGCTGTGTGTGTGTGTGTGTGTGTGCGCGCGTGCGTACACACACATATGTTTGGAATGGCTCCCCACTCATTCTTTGCTAACCTAAGTGATTGGGGAGCAATTAATATCTAAAAATGT
>NW_006408672.1:2817887-2837324 GCF_000296735.1 Chrysochloris asiatica | reverse complement strand
AACACTCAGGCATATATAATAATTTACACCACCAAAGGACACATTCTGCAAGTCTGCCTCCTGGCCACCATCTCTCACTCCCTCTTTTTCCATGAATCTAGAGTCCTCAGCCGCTCCTTCTCTCCATATCCCCATCCCTGCCTCCATCTCTGGTGTTGAAACCAAGACTTCTTTAAATATATATGTTTTTGTTTTTAAATCATTAAGTGTTTTCATTTTTAAATCCCCCTTGGGGAATTTTGAGTTAAAGAAGATTCCAGACATAGACTATAGGAAAATAATTTCCCTAATTAGACTTTTGCTTTCAAATGTGGTCTCCATGAGGGGACGTCTCCAGTCTTCATGGAGTAAGTAGATGGAGAGCTGAGGTTCTGGAGGATGGAGCAAGAAGCTCAGGAATAATTTCCTATGAGGAGGGGAGACGGGATGTGTATTAGTCTCTCAAGGCTGATGTAACAAAGTACCTGAACCTGAGTGGTTTATAAAGATAGATATTAGTCTCACAATTCTGGAGCCTATGAGGCTGATATCAGGATGTTTCTTTTGAGGGCTCTGTTCCATGCCTCTCTCCTAGCTTCTGGTGACAGATGGCAATCCTTGGTGTCCCTTGGCTTATAGATGCATCACTCCAATCTCGGCTTCCGTCTTCACATGGTTATCTTCTCACTATGCCTCACTCTTTTCCTTCTTCTTTTTCACAAGGGCACTACTCAGAATTCGAACCCCTCCTACTCCAGTTTGGTTTTCACATTCACTTTACTAATAGCATCTTTCCACCACTCATCTGTCAGTGTGTTGTACTGTGGTGGCTTGTGAGTTGCTGTAATTCTGGAAGCTATGCCATGGGTATTTTAAATACCAGCAGGGTCACCCAGGTTTCAGATGAGCTTCCAGACAAAAACAGACTAGGAAGACGTAGAGATGAATTAATTCCGTATATTTAGTCACTGACAATCTTATGCCTAGCAGAGAAACACTGTCAGATATAGTGCTGGAAAGTGAGCCCCTCATGTTGGAAGGCAGTCGGAATGCAACTGGGGAAGAGCTGCCTCCTCAAAGTAGAGTTGACTGTGATGACGTGAATGGAGTAAAGCCCATGGGAGTAAAGCCCTCGGGACCTTCATTTGCTAATGGAGCACAACTCAACATTAAGAGAAACAGTTGTAAACACCTATTAATAATTGGAACATGGAATGCATGAAGTATGAATCTACAAAAATTGGAAATTGTCAAAAATGAACCAGAACACATAAACATCGATATCTTAGTGAGCTGAAATGGACTGGTATTGGCCATTTTGAATCTGACAACCACATGGTTTACTATGCTGAGAATGACAAATTGAAGAGAAATGGTGTTTCATTCATTGTAAAAAAGAACAAATCAAGAGCAATCATGTGGTACAATGCTGTCTGTGATAGGATAATATCCATGCACCTAAAAGGAAGACCAGTTAATACCACTGCTATTCAAATTTACACACCAACCACTAAAGCCAATGAGGCTGAAATAGAAGAATTCTACCAACTTTTTCAATATGAAATTGACCAAGCATGCAATCAAGATGTAGTGATCATTACTGGTGATTGGAATGCAAAGGTTGGAAACAAAGAGGAAGGATCAGTAGTTGGAAAATATGGCCATGGTGATAGAAATGATACTGAGATCGCATGAAAGAATTCTGCAAATCCAATGATTTGTTCATTTCAAATACCTTCTTTAGATAGCATAAGAGATGAGTATATGCATGGACCTCACTAGATGGAATACACAGAAGTCAAACTGACTACATCTGTGGAAAGAGAGTGGAAAAGCTCCATATCATCAGTCAAAACAATGTCAGGGGCAGATTGTGGAACAGACTATCAATTGCTCATATGCAAATTCAAACTGAAGCTGAAGAACATGAAAACATATCCACGAGAGCCAAAATATGACCTTGAGTATATCCCACCTGAATTTAGAGATCATCTGAAGAACAGATTTGATTGATACATTAACCACTAAAGACCGAAGACCAGAAGAGTTGTGGGATGACATCAACAAGAACGTCATACAGGAAGAAAGCAAAAAGTCATTAAGAAGACAAGAAAGAAGAAGGTCAAAATGGATGTCAGAAGAGACATCGAAATTTGCTTTCCAGTGTACAGATGCTAAAGCAAATGCAAGAAATGAGGAGTTCCAAGAGCTGAACAGAAAATTTCAAAGGTCAGCTCAAGAAGACAAAGTCAAATATTACAACAAAATGTGCAAAGATCTGGAGTTAGAAAACTAAAAGGGAAGAACATGCTCAGCATTTCTCAAGTTGGGAGAACCGAAGAAAAATTCAAGCTTCTACTTTCACTATTGAAGAATTCTCTGGACAAATTATTGAATGATGCAGAAAGCATCAAAAAAAGATGGAAGGAATGCACAGTCACTATACCAAAAGGAAATGGCTGATATTCAACGTTTCAAGAGGTAGCATATGATCAAAAGCCAATGATACAGAAGGAAAAAGTCCAAGGTGCACTGAAGGAATTAGCAAAGAACAAGGCACCAGGAATTGATGGAATAAACATTGAAATCTTTCAAGAAAGTGAGGTGGCACAGGAGGCACTCACTCATCTATGCCAAGAAATTTGGAAGACAAAACTATCTGGCCAACTGATTGAAAGAGATCCATATTTGTGTACATTCTAAAGAGAGGTGACCCAACATAATGCAGAAATCATTGGATAATATCTTTGATATCCCATGCAAGTAAAATTTTACTAAAGGTAATACAGAAACAGCTGCAAGCATACAGTAACAGAGAACTTCCAGAGGTTCAAGTTGGATTCAGAAGAGGAAGTGGAATGAGGGATATCATTGCTGATGTCTGATGGATCTTGGCTGAAAGCAGAAAGTACAGAAAGATGTATACCTGTGCTTTATTGACTACTCAAAGGCTTTCGATTGTGTGGATCATGACAAGCTATGGACAACATTACGAAGTATGAGTATTCCACAACACTTAATTGTGCTCATGAGGAATCTGTACATGGACCAAGAGGCAGTTGTTCTAACAGAACATAAGAACACTGAATGGCTTAAAATTAAGAAAGGTGAATGACAAGGTTGCATTCTTTCAGCATACTTATTCAACCTGTATGCTGAGCAAATAATCTGGGAATCTGGGTTATATGAAGAAAAATGTGGCATTAGGATGGGAGGAAGACTTATCAACAACCTGT
Source organism: Chrysochloris asiatica (assembly GCF_000296735.1). Taxonomy (NCBI): domain Eukaryota; kingdom Metazoa; phylum Chordata; class Mammalia; order Afrosoricida; family Chrysochloridae; genus Chrysochloris; species Chrysochloris asiatica. Next base: position 2,834,109 of record NW_006408672.1, on the reverse strand, counting down.
GATATGCAGATGATACAACCTTGCTTACTGAAAGTGAAGAGGACTTAAAATACTTACTGATGAAGATCAAAGAGCACAGCCTTTGGTATAAATTACATCTCAATGTAAAGAAAACAAAAATCCTTCCCACTGGACCAATAAACAATATTCTTATCAATGGAGAAAAGATTGAAGTTGTCAAGGACTTCATTCTTCTTGGATCAACTATCAACACTTATGGAAGCAGCAGTCAAGAAATCAAACGATGTATTGCATTAGACAAATCCACTGCACAAGACTTTTTTAAAGTGTTGAAGAGCAAAGATGTCAACTTGAGGACTAAGGTGCACCTGACCCAAGCCATGGTATTTTCAATAATCTCATATGCAATCGAAAGCTGAACAGTGAATAAGGAAGATGGTAGAATTGATGCATTTGAGTATGGTTTTGGAGGAGAATATTGAAAGTGCCATGGGCTGCCAAGGTAACAAACAGATCTGTGTTGGAAGAAGTGCAGCCAGAGTGCTCCATGGTGGCCAGGACGACCAAACTTCATCTCTCATACTTCAGACATATTGTCAGGAGGAACCAGTTGCTGGAGCAGGATATCATGTTTGATAAGGTGGAAGTTCAGAGAAAAAGAGGAAGAACTCTAGGAAGATGAATTGGCAAAGTGACAGCATCAATGGGTTCAGGTGTGGCAACAATTGTGAGGCTGGCTCAGGGCTGGGCAGTGTTTCATTCTGTTGTGCATAGGATCGCTATGAGTGGGCACCTACCCGATAGCATCTAACACCACCAACAATAGTATCGTTAAAGATCCTAATGCCATACGAATTCAAATCCTCAGGTACTGGGGGTTATGACTCCAACATACATTCTTTTTTTTTTTTTCTTTCTTAAATGTTTTACTGTGAATTATGTGATAGTTTACATGGGAGAACATTAATTTTACATTCAGTATATCGTCATGGTTACAATCCCCTCCATGCATCATCAACCAACCAAAGGGTATACCCTGCAATCCTGCCCCCCTCCAACACACATTCTTAGGGGAAACATTTCAATCCACAATTTGTGGTTTCCAGATTCTGGAATGCTCTGGAAGAAAGACTTTTTCTAAGGTAGATCAGGATGCTGAATACAATCAACAGTTGAGTTGTGGTCATTGAAGGCCTTTGGTTTTTGTTGTTGTGGTCTTTGTTGTAGTTAAGTTGTGGTCTTTGTTGTTGTTAAGTGCCATGAAGTCAGCTCAGACTCATAGCGATCTGTGTAGAGTTTCTGAGGAGTTACTGGTAAGCTTGAATTGCTGGCCTCGTGGTTCAAACTGACCTTGCAGCTCAGCGTATTAACCCTCAGCACCACCCCAGAATTCCTTGGAGCCACAGAGAGTCAGGCTTGTGCCCACTGGCGATGGGAGGAAGAAGCTGCCTTTAAGGGACCAACCAACCAGTTGCTTGTTGAGTCAACCCTTACTCATGGCAGTCCCATGTGTGTTAGAGTAGAGCTGTGCTCCATGGGGTTTTCAGTGACTGATTTTTTGGAAGAAGAGCAAGTCATTTTTACAAAATACTTCTGAGTGGACTACAACATCCAACCTTCTGCTTAGCAGTCAAGTGTGTTCATCATTTACCTTGTGCAGGGACTTCATCAAGGGCTAGAAGTACATTATCTGACAGATAAAAATAAAAAGAAATGTGGTCTGCCCTGCACCATGGCTAGAGAGTAGCATTCACACTCCCGCAGTGTCTGCAGGGATGTTCTGAGTGTCAAATGTAATAATGCCCACTACAACACTATCCAACCCACTAGAGGTATGGGATAAAACACTGGACTGCAAAGTCAGTTTGAGCCACAAGGTCAGTGGTTCAAACACACCAGCTGCTCCTTGGAAACCCTATACAGGGTCACTATGAGTTGGAACCAACTCCATGGCACTTAACAACAATGATTTTTATTGAGCACCTAATCTGGCTGGAGTGACAAAGAAATAGAGAGATGCTGGGGTTCAGCATTTCTTTGGGAAGATAGGAAGGTGTGGGTGAAGAAGCAGATTAGAGAGCACAAGGTCACATGGTTGATCTACTAAGGACTTAAAAGGGTTTTCTTGCCAACTGTGACCCTGACTTTCAACATGTTTGTCAGACTGTTTGACTTAGTGTGGACTTTTTAGGCTGGGAGTGAGTATACTTTAATTTATACTAATTCAAGGCCAGATGAAGAGTACTAGGTCAAGTAACCCAGACCCTAAACCAAACCCATTGCTGTCAAGTTGATTCCAGTTTATAGGAACTCCATGTGTGCCCAACAAATATTGTGCTTCATTATGTTTTCTTTGTTGTGCTCTTTAGGAAGCATATTGCTAGGTCTTACTTCTGAGGTATTTCTGGGTGGGTTCAAAAACCCAAACTTTAAGTTGGTAGCCTTGTGTGCCAATAGGGAATAATAAGAGTCATGAGTTCTGGTGTGGCACTGCAGGTTAATGTGCTGGACTGCAAAGTCAGTTTGAACAGCAAGACTGGTGCTTCAAGCTCACCAGTCTCTCCTCAGAAACCCTATACAGGGTCGCTATGAGTCAGAACCGACTCAACAGCACTTAACAACAACAATACTTATAGTGCACCCTATATACCAGATACAGCTATAAGTACTCTTAAATATGGACTCATTTGACCCTCCAAACAACCCTAGGAGAGGTTCAATCCTCACCTTGCTTTATAGCTGAGGACGCAAAACCCCAAGAGGTGCGGACTTGCTGAGGGAACTCAAGCTGGTAAAGGACAATGCTGAGTCTAGACCCGACAGACTGTCACCACCATGCTGCCCAGCCTTTTGGAATGAGTCATTGACAAATTTAAATTCAATAAGGTTTGATGTAGAAACTCAGGCCATAAAAGGGCTCCATCACTTTCTCCATCTCTCTCATTTCTCATTCTCAGCTGGGCATTCTCCTGATGGCAAGAAAAATACTGACTCTATGGCTTGTCACCCCTAAAAGTGGAAGACACCTCATTTCTCTCTGGGCCAAGGCCTGCCCCAGAGAGAACTCTTAGGGCACCACTGGGTTCATCAGTGCTTTCCAGAACCAGTGATAGTGGCCAGAGGGATGGGATATTCTGGTTGGTTCTTGTGGGAGATTGAGTCCTATGGCTAACTTCATGGAGCTTGGGAAGAGAAATTTAGTAGAGGATTACCAAGGCACATGGATTACCAGTCGTCCCCTAAATGGGACCTTTTGTAGGGGTCACAGGAGACACAATATTGTATGGAAGGAGGCTTCCAGTAAGTTTCCAGTGCCAGTCTCTGAGACTTCTAATCTCTACCATGGAAGGTCATCTATTGCCAGATGTGAATTTACTTTCTTTACTTGAGGGGATGTTTCTTACCTCTTTCCCAGCTTTTCTTTATTGCGTGTTAGTGGAAGAAAACAGAAAGAATCTGTTTGTAACACTTAACATATTTTATGAAAGATTTGCTTGTATTTTCCTTTCCCTGAAAAGATCCCTCACTGGTTTCATCTTTCCATCTTCCTTCTGGGCATGTTCCTTCTTCCCCCTCCAACCCATACCTCCTTCTCCTCTTTCCTTTTCCCATCCCATGGTTCTTCCTTTGTCCTGATCTCCTAACAAGAGTCTGGATGCTGGGAAGCCTTGTTGTCCACTGGTCTTCTCCAAGGCTCCCCTCTAGAGCCAGGCAAGCTCCAGAGGATGTGTTGGCGATGTATCTGTGCATGGGTGACAGCATGTCTAAGTTAAGAGGACTTAGAAAACTGAGAAAATTTAAAAAACCTGGTTCTTTAAATTAAGTAACAGAGGCAGGTATACTCCCAACCTTCACTGCAACCTTGAGGACACAGCTTGTCTCCGTGTTACCTCTGTTCCATTAAGGGCTAAGGTATATTTTCTTCTGTTTGTATTACCTTTTAAGGTTCTTTCTTTTCTCTCTCTTTCTCTTCCTTCCTTCTCTTCTCTCTTTATTTCCACCCTCTCTTCCCTCTTACTCTCTTTCTTTTTAAATGAAAGCCATAGCTTTTGTGTGAACAGAGGTAGAACAGAGCTAGTGGCCCTTCGTTTTCTGTTGACACCACGTAGCAGGGGCCAGATGTCTCCAGTCGAATTGTCTTCCATAATGAGTACCTGCTGTTTTAAGCCTGTTGCCTTAGACTCTGTAGAGTCAACAGTCATATGCTCTGGAAATTCAACAGGAATAGGACTCATTCCTGCCTCACTCCCCACTTCTGGAGCTCCTGCCTGGTCCCAAATGAAGCACACATAGGTCATTTCAAAGCTGGCTACCCTATCATCAAAGAGGACTCCAGATCAAACTGTTGATTGTCAAACCACCAAAATGTGAGGAAGACAATATACAAGTATGGTTTCACCTGGGAGAAAAAAAGAAAATTATGTGTGGAAGGGAGGGGGGAAATGAATAAAAGATACATTCATACAAATTCCTCTTAGCTGTCTGGGAAGGGAGAAGCTGCAAAGCCATGGCGTATTCCCAAAAGTGTCTCTTGAGGGATCCAGATCTTTTGTTCGGGACTTCGAGGGATGGAAGCAATCCAAGATTCTAAGCCAGTCTTACCTATTGGCAACTGATTAGCTACTGAAGTTCACCTGGTCAAGTTACAGCCCTGTGCCAAGTCCACCTGCAAGTGTGATTTACCTCTGCCCACCCTCACCAGGCAAGGAGCTCTGGTAACATAGTGGTTACGAATCGGGCTGTTAACCTCAAGGTCGGGCATTTGAAACTTCCAGCTGTTCCTTGGGAGAAAGATAAGGCTTTGTGCTCCCATAAAGATTTGCAGCCTCGGAAACCCTGTTCAGGGTCACTATGAGTTGGAACCAACTTCACAGTACTTAACAACAACACCACCCTCACCAGGCACCATCTGCAGAATCCTCACACCTGAGACCAAATCCACAAGACCCGCCCTCCCCCACCTCACTTTCCATCCTTAGCAATTGGTGAGTCACTCTTTTGACCTAGCTGTCCCCAAAATATCCAGAATTAGTTTGTTCCTTCTAACATGTTCACCACTCATCTGAGTTTGTCATACTCTGGTATGTGTCTTGTGTCTTGTGCTACTGGAAGCTATACCATTAATACTGCAAATACTCATAGTGTCTCGTAATGCACAGGCTTCAGCAAAGCTTCTAAACTGTGACAGACTAGGAAAAAAGTCTGGAGATCTAGTTGTGAAAATTAGCCAATGAAAGTCTTATCGTTTACAATAGAACAATTGTCTGACACACTGGCTTTGGACAGGTAATCAGGAGGGAGCATTCGCTGGAAGGGATATATGTTTGGTAAAGTGGAGGACCGACAAGGGTGAGGTGGGTAGGCACAATCACTACAATGATGAACTTGATCATGTTGGCATTTGTAAAGATGATGCAAAAGCAGTTAGTGTTTCATTCTGGTATACATGAAGTTACCATGAGTTGGAGCTGACTTGCCAGTAGCTAATAACAGTAACAACTACCAATAATTTCAATGGCGACCTAGAGCACGAGGTCCTTGGCTGATGTAGGGAATATAGTGACCAATCAGTGCCCAGATTGGAGGATGACTCAGGAATAAACTTAATGGAGAGAAATGTGAAGTCTGAAGCAAGGTTCTGAAAAACCAACTGAATATGTATATGAAACGAAGGCCAGGAAGAGTGTTAGTTGTTATTGTTAAGTGTTATCAAGTTGGTTCTGACTCATAGCAACCCTGTATAGGGTTCCAAGGAGCTGGTAGGTTTGAACTGCTGACCTTGTGGTATACAGTCCAGTGCTGATCCTATAGAGCCACACCAGGCAGACTAGTTGCTTTCTTTAAAAAAAATGAGATTTTTAATTGACTGAAACTTGAATGTATGTCAGTAGGGTGTGCTACTACAGGAAATAAGAATGCTAACTTGGGCTGCACTAACAGAGTGGAGTGTGAAAATGAGAAAGCTAGTTATCCCTCCCTGTCTGCCCTGATCAAACATACACTGAGTAGGTAGGTGTTCAGCTTTGGACCACAAATTGTACAAGGAGCACTAAGAACGCCTTCATGGAAAGGTAATCAGGATGGAAGGGCATCTTCTAGGATGGAAAGATGGAATGACTGGAGATATGTGTTCCAGGGAAAAGAGACCTGGACAAGAACTTGGTCCCCTTACTGAACACCTGAAGGTATTTCAAGCAGAAGAGGAACAAATGATTCTTTTGCTCCAGAACACACCACAGCCAGAGTTAACAGGGACTCTAGGCACAGGGATAGTTTGCTAACAATGATAACTATTTATTGATGGACTGAGCTGACAATTGAGGTAAGTTGTGGCTTCTCCACAGGAAATTCTCAAGCCTAGCCTGGTTGAAGACCAGAAGAAATTCCTACCAGGATTGGGATCTGGATTGGACAGTCCTGGGGTGAGTTCCTTTGGGGTCTGTCTACTCAGAGTGCCTCAAAATGGCCTTGGTGAAGCACCTATACCCCAAGCTTTCACCCTGGTTCCATTTGACTGAATTTCTCATTTTCTGTGTGGCCAGTTTGACCCAGTTTGGGCCACTCAGGAAGTTGCTGAGTGACACAAATTGTTAACTGCTCAGTTGTTGACTGAAATAATGGTGACTTGAGTACATTCAGAGATACCTCTGAAGAAAGGCCCTAGTGAAAATCAGGCATTGAGAACACTCTGGAGGACACTTCTACTCTGACACACTTGGGGTCACCATGAATTGGTGTGTGACAACAACTAGTTTTGTGTGTGTGTGTCTGTGCCCGTCAGTGTTTGGTACCCTCCTGGAAAGAATAGCTGGCTGCCAGCTGATAGGATAAAAGATGCAGGGAGGGTCATGTGGAAGTAGCCCACCTATGGGGAAGCCAGCTTATGGAAAGAACAAGCTAACAAGATCGGAGGACATCTGTTAGACTAGGCACTTGAAACCCTGAACTCAATCTGTTACCTGGAATAGTACCTTCCCTTTGTTGCTTTTAATGCTGTCGAGTTGGTTCTGACTCATAGCAATCCTATATAGGGTTTCCGAGATGCGGCTGGTGAGCTGGAACCACTGACCTTGCAGTTCAAACCGACCTTGCAGTCCAGTACATTAACACACAGCGCCACACCAGGAAATAAGGACTAAAGTTGAAGCACCTGACTTGTGCCAGGCACCAGGAACAGTGCTTTCTGTGGGTTATGCCATTTTCTCCCCAACAACTCTGATGCATCAGTGAGGATTCTTTCAGTGGTTGGTAAGAGGAAACCCAGTAGCTCAAGCCATGCCAACAGGGGCCCAGTTTATCTCTATGTTTCATCTATTATTTCATCTTAAGGCTCCACATAGCACCCTGGGCTATTCCCAGAAGTCCAGCAAGCATTACCTTCTACCTTCCATTCTGGGCCAACCACTTGGTCATGAGGAGTGGGAGGCAAGAATTGGATGAAACCAATTGGCCTATCCTTGAGGTGAAGGTTGCTGCTCAATCTTATACAAATCACATGGCAGAGAGAAAGGGTGGCAAGCACTAGAAGGACATTCCTAAAAGTGAGAAGAGTGGACACTGGGCAGAAAAAATAGATGTCCAAGACAACAGGTGTCTGTCATAGTTTCCTAGTGGTGTTGCAACACATATACCACAAGTTGTTGTTGTTAAGTGCTGTTGAGTTGGTTCCGACGTATAATAACCCTGTATTTGGTTTCCGAGATTGTACATTTTTGCAGAAATTGAAAACCTCATCTTTTTCCTGAACTTGTGGGTTACAGCCCAGTATGTACCATACAGAGCCACTGCACTCCTCTAGGTGGCTTTAAAGAACAGCCATCTGTTTTCTCACAGTTCTGGCGGCTGAAAATCGAAATCAGGTTCTCAGCCTGGTCAATTCCTTCCTTGTTGATAACCATGGGCGCTCCCTGGTTCCTTAGCTTGTAGATGACTCTCACATGGCATCTGTCTCCCTTCCCCCCTGACTCTGTCTCTCTGTGTCTAGTCTGTTATTTTTGTAACTCAGAAGTGGTTAGATTTAGAACTAACACTAAATACCACTAACACAATAAAGAAAACTCTATTTACAAATAGGATTACATCCATAGATAGATCCCAACATGTATTTTGCGGGGGACATAATTCAATCCATAACACTGCCCTGGGGTTAGTAGCAGGGTGCCAGGCCTGGGTACCACTCCTGGTTCTAGAGTTGAGGCATCTTTCCCCTTTACCATTTGCCCTAAACTCTCCCCAAAGGTTTAGTATTCAAATCTTCCTTCCAAAACACATGGCCTTTACTATTCTTTGTTCAGTACTTTCAAGCTCCTCTGTATACCCTCCTGGGCCTGGCATCCAGAAAGTGGCACCTGGAAGTACAAACAATCTGCTGTCCTTTGCCACAGCTAAGGTTTAAAAAAGAGGTAATGGATCAACACTTCATGCAGAACTGATCATAAAAAGCAGAATGAGTTCCTCCCTAAACTCAGAATGAGTTTAAACTCTAAATGAATTTGAATTCTAAACAAGATCATATGTCATTTTCATCTTTTAGTTTGGGGGAGGGCAGATTTGGCTCTGGTCTTTAACCTGTGGGTGTGAAGTTCATTTGTCTGGTGTAAAGAGGAGGAGGACAGAGGCTTTTCTCATCCGAGGTGTGGCAGGGACAGTGCCTCAGGTGTGTCTGCGGCTCCAAGTCACTGAACCCAAGCCTTCCAGTTTTAGATTGGGAGTCCAGAATGCCTGTCACCATGGTTACCAAGAAATGGCCTGATTTACACATAATAGGGCTCTGGTAGTGTAGTGGTTACGAATCGGGCTGCGAACCTTAAGGTCAGCAGTTCGAAACTACCAGCCGCTCTGCGGGAGAAAGATGAGGCTTTCTACTCTCGTAAAGATTTACACCCTCGGAAACCCTGTACAGAGTCGCTATGGGTCGGAACCGACTCGACAGCACTTAACAACAACAACAGGGCTTTAGCAGGTGTCAGGTCATCTGATATTCCAGTCTAGGACAAAAAGAGAGGATGTTTGTGGCTCATTGCTTATGCAGGTACAATGAACACAGGTATGAATACTGGGCTGGGTAGTGGTCCAGACATTGATACCAATGCGGTCTGCAAAACTGAGCCTTTTCATTGATGGAGGGTGGGATGGTCAGCAGAGGCATGGCCATCTTTACCTACATCCCTGTCTCCCCAGCACTTACTACTCTGGAGCGCTGTGAATGAATGTTGTACTAAGAGAATGAACGTCTGTGTAGCAGGCATGAGGGTGGTCGCCGCACATAATGCTCTACTTCAGCTCATTTGGAAGGGTCTTCTCTTTAGAGTTTCGGTTTTGGTTCTCTTGCCTAGTGTTCGAAGCAGTAAGGCCTTAAGCTGCTACCTTGCATGGAGGTGGCCATCAACTAAAAAGGAAAAGATTGAAAAAAAGAATGCCCCTGACCATTCTCGATTCCCATCAGGACGCTCCTCTGGGTTCATCCTCACATCACGGGCCTGGAGGCGATCGATGGTCCTGAGTCCCTAGTAACACCGCATTTGTCAAGGCCCCCTGGGGGCTTGCCCCGGGCGGTTTGGTCAGTTTCCCGAGAGTTTCCGAACTGTGGGGGAGAGGGACTTGGGACGAGTCTCCACACAGAGGATGCTGAGTCTTTGTAGATACCCGGGACCCGAGGGTCGCGGTGTAGGAGGACAACAAGAGCACGCACACCTGCCCGTGGCCCCGCCCCCTCAGCGCTGGCCAATCGCGGGCGCGGGGCGGAGCTCGAGCCGGAGCCTGAGCGGGTGCGGGCTCAGTAGCCTAGCCAAGAGGGAGCGCAGCCTAGTCCCCGCCGTCTCGTTCCCGGAGCCCTCAGCCCGGTCCCAGCCGCCGTCGCCCCCGGGGCATGGCCTGTCTGATGGCCGCTTTTTCGGTCGGCACCGCCATGGTGAGTGCGCGAATTCTTCGCTCTCGCGGGCTTAGTTTTCTTGTCTAGGAGATCACGGTATGTGCAAAGTCCTTCATCCCGTCCCCCTCCGCGCTCGCTCCACTACTCCAAGGAGCGCGTCCTCGGGCTCTGACCCAGCTACACCCGAGAAGACCCGGTTCCGATCGGCCCTCGGTCCTGGCCACCTGGCATCTTCCGGTGCTCCTGGACCACCCGGGGACGGGAATGGAGGGAGGCAGTTAGGCAATCCCACAAGTGGACAGACTGCCTTGACCTCGTCCGCGTCCGGAAGAGGGACCTGCGGCCTGGGGTCCCGGAGCGCGCTGGGAGTGGCCGCAGCCTGGGACAGAGGGAAGGGAGGTCCGGTTCCTCTGCCGGCGGGCGCGGCCAGGACTAAGGGAGCAAGGACTGCTTCGCGCCACCCTCCAGAGCGCCAGGCAAAGGAACAAAAGAGGGAGCTCATCCCTGAGAGCTGGAGGTTGCGCTCCCCGTGCGCTTTGGGAGGGACAGACAGCTTCTTTCGGACCTAATGGGGAAAAAGGGCGACGGAGTTACCAGGGAGGCAGACGCGGGTCGAGGTTGTGGATGTCTGCTGGCCGCCCTTCTGCACCCTAGAGAGAGAGGGTTTGGGAACAGAGGTGCACATCCCACTTCTCTTGAGGGTACCAGCTCCGGAGGGGAAGGCGGGGTGCTGGCGAATTGATGGCTAGACACAATTACAGTAAACGCTTTTCCAAGCTGTGCGCAAGAGATGCCTCTTGTGTGTTTGTAACGTTTCACTACAGGAATATAGAAAACAAAACTAACCATATTTATTTTACTTTGCTTTCAACATCACATCCACCCCACCCTACCTAGGGCCTTTTATTTTTCTTTGCCTAGCACATTAACATTGCAGTTAGTTACGTATGGGCTACATTTTAGGTTATCTATCTAAAGCATCCAAAGAAAGTCTTTGGTATTATTACAGGCATCGCCTTATCTATCCATCCATCTTTCCATCTTTTTGTATTTACTATCCTGCTAGCTATTTCCCATACGCTATGCGCCCGCAGTGCATAGCACGCACCGGGGTTTTCACCACCCTCCCCCACCCCCCCTTTATTTCATTTTTAGCATCCTGTATTTGAAGTCAGCTGTGCTCAGCAGGATTTGACCGACAGTTACCTCTTGCCTTGAGCTCAAGAAAAAAAAAAAAATGTAGCCAGGTTTCTGCGCACGCGCCGTTCTGACAACTGCATCCTATGATTCCAAACAGGTTACTGTAGCGCATGCCGTGCCTCCAGCTCATTATATAAGAATTTTGTGTAAACCGATAGAATGGGGCCGGCAGAAACCTTAAGTCAGTTAGTAGAAGAGGGGAAGTGCAAGGGCAGGGGGAAGTTCGCTGGCCAGCTCGCCTCTCTGGAGGTGCTCTACCTTTATTGCTTGGTTTATCTATAAACCCACTGCCTTCAAGTTGATTCCCACACTTAAGCCACCCTACCAGACAAAATAGAATTTCCCCATAGGGTTTCGAAAACTGTAATCTTTACCGAAGCAGACTGCCACAAATAAGAGAGTTGCATGTTTGGATCACATTGCCTTGTGTAGTTTTCCTTTTACACTTGTTTATATATTTGGGATTTCTAAATGATATAGATAACTTGAAAATTAAGGAGGTTATTGATGCTCTTTTAAGGTAAGGTAAGTTTCACATCTTTTGAAGTCCTTTTCGAGATGCAAGGAGGCTTGTACACATGGGGGGCGGGAAATGAATCCAAATGTTTTTAGATGTGGATTGTTCCGTTTAGGTCAAGTAACTCTGTTTTGTTACAACCCTGGAACTCAAGTGGTTTGTCCTTGCTTTGAGACATGGGCTGGGCTCTTTTTTTCATTTTAGGGAACAATCTTTTGTTTGAAAATCATTTCCTCCCCTGAAAACCCTGTATTTATTTATTTATTTTTAATTTAAGAAATTCTATCCAAATTGTAAACAAAGAGCTTTTGAAAGATACCCTAAGTTCCCGAACTTGTATTTTCCACCATAAGAGGTCCAGCCATAAGAGGTGTGTACCTGGAGAAAGTGTTCTGGAGAGTGAGAGAGACATCTAGTCTCTGGGTTGGGGGGCCATGAGGGGTGGACACAGGTTTCCCAACGGGGTGGCAGGATTTGGTGCTGTTTGAAGAGAGGTCTTGGTGATGATGAGGCTGCTGTTCTGAGTGGCAGCCCAAGTGGAAGGCGTGATGTTTTGGTGATTTTCCCATGGACAGGATACTTTTCGACACCTATGAATTCAGTGTCCACCCAGCAGCAAATCCCACTGCCTAAGTGGACACCAGAACTGACAGTGATGAACTAGAGAGAGAAGAGAGCGCCAAGCCCTGGGCGGCCACTAGCTCCTCTTCCTTGTTCCTTCCTTCCCCAGGATGCTGAGGGAGGAGTTTTTTGTCTAACTCTATTTCCTTGGACTAAATAGAGCAAATGAGTCTCAAAATGGCCTGGGGGTGGCTCACTGACTGTAAGAGTCCCCCTTCCCCCATATCCCCAGCACTGAAACGGAAATCCTGGGTCACTGTGCTTTGTGCCCACGGAAATATTCTCATGACTAGCAGCCAGGAAAACTCCAAATAGGGTCTCTTCTGCATTCAACCTCCATGAATGAGCTTACTATTATTTGCAATTCATTAGGCAGCACAAACTGTGTGGAGGGGGAGGTCAAAGACCATAGGGAACTAGAGCAATAAAAGGGGGGGGGGAGGGAAAAGGTACTTGCTTTATCTCTAATAAGCTCAGGAGAAGGGGATGCTGGCTGCAACCTACAATGAAGATAACTTTCACCTGACAGTGTTCTTCCAGAGAGCGGAACCCTTTCATACAGGTTTTCATGATTTTATTAATTGGGCAAGGCTATCCAGGTGTGGTGCTGTAGGATAAGCACTGGACTACCTGCAAGGTCAGTGTTTCAAACCCACCAACTGCTCCTTGGAAATCCTATATAGGGTCTCTGTGAGTTGGAACTGACTCAACAGCACTTAACAACAGCAACACCTGGCACATATGGGTGAGGTGGGCATCAATTCCCTGAATGTGAGAGAATACCTTGTGCAAAGGTGGGTATTTGTGTGCATTGCTTTAGAGTTGAATTATTTGAGGGTGAAAATGTATGATTCGCTGTTTTGTTGTGGATTTCCCTATAATGGGTATCTTTGATAGGCTGACCTTACAGTTGCTTGCCTACAGAAAGCTAAGCAACGTTCAGACCATTGAACAAGAGTTGAGAAGTCTTCTGTTGTTAGGGAGGTTGGGTGGAGGGATGGAGGGAGTTGGGAGCCCCAAGGAGCTAGACCCCAGGGAGCCTGGGAGCGTGGCTACTCACCAACTTGGGAATGTTAGGCCAACCAGGGAATCTCTCCATGTCTTTGCATCCTCCTTTGAAAGGGAGATGTATAGAGCTGGGGACAGAATTCGAGGTATAATTTGTACACCATGGAGTTTAATGGGCACGTTGTAATTGCTGAATCAATAGTAGCTGTTGTTTATAATCTTTTATCTTGTATGCATGAGGTGCTATCATTTAATACTTTAATAAGTACATGACTGTGGTTTCTATCTCTCCTGAATCTATTCACTCAACTTTGTCCTACTGGCCTGTCTTCTCATCTCCACCCCAATGCCACCAACACCCCTCTACTCAAGCAGCCTTGTCTGTCACACCCCTGCTCCTGTGTTATGGTGCCTCCGGAGCTATCATTCTTAACTGCAAATCTGGCTCTTTTACTCTCTGGCTTCAGACCCTGTTGTGGCTTCTGGAGACCTCTGGATAAAGTCCAAGGCCTTTAACAAAGTTGGCCGGCCCTTTGTGGTCTGGACGCAGCTTGACTCTCGAATCTTGAAGTCCCCTCTTCTTCCACCTTCCACCCCACCCAAAATCTAAACCAGTGGTCCAGCTTCTGAACTTCTTTCAAATTCTAGAGAGTCCTCCTCTGACTGCTGAGCCTTTGCACATGCTGTTCCCTTTATATTACCTTGTTTAATCTCAGCTTAGATATTATGTCTGAAGAGAGACTGTCCTGAATCTCCCTAGCCCAAGGTCTGCACTGCCTGCCCTTAGCTGTCCCTTCTGGGTTCCAGCCTAGTTTTATCAGAGCCTTTAAAGCATCATATTGTAATTGTTTATTTTCTTGCCTAGGACCCTTGAATATGTTCCGGTCAGAGGTCAAGTCTGTCTTGACCACTGACCACCAGAACTTAAACTAATGAATCTGTTGATTGGAAGGAGTGAGTGAGTGACTAGAGAGAAGAAGCCTAGAGTCTAGTGGGGAAAGTCAGACCCTCATCAGAATGTAAATCAGACTGTTACCTGTCAGTCAGTAGATGGATGGACCAGTGCCATCATCATTGCATTCTTGTGGGTTTTGTTAATAAGGAAAGAAGTGACAGATGCCTGAGGTGGGTGTTGAGGGGGTATGGATGTTCATGGCAGCTGGAATGCTGAGGGTAGAGGCTGAGAGGGTCCAATGACTGGAGAGGAGCTTGCTGGATTACCACGTCCCACTCGCCTCCTTTCTTTCCAGCCTCCACAACTGATCACACAACCTTTGGAATATCACGGAGTTAGGGCCCTAAGTCTACCTGCAGAATGTGGGTTTAGAACCAACACCTTTTGCCTTTCCGTTTGTGTAGCAAGGAGCTTGTCCCACTGCTAGCCTCCCACACCCCTGAAGCCTGGATTTGGAGCTTCCTAGGTTTCCTTTTGTGGTGCTGTAGGATAAGCACTGGACTGCTTACCACAAGGTCGGTGGTTCAAACCCTCCAGCCACTCCTCAGAAACCCTACACAGAGTCACTAGGAGTTGGTATCAAGAGAGATTCCTCTCTGGGATGGGAGGCACTTAACAACAAAAACAACAACAGGGATCTTGTATTATCAAAGTGGGTTATAAACCTGTGACACTAACATGTGGTTCTCAAAAAGCAGGATGAATGGGCAAAGGGGTAGAATCTGGTGTTCTGATCTGGGGATGCCAAAGCTGGAGCCTTATGTTCCTTTTTGGACTAAGGGCTTGCTGAGCAAGAGCAGGGTTTTCTGTTAGTCCTCCAGAATGCTCCAACACAGAAGGCAGAGGCTGCCCCTTGTTTACCCCGTGGCTATGAGGAGTCCTGTTGTCAAACAAAGACAAAACTTCACTAGTTTGGTTTTGGCAATTTATGAGCTTACTTACATGTTTGTGTTTGAAACACTTTACATTCACAGTGCCAGCAGCCAACCAAGCCTAATTTTGTCAGAGTTATACTCTGCA
The DNA here is from genome assembly GCF_000296735.1 of Chrysochloris asiatica. NCBI lineage: Eukaryota > Metazoa > Chordata > Mammalia > Afrosoricida > Chrysochloridae > Chrysochloris > Chrysochloris asiatica. The sequence continues at coordinate 2,818,956 of NW_006408672.1, read as the reverse complement.
CCTTTATTTTTATCCACAGAATGTTAATAGTCCATGAGCTAATTTTTTATTGGGTCCATGTTTTCAGAAGTAGGAGCTACCTGTGAGAAAGATGTGTGTGTATGTGTGTCTGTGTGTATTTCTGAATGTGTTTCTCTCTCTTTCTATACACACATGTACATATTTGTATGCCTTTTTCTTAAAATGGCAAAGCTTCACTTTCAAATCTCAAAAGAATTTGAATCCCCTGTGCTCACCTCTTCTCCGATCCCTGCCAACCCCATCTGTATTTTAAATACTGGAAGCCTCTAAGTTTAGAGATGGTGTTTTGAGTCCTTTAAACACTATGTGGGAAACAGTGCTAGCTCTTCAGTGATACTGTATGCACCCTCAAGAAGGCATCCACATGGGGAAAGTTGTTTTTGATTCCTTGTGTTGTTGGGGTTTATGGAGTTTTTTTGTTTTGGGTGATTCATTCTTTATTTTTGTGTTGGCTTTTTGATTAGACGCAATAATGACCAAAGTTAGCAACTCTAAAGAAATAGTGAACAAACCTATGGAAAACCCCATTAAGTTGTGGTTCCTCTCTAGGACTAACAACAACATGACAGTGTTTCTTCAGGCTCCAGGGTAGTCAGAATAGCCTGAGTTATCCAAGATGGCTATTGATGGGTTCTTCCCAGGAGACCTTCAATAATATGACAGAGCGTCACAGAAGACCCTTGTGTTTGGAACTATGGAACTTTTTGTTTTGATTCATGAGACAGCTAGAAAAAGTGCAACATAATATTTGTCTACCCCAGGGTTCTTTTGTGTTTTTTAGGGACCTGGGATATATTGATTGGTTTAGAGTGCCAAGCCATTAGAAGAGGATTTTCTTTTCTTTGCATAAATACTTTTGGTTCTTGGCACATCTGTTACAGTTCCATGGACTCCTGATGGAAACTTTAAAAGTCAATACTAGCTACAAAATACCAGGCACTCTCTCTTTTTTTTTTTTTTTTTAACTTTTTATTGTGAATTGAGTGATAGTTTACATGGGAGAACACTGGTTTTACACCATCGTTTCATTGCAATGATTACAATCTCC
>NW_006408672.1:2806676-2817192 GCF_000296735.1 Chrysochloris asiatica | reverse complement strand
GGTCTAGAGTTCCCAGCCACTCCATCTCTTCATGTCATCATCTCTGCCTCCATCTGTGGTGTCACGATTTCTCTGAGTAGGGTCCCACACTCCGCTCTTCTTCCTTGAATGGTCCCAGGGACCTCCGCTCCTGGACTGCAAAGTCAACCAGTCCCCTCCTTTTGCTACAAAATGTCTACCATTACATTTCTAACCCTCACAATCAGTTCTGGTAACAATTATTCACTATTGTACCACAGGAGTCATAGCCCCATCTCCTTTCATCAGTCCCACCCAGACAGATTGGATAGTACTCAGTGGAGATTCTACCTTCCTCTGCGCCCTCTGGATCTAGGCTCCCTCTTGAAAGCTTGTAAGCCAGTCACTTCTTGCCTTTGTAGTCCCACCCCCCATTTTGGGTAGCCAATGTCCAAGTTGCCCATTCCTGTCTACTCTGTGTACTGAGGGGGTGGGGATGATTCTCACTGTAAAGATTTGTTCCCTCTTTTGAGCTACTGCATCCATAGGTATAGTTCAAGTTCATCAAATTGTATCAGAAAACTCTTTTTTTCCTTCTTCTAGCTGAGTTCTGGTCATCCAACCATTGAAGCCAGGTCAAGTGGGTGTTCTTGTGCATATCCCCTCACTTCTTATTAGCTGGATGCTTCACTCGCCACTCTAGTCCTCTGTGGCTATGTCACTGACTTAAGGCCCAGGAGTTGCCAGGTCTTGCCATACTGCTGGCCAGCCAGGTCTCCACCCGGGTTCACAGGAGTCTATTGAACGTGGTAGGACTTAGCTCACAGCTTCATTGCTGTTTTTCCCTCAGTTCTGATCACTAGTCAGACGGCGTGTCTGCTTGTGTATTCCCCTTGAGTCTTAGTCTTGGAAGGGGGTTTGCCCTGAGGGTATTTAATCACTTGCCTTGATGTTTCCTGGGCGAGCAACTTGCTTGTTCTTGTAGTAGTCAGTTGGACTGCCATTATTGTTTTTCATTTTTCCTGTTGGTCTTTCTTTCAAGAAGTGTCTTCTGTTCTTCTAGCATTCTAGGCTGGTCTGCTTTTCCTTTCAAGTGGAGATTTCCCACCTCAGAAGATTCTGGATGGGGTTCAGGATTCTGCCTGTGATCTTATGCAATATCAGGCACTTTCTTGATGCAGTAGAAAGAGCATCTGTTTTTTGATGACTCAAACTCTGGAATCACCTCTGCCTCTTACTTGTTTGAGGGACTTAGGGTTGTTGTTGTTGTTGTTGTTTTGTGTCGTTAAGTCAGTTCTGACTCATAGCAACACTATATGGGGTTCCTAGGGAGTGGCTGGTGGGTTTGAATTGCCAACCCTGTGGTTAGCAGTTCAGTGTTTATCCTATAACACCAGTAGTGCCTTAAATTGTCTGTGCCCCAGTCTCCTTGGCCATACAATAAAGAAACAATAACAACACTTCCTACTTTTCAGTGCTCTTATGAAGATGCAGTGAGAGAGTAGAGTTGTGAGTGGTTTGGAAAATTTTAAAGTAACATGCAAAGACCAACCCCCACAAAACCCAGGAACTCAATGGTGTTATTTCTCTTGAGAATTTTTTTGAGATTATAGAGGAAAGCATTAAAATAGCTCATTTTAAATCAGACTTTTTCAGTGATATATCACTTAGGAGCTACTATCATGCCTCCACATGGAGTATTTTATGAGTGGACTATGAATTAACTACCACCACCAGCTGCCATTGATCTCCAGAGGATTTGTTTCCAATAGCTTGTATGTTGGAAAGTAGATCACCAGACTTTTCTTCTGGGTAGATTTGAATGTCCAACCTTTTGATTAGTAGTTGAATGTTTAATCATTTCAGACACCCAGGGAATGCAAAGAATCATTTGTAATGGTTTGTTGTTAAGTACAGTGGAGTCGGTTCCAACTCATAGTGACCCTGCACAGGGTTTCCGAGGCTGCAAATCTTTACAGGAACAGCTGTTTCTCCCGCAGAACAGCTGGTAGTTTCGATCTGCTGACCGTGAGATTAGCAGCCAGATTCACTACACTACCAGAGGCAAAGAATTCCTATATTACAGCTTTGTGAATTGATTTTATGGTTCCCAAATAGGACTTGTAGATCAGTTTAACATTTTATCTTCTGCATTTTTTTTTTTTTTTTTGAGTAGAATATAAAATGAGGTGACAAATTCCTTTAAGTAAGGCCCTTTCTTCTTGTGCCAAAGGTACTCTCAGAGTTTCAGAAGTGTTGCAATTAATGATCATTGACCCTGGGGCTGATGGTGAATCTCTTGATGCTCCTTCCCTTGATAGAGTGTATAACATATCTTGTGCTTCCTCCCCGTGTTTTCAGAATGCCAGCAGCTACACTGCAGCAATGACGGAGCCAAAGTCAGTGTGTGTCTCAGTGGATGAAGTGGTGTCCGGAAACATGGAAACCACTGAGACCGAACTACTGAACGGACACCTGAAGAAAGTGGACAACAACCTTACAGAGGCCCAACGCTTCTCCTCCTTGCCTCGGAGGGCAGCTGTGAACATTGAGTTCAAGGACCTGTCCTATTCTGTTCCTGAAGGACCGTGGTGGAGGAAGAAAGGTAGGAAAAAAGCCCACTTTATTCATGAAAAGATGAAAGGAACTTGTGAAGGAAGAAGCAGGTTGTTTGGGGAAAATCTTGGGTCTGGAAATTGGGAGACCAAAATCGCCTTCGCAAGTCTGTTACTACTGAGGCAACTTATTTAATTGCTGTAGGCTCCATTTGTCTCAGCTATAAAATGGAGAGGTTGGATTAAATGATTTTAAGGTTCATGGCAATGGTAAAATTCTGTGATGTTGTTACAAGTGACCTGTAGTTGGTAAAAAAGCAAAGAATGTTAACCAAGCTTTACCAGAGTCAATGTGTGCTACTTTCCAGTGAGCACTCAAGAGGATCATCATTTGTGAATGCTGCTTATGGTAATCTTTCAAGGTGGAACTATTCTTTAAAATTCTCAAGTAAATGGAAAATGGCACTACTTTCTGAGTTTGAAGGATTAAAAAGTAGTCTATGACCTGGAGTGATTGCATTAAGAATCTTGAAATGATTGTGTTAAGGATTGAAAGGACTCTTAAGTGGTTGAGGTTGGTGGGCAATAAATATAAACTCTTTTAAAATAAGTCATATAGATATAAATGGAAGACACAGAAAGGACTGGAATTTAGGAAGTCTGAAAAACTCATAGTACAGGAGCTTGCCACAGGAATGTTGCTTGTTAACTAGAATTGACAACTGACCTGTATTTTGAGTTTCCTTAGGAACTTGGTTGCTTCCTTTTCCATATCTGTATTTTCACAATGTGTAGAGTTAATGAGTTAATGTCTCCTTGGGTTGGTACTTCTCTTTCTAGCCTAATCTAGTTCCCCTATGGGACTCATTCTTCATATCCCTCATGTGACACCATCTGTCCCTGAGTTTTCCATCTTTCAGGTGGGAGGGGGAGCTGATCGGAAGCGGTCATGTTAACCAGGACCAAGAAGCGAACGTCCTTAGTTTCTAAGGAATCACTTAACTAGAATATCTATGAAGAATTTTGAACAATGAATATGATTCAAGTACCACTATAAAATTGTTATTTTTTTTAAGGCTTTCAATTTAAATCTAGATTCAATCCTTTCTTTTTGAAGAAGAAAGATCCATTGAAAGTTGCTTTGCTTATTTTTAATTTTTCTTCTTTTCTATAACTTTCATTTTGTTTTCATACTCCCTTGAGGCCTAAGCCTTTGAGACCACTGGTGCAGGCACTCTGGATAATTTTAGAACCTAGATGGATTTGTCTGTGGGATCTGCCAGCCTAGGTTGGTTGTAGATGATTTTATGTATATGTTTGCACACCCAGGAACAGCTCTGGTACCTTCTAAATGGTCAGTTATGTACAGCATTGTTATCTGATACTTACATTTCCAGACAACACCAGCCTGTTTTGTTAAGAAAGAAATTCTGTAGCTGGCTTGGGGCTAAGTCCATTTTTGTTTTTGTTGAGTCTATTGAAATTTCAACATAGAGACACAGCCTTTTCCTTCTCAACGTGAAGAAAGATTTCACAGAAAAATGCACTAAGTCAGAAGAACATTGTTATATTTGGCTTAATGTGTCTATAAATGTACTCACTGTGGCAAACCCATGAGTGACAGAGTGCTTTTAATCTGTTAGGTGTGGCCTGGACAACATTATTGTGATGGTCGAAATGCTTAGGGAGATGGCCTGTAAATGATAGGTGGTTTGTGATGTGGGAATGCAAACATTTAAAAAGTATAGGAGAATCAGAATCTTGGTTTGAAATCTAACACATAAGCCTTGGCATACAGTAGATGCTCAGTCAATATTTGCAAAGGAGGTAAACTCATTCCTAGTCAGATGCATAACCTTATATTCTCTGAAGTGGGAAAACTGAGTTGACCAATGGATGCTGACCTCTTATTCTTCACAGGAGGGGCCATCACTGCTTGTTCCAGGTGACTCTCTGGGAAGCTCAGTCTAGGTGGCTAGCAGATAAACACTTGCCCTGCAGTAACCTGTGTGGGCTCAGGAGGGGGAGGAGTGGGGCGTGGGTATGAAGGACCTGCCCATGAGTCAGAGATGGTTACAGCCAGAAGGGGTGACAGACATGAATGGTTGAGTGTGTCCCAGTTGCTGGTTTCTCAACCAGCGAGCCTTGGTTTTGTGCTCACCTTCCTCCCCATCTCCCACTCTCGGCAGCAGCAGGAGCAACTGTGCCTGATTTATCATGTTTTGCCTTCCTCTCTTAATGGCCCTTCCCCTTTGTTTCCTTTACCTGGTACCTGCAATTCAAAATTTAGGTGGTTCCTCACTCCAGCATAAATTTAGGGTGGGAAATACTTGTCTGTCTTCTCAGGGGTTTGAAAAGAAACTAAGGCTGAGTAAGTGCCTTAGGGGCTTGCTCATGTGATCTAGTGAGAGGCAGGCTTGAGTCTAGAGCAAAGGTCTCTACTGTACTTCCACGGGTTGGCCCTACCTTACCTTGAGCAGAGCCTTAAGGGATCCCAGTGTTTCAGAGTCCACATGGCTATTAGGAAAGAAGGGCTCTTCCAGTGGGCTTGGTTACCCATAAAGCCCTGTCCTGCTGTTTTTATATGTGACCACAGTAGGAGAGTCTTGGTGTAGTGCTGCGGGTTAATGCGCTGGACTGCAAGGTCGATTTGAACCACAGAGTTTGTGGTTCAAGCTCACCAGCCACTCCTTGGAAACCCTATACAGGGTAGCTCTAGATTGGAACCATCTCAATGGCACTTAACAACAACAATATTAGGTAAGAGTCTGCAGCTAGGAGAACCTAGAATTTTCCCCACTGAGGGAGATAGCTCTTCAGGAACTCTTTTCAGTGCTTCCTACTCTCTGTGACCAGAATGCGCTTGGGTGTTTCTTCCAGTTGGCTCAACTTGGATAACACATTTTCCTAACTAATATTCACCCCCAGGCTGAAGAATAAAGTATGCATTAGATCTGGACCCTGCTGCTGGGCTGCCTGATTGGATTTCCTTCCTGGTTCTGGTCCAACATGGGAATTCCATGTATGCCTTTTCCACATGGCTGACCGCTCTCTGTCTGCTGCTATGGCTGTTGCTAGATGTCTGTTTCCTTTGCCCTCAACTTGGGTTCTTCCTTTCCCATTTTGCCCCTTTCATAGTTACAAATTTTCTCAGTCCCCACTAACGATTAGGTTAAGCTGAGATGTTGAATCATAGTCATTCTCTGCATTTCTGTTTTCTCGTTGTGGTGATTTTATAGTTGGCATCATCTCTGTGTGACTTCAAGTACAACCTTTGGGACAGAGGTGGCTTTTCTGGTCTCATTCATCCTATTAGTTTTGCTGTCTATAGGAAGGTGATTGTGTTTAATTTATTTTTATGTGCTGAGCTCATGACGGTAGTCACACTGGCATAGGACATTATGACATTCTTCAGGAGTAAGACATCTCTAAGTGTAATAGCTGAGTGAGTATTGAGAGCACCTGGTTTAGCCTCTTCATTGTCTAGTTAAGGAAACAGGGGCCTGTAAGCAGAAGTGATTTGCTCATGATCAAAGTCAACACTGGAACACCAGTTGCTTCAGTTCCCAGCCTTATAAAGATATTGGACCACTGACCATAAATCCCAGGAAAGACTTTTTCTTGCAGTCTTTCACTCAGAACATGGTGCCGAGATGCAAACTCGATATAGAACATTCTAGCATTCTGGCTAGAATAGCATTTTAAAACTCCCACATAATTATTTTAAAGAAGGAAAACAAGACGAAGAAGAGAGAACTTCACAATCCTTAGGAGAAAGAGGAGACCAGTGAATAAGCAGCAGTGCAGAAGATGCCAAAGACAAAGTCCCTAAATCAGTGATGGAGAGCTTAGTGACTGCCAAGCATTGAAAATAGTGTATAACAAAACATCTTGTATTTTCAATTGTAGTTACATTTTCACCATGTGATTAATGATGTCTTTGGAGGAAAAACTAGATCATATAATAGATTCCTAGTAGAGAACATAATTCTGAAAGGAACTATTCTCAGGAGGGAAAAGTACACCCCGAGGATAATTTCACATGCTTCTGATACTGTTAATTACTTGCCCTCAAGGAATTCACTCACGTAGCATACGTTGATGGGACAAATGACTTGGAACAGTAGCCGACTTCGGTGCTGCCTCATAACAAACTCTTATGTCAGGGAAAACATGGCGTAATTGTTCTCCCTCACTCCTCCATGTGACTTTCCTTTGAAAGTAACTTTTGCTTCCTGTAAGTTAGACCCATGTTAATGACTTTTAGGACCCCATTTTAAGAAGAGAATCCACCCATAAACTACTTCTTAGGTGAAGATAGATGTTGGTGATGAAGAGGAGACATTATGTTTCAGTAGTGTGTCTGACTTTCAGCTCCTGTTCACCAAGGAGTTGCATTTTTATTAGGATGCAATGAGTCCCGATGAACAAATTAAGTACTTGGGTACTCTGTATACTCCTTCCCCCATCCCTCAAAGTGATCGGAACCATTTCTATGTCTAGATGATTAAATCTAAAGCAGTTCTTCAGTCCATTTGGCTTACAGGGTCAATTCGGGAGGGGTGGCTGCCCATTAAACTGTAATGTGAGACTCAGGGACAGTTCCAAAATCATAGTGGTAGGAAGCTGGAACTTGAAACCAGGTCTGCAGGATCTCAAGATAAGCTACCTGCAGGGTTTGCCAGGAAACTGGGAAGTGCTTAGCCCAGAGGTGGGCATACCAGTAGACTGCCCAGGTCATGGATGTGCCTCATCTTGTTTAGGGATTGGCTTAAATGTGAATTGGTCTGCTTCAATGCCTGCTCCCTTTTGCCATTCATAAGATTGAGAAAAGGTATTTCATATTCCTTTGGAGAAACTCGGCTTGTCCTGTTCACTTACTAGTGAATCAAAGCTAATGTGTACAGCGTGATTACTCTCAAACAAGTGACATGATTCTTAGAAATTAAATACTTTGAGATGAAGTTCAGGCTGAGAACAAAAGAAATCACATCTGGGGCTTTAGAGTGTTTTCTTTACTATCCTTCAGCTAAGCCATTGTCTCAAAATGGTAACACCCCGGTGGAAATGGAATATCATCTTCTACTTTGAAATCCAATCCTCCAGTCTCATTCTTGCTAAAACTCAGGAACATGTTAACCATTCCTTGCAGCTTCAAGCCAGATTACCTTTATTGTTTTGCTTCTAAGGTATGAAAATTCATTTAACACCCTTCTCGGATTCAAGTTCATTTTTTTTTTTTTTAGTTTCCATGATAGTTTCTCAAGGCCTGTAATGACAAGTTGACTAAAATGAGTGGAATGTGTCATTAATAAATCCATTTCAGGAATTCCGTTAAGGGAAGACTAGATTCTAATCAAGTGCTGGGTGACTTGATCTAACCCGCTGGAACAGAGACAGGAAGGGAAGTCCAGTTATAGAAGGCTCTGGAGATCCTGAAAGAGCTGTGGGTTTTCAGAGAGGCAGTTGTTCAGATTTGAAGGGAATTTATAGTTTCTTAGAATGAACATGTCCCTGAGTAATAAAAGTAGTTAATGCACTCGGCTATTAACCAAAAGGTTGGAGGTTCAAGTCTACCCAGAGATACCTAAAAAGGAAATCCTGGCAATCTACTGAAAAATCAACCACTGAAAATCCTGTGCAAAGCAGTTTTATTCTGACACACTTGGGGTGCTCATGAATCAGAAGAGACTTGATGGCAACTGTTCTTTTTAGAAAGAATTACATTTGTGCTTCTTGAAGCTGCCATGCTAAGGTTGGCACTCCTATGGGTTGAAAAGAGTTGCTTTTAACACTTTTGTGTTTATCTGAGGCTGTCACTAATGTTTTAGTGCAGTGTGGTAGTCCCAGTCTACTGCTATGACTCATGGCTTGGGGCGAGGAGATTGACAGAGGGGACCCAAATGGCCCTCGGTTGCCTTGGTGTGGAACCCAGTGGATTGGAGTCACCTTCTCCCCCAACCAATTTTTATGCTCAGTATTTGGTGGTTCCCCAGGGCAGATGGGTAGGCAGTTCACCCACTTGCGCCTCCACGAACAGCACCCCTTGGGTGTGGGATTCTCCCAAGATGGTTCTGATCCTCTGCCCTACAAGTCCACAAAGAGGCTTTGCAAAAATGTTAAAAATGGACCAATTTTGAGGGCGGACTTATGTCAGATGAAGTCATTGTGATTGATGCATAAAGTCAAGCTGGTGGTTTGCTAGTGTACAGGAAGAACATGAACATCTAGGCAGGGTGGAGGGGTGGGAGGGACAGCTAGCACATTCTCTCCTTATGAGCATGCTGCTTTGGAAGTCTTACCTTCATTATCTGGGACTGGAATTAAAGGTCCATGAACCCAAAGCATAGCCCCATCAGGCTCAAGAGCCTGGTGCCCACTGACTCCCTGGGTGTGGATGGCTTTTCCAACATTGGCCTTAGGCCTCCTTTTCTCCTTTGTTTCCATGACTGACCACCCTGCCACTTCTAGTTGACAGGATCTTTATTTAGCAATATTATATTTTACCATTTTTCTGGGGAGTCCACCTGTTCCTAGAACCATGTGGTATTTTCAGTTTTACTTTGCACACTATGCCATGCTTAGTGGTGGGCATCACAAACTTTCTGAGGTCACTCTTGCCACACTCATTTTCACCCAATTGGCAGGTGCCCTCCACCTTCCTTTAACACCTCAAATGTGCTTGTATCTTGAAAACTGCTAATTCTTGAACAAAATTCTCCCTCTCAACAAGAACTTAATCCACTAAGCTCAATAAATAACCGAAGGTGCCTTTTTGCTGAACATGATGCCATTTCTTTTGTTTATAGATTGGCAGAAAAAAAGTTTAGTAATTGTATCCATGCCCTTTTGGAGTTCAGTTCTAGAATCAACAGATTTGTTTATTTAAGGAACAAAGGTAACCATGTGGGTCATATTAAATATATTTAGAAAGACTGAACGTGCAAAGCGGGAGTTTGTAATAGGGCTACATTCTCTATCAAAACAACACTGATGAACTTCCAAAACCAGTATAAGAATTGTTACCTTCAAACTGAATTATGTCTAATAATTGAGTTTTTTGACCCACGTTGTAAGAAAAGGCATCAAGAGGTGTTTCTGGGGACAGTAGGACTACTGGCCTGTCGATAGGGCTGTAACCTGGCTTGGAGTCCTTTGTTTCTCTTCTCACTGTAGCAGCTGTTAGTCACCTTTGTGCACTGTGGATGTGGTGTCAAAATTAAGACATGCCAGAGTGACTTCAAGACTATGATTATATCCAACTGAGACCTATATTTATAATCCAAGTCTTGGAGCTTAAAGGAACCTTGGAGCTCCTCTTTTCGGACCTCCCACCCCAGAGAGGAATACCTCTTGCCCTGTCCCTCTCAATGGCCTGTCAGTTGGCCTCTGAGCACTTTCAGCCACCCAGAACTAATGCCTCTAGGAAGACAGTCCGTGCTTGCATAATTCTAATTCTTAGAAAATTCCACTGTATGTTGAACTGAAATCTGAATTGGAGTAATTTTCATTTGTTGATCCAAGATCTGATTTTCTGGAACAAGGAAAATCTTTGTGTCTTGAAATGAGTTCACACATTGGGGAAGAGATGGAATTTAACCAAGTACAAAACAGTTACTAAGTACATTAAAAGTCAATGCTACCTGGAAAGGAAGAAATAAGATGCAAAACAAGTGACCCTCGGAGGACACGAGGGCATCACAGTGGCAACCATGAAGCGAGGGCAGGGCAGTGTGCCGGAGCTTTGGCCGGAATAGTCTTGTTCTCTGTAAACTGGTAAGGGTGGAGTTCCATAGAAGAGCAGAATATGAGTCATGTTCTTTGTATCCTTTTATTGTCAAAAGGCAAACTGATGTGCTTAGACCAAAAAAGTCCCCTGAACTTTCTATCTTAAAAGTGAGCCTTTTGGCATGCAATTTTATGGGATTTCTAAGTTGGTGAGGACTAAGGTGCGTCTGACCCAAGCCATGGCATTTTCAATAACTTCATATGCATGCGAAAGC
>NW_006408672.1:2714701-2805453 GCF_000296735.1 Chrysochloris asiatica | reverse complement strand
TCCTCTCCTGGTTGAAAGAAGTGTTTATTTTTAAATGAAAAACAACTGATGTTTACTGAGCAAATGCTGTTTACATTTTCACATTGTCTCATTAAGTCCTCATAGAACTCCATGGGGATTTGTGGCCCCTTTACACAGGCAGAAAGGAGGTTTGAAGAAGAGGGACTTGCCCAGGACCACTTGCTGCAGGCAAACCTCAGCTCCACTGAGAACTCATCTTGGTTGGGTATTTCACAGGGCCACATAAAATGAGCTACTTGATCTACTCCAGCACAAGTTTTCTTTGCCCAGGAAATGAACAAGCCTGGTCCACACTACCACTGCTGGTGAGTTGTTGTTGTTGTTAAGTGCCATCGAGTCGGTTCCGACCCATAGCAACCCTGTACAGGGTTTCCGAGGGTGTAAATCTTTATGGGAGTAGAAAGCCTCATCTTTCTCCCGCGGAGCGGCTGGTAGTTTCGAACCGCTGACCTTAAAGGTTCGCAGCCGGATTCGTAACCACTACGCTACCAGAGCTCATTGCTGGTGAGTTGGGTGTCATAAAATGCCTCACTACCTCCTGGGAGTTTAGCTTTGACCTTGGCTGTGTCCCTAAATGCCCCTTGCTGGCTGGAAGTTGCACTGGGCACCTGGGTCCGCCCTGAGTCTCCAGGGATGGACTTATTAGACCGTCTGCCCTCTACCCTGAAGCTTCAAGGGCGATACAATGGTTAATTACCAAGGCGCGAATTCATGCTGCCATATCAGACTCGAGAAGGTGAGCTCTGGTAGGCTGAAAGTTAGCTCTTCAGGCGTTAAATATTGAGTATATCACTTCCCTTTATTCTGGCTGGTGCTGCTTTGGCTATCTGGGGCTGAGATATGGCCCCCTGGCAAGGTTTCCAAGGGACACACCTGCTCGGATATCATTTCCTTTTGCTCCCCTGTAAGCTTTGGTGGAGGTTGCTGGGAGGATTTTTATGCTCTTTGGAACTTTAAATTCTAAAGGACCAAGGAGAATTAACTGGAAAAAAAAATCCAGCCCTGCAGGTCCCCCTCCTGCAAGCAGGTGCGGGCGGGGCTGGTGTGCACATGCTCTGTACCTACTAGCCTGGGCTTCCATAGCCCGCCCGCGCCGGGGTTACTATCGGTCAACGCTCGCTAGTAACCTCTGCTGCGCTGCAGCGGCGGCAGCGGTGGCGGTGACCGTGGCGGCGGCAGCGCAGAGAGGAGGGATTGGCTGCATGCACCCTGTTGCTAAGGCGGAAGGAGAGAGGATGCTGAGCAGTGGGAAAGGCAGCCCCTCCTTTCTGAAGGTGGCAGGTTCTCTAGGCCATGCTGCTGTTTAGAGGCTACTGGTTTGGGACTACTGGTTAGGGGCTATCCGGTGCACACGAGATCCCATCTGCGGGTGTGAGCATGTTAGCAAATCTGTCCAATGAATAATAACCAGGACCCAGAAATTGTGTGACCTTTCCCAGTAGCATAATTTCTCTCTGGACGTCTTCACTAAAATAGATCTGATGCAGACATTTATTACTCGATTATTATTATTTTCATGTCCCAGTTTGCTTTCTTTTTAGATTTAATTGGGAGATTTCATTGGAATGGAAATAGCACACAAATATTTAGAATGAACCATCTTCAGAAAAATGTTCTTTATAGTAACTGTATCTTTGTATTGTTTATCCTAATAGAGATAGGTCATGATTTTCCCAAGCTTCTATTTGAAATAGGCAGCCCTGGGTGGTGAAAATGATGACGTGTTCAACTAACCAGAAGGTCAGAAGTTCTAGTCTGCTCAGAGACACCTCAGAAGAGAGGCCTGGTGATCTCCTTCTGAAAAATCAGCCATTAAAAACCTTATTGAGCATAGTTCTACTCTGACACACCTGGGGTCACCATGAGTCGGAGCCTAATCAATAGTAACTGGTTTAGTTTTTTGTTTTCCCATTTAAAGTTACTTCAAGTCACACAGTTTTCCTATGAGATAATTTCAGATTCTATGTAAAACAGTGTTGCTTTGTTTTGTTGTAAGTTTACGTTGTGGGGTGAAGTGATAAGAAGGTTGGGCCAGGCAGATTTGGGGGGAAGCAACCCGCCATGGGTGCCTTGTGATCAGCCTTTAAAAATGACAAGAGTGTTTTTGGAACCCTAAACTTCCCTTCGGAATCTGCAGCGGGTGGATCTAGTAAGCCAGCTGGAATTCACAGGGGCCACACTGCAAGGGTAGAATTTCCCTGCCAGCCAGCTGAGTCACTTCTATCATGAGTGTGATAGATAAATAATAGCTAGACTCTAGGTGTGTTTTTCTGTAGCTTCCAAAGGGTCACTATGAGTCAGAATCAATTTGATGGCAACAGGTTTGGTTTTTTGGGTTAAGGTGTGTTTTTCTGTAGCTTCTATTACCTATGTTTTTGTGAATCAGCAAATGTGACAATAAACTTGACTTCTGCCATTTGTGCCTCTGTCAAATGACTTAAAGGCCTGGGAACACCATGCTTTTCCCTCCTTGGGGACCAGGGTTTTCTCTAGACATCTGGCTTGACTGGTTCCTTTGGGCTTAATTTAGGTGTGTTGTGAAAGATTTAAACACTAGCATTCAAATGCTGGGCTCAACCTTTTGGGTTCCCAGCCCAATTCAAGGAGACCAAGGGCCCTTCTTTTACTTATCACTATGGGTTTTAGTTGTTTCATTGCTTATTTGGTTTTGTGATTGTGACTTTTTTGTAAGGCTATGTACAGCAAACATTGGACTGCTATCTGCACAGTTGGCAGTTCAAACACATCAGCCGCTCTGAGGGAGAAAGGTGAGGCGTTCTGCTCTTGTCGTGATTTCCAGTCTCAGAAACCCTACTCAGAGTCGCTATGAGTCGGAATTGACACCATGATAATGGCTTTGGTTTTTGGTATGGACTGATCATGGTTCTCAGGTCTAAACTAGTTGAACTGAAGGTAGAGTATAGGAAGCCAGAGATGGTAGCGAATATATTTTATGCAGTTAGTTTCCTCTGATGTGTCCTGGGGTTTTCTTGGTGAAGTGGGTGAAAAGTTTTGTAAAAGGAGGAATTATATACAGTTCTGGTAGCTATGATGTTACATTACTAAAAAATAGCAATGCATATTGCTAGCATGAAAGCACACACTATATGTCCAAGTCTGGTTAAAAAATGGGAGCCCTGACAATTTCTTATTTTTTTCAATGTTCCTCTTAAGACTTGGAAAGGAAGCTTGTGGGTTTCTTATTTCTAAAGATCTGCATATCAGTTTGTCCAGAATGGTATAGGCAGGGAACCGTCTAAACATACTCTTGCTTCCCTTGTTGTTGTTGTTAAGTGCCATCAAGTCAGTTCGGACTCATTAATTCCCTTAAGATGTCACAAATGCACCATGTACCCTGGACCCAACCTTGCACACTCTTTTCATTGCTGATTTTATCTGCCTTGGAGATGATGGTAACTATTATTATTTCATCACTTTCTCTCTTCCTAGGAGCATCCTGTGGTTTACTGAGAACCATCCCTTGATTTCTGAATTGGATATGTCCCCATACATTAAAACTTGCTTAACTTGGACAAAAGGGCTCTTCATGAGCCTGTTCCTGCTTATCTCCCAGCCTCTATTTTCCCTATGTACTAGCGGATTGAATTATCTCCTGGGGAAAGGGGTCTGCTAACTTTAGCGTTTGTGTGTTCTTTCCTGGGCCATCCCTTCTGCAAGAAACCTCTCCTCACTTGCCTGGGGGAATAGGGACTGTGTCAAATATTTCTTTCTTTCTTTCTTTTTTTTTATCTATCTATCAATCTCAGGAGCTCTGGTAGCGTAGTGCTTACAAATCGGGCTGCGAGCCACAAGGTCAGCAGTTCGAAACTACCAGCGGTTCCGTGGGAGAAAGATGAGGTGGTCTGCTCCCATAAAGATTTACAACCTCGGAAACCCTGTGTTGGAACCAACTCCACGGCACATAACAACATCCATCTGTCTGTCTGTCTGTCTATCTATCTATCTATCTATCTATCTATCTATCTATCACCAACCTAGTACGTGACTCAGAGTAGGTACTCAAATAGGAAGAACACATGGCTTTACCACAGAACAGAGCTTAGGAAAAGTAGGGAGGATATAGAATGCTCTGATATTCCCTTATAGGGTCAGCCATGAGCCACCGCTGGCTAACCATCATGGCTGTGACTTCTGGGTGTCATTTCTTGGGTCATCGCCATCCACTGGGTCATACCTACACCATCATGGGTGGGCAGAAAGAATATCAGATAAGAGTCTGCTTTTGAACCCTGGCTCTGCTTCTTGGGCCTTGGTTTCTGCATCTATAGAATGGGGATGGAAGACTACCAATATCTAAGGGTCCGAGCGAGAACAGTGGTTGGTGCACAGTGGTGTGCAATGCAATTTTTTATAGTTTTAGGTCAATTTTATTATTTTGATTATTTTGTTGTTGACTTTATTACATATATAGTCATCTATACTTTATTATAAGTATTTATTATACTTATGAAAAGGAGTCAGCTCTGGTAGTGTTAAGTGTTCAATTGCTAACAGACTTCCTGGAAGAAAGATCTGGTGATCTGCTTCTGTAAGGATGACAGTCACGAAAATCCTATGGGGAAGTTCTGTTCTGTCACATGGGGTCACTATGAGTCAGAATTGACTCAAAAGTACCTAACAGCAAATGACATACTTCTGAACAACAACAATAATAATGATAATAATACCAAATTGATATTCGTTAATGAACAGTAACTTACTGAGTCTTCCCAACAACCTGTGTGAAGATATTCTTATTCTTCTTGTATGAGGAACAAAGATCCTGTGGCCTATGAGCCCAGCTTGCCTAGAGAGGGAGACTTCTCTTAACTTTTTTCATTTTTTTGATCTTGAAATTCACAGAATTTTCTCTTAACTTTTTGTTGTTGTTAAATGCCCTGGAGTCGATTTCTACTCATAGCGACCCTATATAGGGTTTCCGAGGAGTGGCTGGTGAGTTTGAATTGCTGACCTTGAGGTTCAAATCGACCTTGTGGTCCAGTGCATTATCCTACAATGTCACACCAGGACTCCTCTCTTAACTAGAGCCTCGAATTTCTAATCTTGGTGCCCTGAGTTCCCAGCTCACCCCACATCCAATTTACACATTTCCTGTAGTTCTCTGTGAGAATTTTTCTACTGTTTCTTCTCTAAGCCTTTCTCCATCTTCTTGCTCATGGTTAGTATTGGGACTAGATCATCTTTTACCATTACAAAGACATTGATAAGTGCCTCTTATTTAAGCCTTGTACACGTACATGTTCAATGTAAGTAGAGGTTTTATTATTTTGGCCAGGTCTTTAAAGATCTTTGAGGTTACTGGATGATGAGCTTTTCATCTTTGAGACTATTTATATTTAAGCCTCTACATTCATTAGTTACTGGATGGAAATTTCCACAATTGGAACAAAGCTTTGCAGCAACAGTACATTTCAGAATTTGACTCAAGAAAGAGGTTAATGTCGGGTATCTTAGGAGGATGTGAGATTTTATCAGATCCCTTGTATTTTAGTTTTGTGGTTAGATTTTCATGACTGAGAAATAAAGCTGTCACGTTTCCTGTTCTGGCTGAAAGTCTATGGCAGGTGTAGGTGTTGAGCCCTGGAGTAAGTCACTAAAGGAGATACTATAGCCACATTGCTGTTACATTAATCATGTTCTTGGATTTGTAAATTCTTATACAGTGGCACTGTGGGATAAGCACTGGACTGCTAGCCACAAGATCAGCAGTTCAAACCCACCAGTCGCTCTTGGAAACCTTATATAAGGTCGCTATGAGTTAGAACCAACTCAACAGCACACAACAACAACATACATTGAATTCCTAACAAGTTCCCTCTCTTTTTGTCATCAAATGATTTTAGGTCTAACACCTTTTATCAAAACACATTCAGTACAGAAGGTGGTAGTGTATTGTAGCTGCTGGGAATGTGGGCTCTGGAGTGATAGTGTTTAGATTCAGAACAAGGCTCTACCACTCACTAGCTGGCCAACTGGAGGAGTCGCTTAACCTCCCCACCCTCAGGAAGTGCAAATGGTTAACATCTTGGCTGCTCACCCAAAGTCTGGAAGCTTGAGTCTGTCTGGAGAGACCTGGGAGAAAGGTCTGGCGTTCTACTCCCTTTCTTCTCCCCACAAACCAGCCATTGAAAGCCCTATGGAAGACCGTTCTACTCTGATGCATGTAGAGTCACCATGAGTTGGAGTTGACTTGACAGCAGTTTTTTTTTTTAAAGAAATAATAATACCGATTTCACTGAAATCAATACATGTGGAGAACTGTCCTGGGCATATGTTGCTATTGTTAAGCACCGTCAAGTTGTTTTGAGAAGTGTCTGGTAGGTTTGAACCACCCACCTGTGTTTAGCAGTACCGTGCTTATCCTACAGCTCTACACCAGGACTCCACACCAGCACTCCTTCCTTGGCATATTTTGTTGTAGTGCCGACAAATCAGTTCCGACTCACAGTGACCCTATGTAGGGTTTCTGAGGAAAAGATGGCATATAGTATGTTGTTAATAAATGGTAACTATAAAGCCCTGTGGCTGCTAACCAAAAGATTGGTGGTTCAAACAAACCCACCATCCATCCCATGGGACAAAGATGGTGGCAGACTACTTCCATAAATATTGTTGTTGTTAAGTGCCGTTGAGTCGGTTCTGACTCATAATGACCCTGTCCACGATTTCCAAGGAGTGGTGGCTGGTGAACTTGTGGTTCAGACCGACCTTGTAGTCTAGAGCATTAACCCACAGTACCTCACCAGGATTCCATAAATATTGAATTGCTGTTAAGTGCTGTTGAATTCTTTCTAACTCTGTATAAGGTTTCTGAGGAGCTGCTGGTGAGTTTTGAACAGCTGACCTTGCAGTTCCCAGTCCAGTGCTGATCCTACAGTGCCACACCAGGAGTCCTTTCATAGTATGTTGTTGTTATTAAGTGTCCTGGAGTCAGTCATTTACAGCTCATAGAAATCCTATATAGGGTCTCTAAGGAGTGACTGGTGAGCTTGAACTGCCAACCTTGCATTTCAAACTGACCTTGATCCCACAGCACCATACCATAAATATTATAGTCTTGGAAGTCCTGTGAAGCAGAGTCCTTCACTATAGGATTGCAATGAGTGTGAATCAACTCAATGGTAATTTGTATTTGTTGTTGTTGTGTTTTTCATCATCCACAAAAGATATTATATACATAATAAAGTACTAGTAACCTGGGGTTAATAGAATGAATTTTGATCAATAAACTTACCTTTCTTTTCATTAACATTCTAAAAGTAAGTTAGGGGCTAGATCCTAAGCTTTAAAAAATAAAAAATTGTGTGCCTAAGCAAAAAACTTGGCACACAATTTATGGTGAACGGCACCTTCTTCTCAATGCCTCACACATACTCATGTGTGCTTACTCCAGCCTCAGCACGGCCTGGGAGAGAGAAGAGACAGGGTGGAGGCCTCCGAGGCTCTGTGAGGTCACACAGTAGGAGGGGACCCACTGTTCCTAGAACCAGCTGCATCTTGCCTTTGTCTGTCTTTGGTAACAGGTGTTCCTAGGTGTGCCTTTTGAGGTTGTGGAAGAGTTGTTGTAAAAGCGCCCCAGCGCCTGTCACATGGTTAACCAGCTATCTGCTGTTTACTCCCTGTGTCCCTGATTTTAGGCAGAAGTTTAAGGACACTCTTGACGTTATAGTGATGTTTTTGTTGCTGTTGTTATTGTCAAAACCATTGGGTCAGTTCTCATGATGAGACCCTTGCTATATAGTGTTTTCTGAATGAGGGAGCTGGATATGGTCCATTTTGGGGGTGTCTGGTGATTGCAGACTTCCAGCATCTCATCCTCTAAATGTGAACCTAAAGAGGGGGGTGGGGGGAACCTGTGATTCTGACAACCACCTGCTCTGGGGTCATGGGAGTCAGCAGGCCTTCTGAAGAGTGTTGGGCGTTATGTAGAAGGGACCACCACTGTGTGTGTTTATTCTGGGCAGTGAGGCCTCCCAGGGCAAGTAGAAGGACAGGCGGCGCAGCCTCCGAGTCTTGTGATATTACACCGTGCAGCCACTCCAACCTACCATGCTATCTTGAAGTGCCAGCAACTGTGTTGTGGGGCATTGTCCTCTTGCTGTCACTGAGGAAACCGTGGCTTGAAAAGGTGTAAGCGGCATATTCAGAGCTCCCACCAGTGCCAGTGGACCCCGTGAACTGATACAGAAACCCTGCTTTCTATCTTCAGAGGAGCCCAACTGGCACAGCGATTAACATTGGGCTGCTAAGCACTTGGTTGGTGGTTCAAACCCATCAGCTGCTCCGCAGGAGAAAGCTGAGGCGGTCTGCTCCTGTAAAAATGTACAGTCTTGGGAAACCCTAAGAAGCAGTTCTATTCTGCCTGTACATTCGACTCCTTGGTTGTGGGTTTGTTTCTTCTGGGTTTCCTATCTTTGTGGTAAACAGCAGCCATGATTGACACACACCACCCTCACTCACAGGGATGCAGGTGTCCACACACTCCTGAGTCTGTCCATGCTTGATGGAGGGGCACACATGGGCCCTTAGGAGGGACTGTAGCTGCTTTGTCAGAAGGAGATATAGACAGGTTCTCCACAGGGAAACAGGATCACCAAAGTGGCGGGACTCAACCATTCCAGTGGTCATTGGTCCCAGGCATTTAATGCTCTTATTTTGTTACGTTGACTTCAGCAGACACATTGAGAGAATATTGCCCATGCTCAGAACTGATTGCTTCTCAAGATGCTGACAAATCAGCCCAGACTGGTCACCAGCTCTCAATATCGTATGATGAAAACCAGTGTTTCTTTCATCATGACATCGATATGAATGGAAAGGGGGAGAAGCAATAGAATTGCATTTCTTGAGGACCCTAAAAATCCATGTTTGTCCATTAGTAATTTCATGCTATCTTTTGTCCTGTTGTGGCATATGGCACTGTGGGCTGATGCTCTGGACTGCAAGGTCAGTTTAAATCTCAAGGTTCAACCTCACCAGCCACTCTTTGGAAACCCTATATAGGATCGCTATGACTCAGTTAGTTGGGATTTAACAACAACAACATCCCCTAAAAAACTCCATTGTATGAAGAATCACACCAAGGTGTGTTGGATTACTTGTTTTTCAACTGTGCTTGCTGTTGAAAACGCAGAAGAACCCGGAACCAGTTTTAAGGAAGACTCTGGTGCAAAGTTACCAAAGCACATGCAGTTTTACGTCTGTATTTTGACTTTCCAAGTGTCCATTAGGGAATGTTGGCTTTTATTTTTTCTTTCAACTGTGCAATAAAGGAAGAGAGGAGGTGCTGTAACAATTAAGAGCATAGATTCCTGATATCTAGGGACAAAAGAATGATTATAACTAAATGAAGTAAATTTGCTCCTGGGAGAATACTGACCTTCTAGAGACTCACTTATTTTGGTTTCATCCATCTGTCAGTTTGTCATACTGTGGTGATTTGGGCATTGTTATGATGCTAGAAGCTATGCCACCAGTACTTCATATACCAGCAGGGCCTGTCAAGATGGACAGGTGTCAGACTAAGTAAGAGTAGGAAAAAGGGCCTGGTGACCTATTTCTGAAAGATAGCCAGTGAAAATCCTGTGGATCATAGCGGATTGTTGTCTGATGTAGTGCTGGAATCCGATAGTAGCATAAGAACGGGTCAGCAGTTCAAACCCTCTGGCTGCTCTTAGAAACCCTATACAGGGTCAGTATGAGTCAGAACTGACTTGATGGCACACAGCAACAATATAGTGCTTAGGTTGAAGGCCACTCAACATGCACAGTGGCTACAGCAGTGGGGTAGCACAGACCAGTGATAATGGGGCTAACACAGGATGGGACAGTGTTTTGTTCTGTTGTACTTGGGGTAACCATGATGAGTCAGAACATAGTCAGTGACAATTAACTAACGGATTAAGTACCTTGTTGTTTCATCCCAATCCCATTGTAGAACTGATCGTCCAAGTGGGACAGTAAGCTAGAGGTATGTTTCCTGTTTTGTTTGTCATGTTCTCAGAAGGCGAAGTGAAAGGAAATGATTGGAACAGTGGTCCCAGACCTGGGCCTGCATCTGAGTCACCCAGAAGGCTCTGACAAATAGTTGGCGGGTCCTAAGGAGCTCTGGTAGTGTGGTGGTTACGAGTAGGGCTGCTAACCCCAAGGTTGGCAGTTCGAAACTACCAGCTGTTCCGTGGGAGAAGGATGAGGCTTTCTGCTTCCATAAAGATTTACAGCCTCGGTGCAGGGTCACTGTGAGTTGGAACTGACTCCACAATACTTAACAACAAACAATACCTCTGATTCAGTAGCCCTGGGCAGTTCCTGATTCAGTAGCCCTGGGTAGGTTGGGAGGAGCCCTGGTAGCACTGTGTATTAAGCATTGGGCTGCTAACCCAAAGGCTTTCAGTTGAAACCTACCAGCCACTCCTTGAGAGAAAGATGAAGCTGTCTGCTGCCATAAAGCTGTACAGTCGTGGAAACCCTAAGAACAATTCTACCCTACTTTATAGGGTTGATAGGAGCCAGAATCAACTCCACAGTAGTGCATTGGGGCAGGTTAGGAATTTGCATTTCCAACAAGGGCCCTGATGTTCCTGAAGCTGCTGGTTCGGTGACCCCCAGTTTGAGAATTGCTGAATTAGAGCAAAAAGGAGCCGATGGCCACTCATGAGCCTCGCTTGACCCTCCACCACCACCTGGGGAGGGAAGGCCTTGTGCACAAACTCTGGGAGGTAGGAGGCAGTGGCAGGTTTCTTGCAGGGAAAGGAAGACTGTTCTCTGAGGCTGGGTGGTCTCAGTGTCTCAGCAACTCCCAGGACCTCAAAGTCACCTTTCATTGTGAACCTGAGACAGTGGATTTGGAGGCACACGTCTGCCACTTCCCTCCTCAGGGACCCTGGTAAAAGCTCACTGTCCTCCAGGACATCAGTGTGGGGAAAAGCAAACTTCTGGTTGTGGGATGTTACTGTTGTTGATTGCCATCCAGCTGATTCCAAGTAGAACTGTGTTCCATAAGGTTTTCAAGGTTGTCACCTTTTGGACATAGATTTCCAGGCCTGTCTTCTGAGAAACCCCTGGGTAGGTCCGGACTTCTAACCTTTCAGATAATTGCCAAGCACTTAACCATTTGCCAGGGACACCGTAAAACCAAAAAACCAAGCCCACTGCCATCAAGTTCATTCTGACTCAAGCTTTTGTTGTTAAGTGCCATCAAGTCGGTTCCAACCCATAACAACCCTTATAGGGTTTCCAAGGTGGGTTTGAACTGCCCACCTTTCAAATAGGAATTCAGTGCTGATCCTACAGCGCCACACCAGAACTCCAATGACTCATAGAAATGCTATGTAAGGTTTCCGAGGCTGTGAATCTTGTTGGGAACAGTAAGCCTTATCTTTCTCCTGCAGAGTGGCTAGTGGGTTTGAACTGTTAACATTGTAGGTAGTAGTCCAGTGCTTCCCCTACAGTGCCATGAGGAAGGCCGTAATAGGGCAGAAATGCATAAGTTTAGCAGTTTGTACTTATGTAAGAAGGTACGACAAGAAGGTACGGATTTTATTTTAATCTGAATCTGACTCAGAAAACCATATGTTTAGGTAGCCTCATGTGTATGCTGATATGCGTTGGTTTGCAATATCACCTGCATTTCTGTATGATGATAAAGACAATAGCATTTCCCTCTGCTTATTTGTAAAACCTATTCAAGTCCCCAAATCAGGCTATTGCAATCTCCATCACAATATGACTTATCCACTGGCCAGTTCTTTGTAACCTCTAGAAAGATAGCTAGGTGTCTAGAGGCCGTGACAGAGTATTACTCTATACTGTGCCCAGTGTTGTGTTTAGTGAGGCACCCCCCACCCCCCGACACTGTCCAGGCAGAGATGGTGAGAGAGAGGCCAAGTGAGGTACAGTTCTCACCTGGTATTTTCTTTCCTTGTCTGTAAACCTCCTTGGAACCCCTGGGTGATGCAAGCAGTTAATGCTGTTCGCTACTAACCAAAAGGTTGGAGGTTCAAGTCCACCCAAAGTCACCACAGAAGAAAGGCCTGGTAATCTACTTCCAAAAAATCAGCCACTGAAAACCTTGTGGAGCACAGTTGTACCCTAGCATGCAGGGTGTAGTCACCTGCAAGAGTCAACTTGATAGCTATTGGGACTTGGGGAAACCCTACTTAACTTTGACTAAAAGAAAAATTGTTTTGTGGCTAAGAATCCTTGTAAGAAATGTTCTTTCCAGTGGCTGGCGTATGAGGCTGGTTTGAATTAGGGAGAGCATCGGCTAGCTAGACAGTCATAGTTACTGAAGATGGAGACAGCTGGAATCTGAGCTCCCTTTGTTCCTTCCCAGTGCTAGAGTCTAGTATGAGTCCACTTTATTTTCTCAGTCTTTATGAATATCTGCTTATAACAGAATAAGGCATTTCCACGTCCTCCGTACCTGCTCTAGGAACTCGGTAAGCAACACATGCAGGAAACAGTCATTGCTTTGCTGGTAAACTGATGTGTCTGAGACCTCAACCTCTGTTCTTTTCCACACAGCATTTTTCAAAATCTAATTTATGGTATTGTTGGATTTTGCAATCCCCATTCTGTTTTTGGTAGAGCAAAGAACTTGAGGCTATTTCTTGTCTAAACAATAGCAGATTTCTAACTAGAGGACTGGCAATGAATGGATATTAGCAATGCCCCTTGGAAAATGGGTGTGGTCACAGTTGTTAGAAGGAGCACTGGGTGATTTGTTCTTGCAACAACTGCTGAAATGCAGGGACTGTTTACATATTATCCATTACCCTGCCATCAAATAATTTACTCTGCAAAAGGCTGGGAAAACACCCACTTAGAGCTGGGAGTGTCCTTTATGGCTTAGGAAACTTTCACATAGAGAACCACCACAGGCCAACACAGTCCCGACACAGATGGAATCTATGGTTCAGGGAGACCCATAGAGTTAGTTGGAGTCGCATACTGACCTGAACTCCCTCTGTGGCCCCACCTGTTCCTGACTGACCTTGCTGAGCATGACTCCTGGGTAAGATGACCCCACACAGTGTCCTGGGTCTTCCAGTCTTGACTCAGCCCTGCCCTGCAGACTGCGAGGTAGGAACTTAGGATCTAGAGTGAAGAGAGGTGTTTGCTGTGAATGATGCAAATGGTAATGTGCTTGTTTGTTAACTGAAAGGTTGGAAGTTCTGGTCTACTCAGAACCTCTTCAGAATAAAGCCATGGGATCTACGTCTTGTGGAGTGGTTCTAGATGACACACATGGGGTTACCATAAGTCAAAATTAATGGATACTAACTAGTTGCTGGAGTCCTGATGTGGCACTGTGGGCTAATGCGGCAGACTGCAAAGTCGTTTGAATTGCAAGGTCGGTGGTTCAAGCTCACCAGATGTTCCTTGGAAACCCTACACAGGGTCACTATGGGTCGGAATCAACTCAATGGCACTTAACAACAACAGCTAGTTACTGATTCTAGGTTTTTTTTGTTTGCTGGAGTCACTTCTGTAGCTTCCCTGAGTGAATTCCGAATGTCTTCACTGTGCGCCAGTGTGGGTAGGATGAAGTCAACTTCTGGGTCAGAGGGCTTTTGAAAACCAACAGCTACAAGAACCAAGGAAAATTGGACTATTTTTTTTTTTTTTTCAATGTGAGCTTTTCCATTGGTCTATGGGAACACTAAATGTTTTAAAATTAGCAAAGTTGTGCAACAAGGTTGTGTTCTTTCACCGTACTTATTCAACCTGTATGCTGAGCAAATAATCCAAGAAGCTGGGTTCTATGAAGAAAATCGTGGCATCAGGATTGGAGGAAGACTCATTAACAATCTGCGATATGCAGATGATGCAACCTTGCTTGCTGAAAGTGAAGAGGATTTAAAATATTTACTGATGAAGATCAAAGAGCACAGCCTTCGGTATGGATTGCATCTCAACGTAAAGAAAACAAAAATCCTCACCACTGGACCTATAAACAACATTCTTATTGATGGAGAAAAGATTGAAGTTGTCAAGGATTTCATTTTTCTTGCATCAACCGTCAGTACTCATGGAAACAGCAGTCAAGAAATCAAATGATGTATTGTATTAGACACATCTGCTGCACCAGACCTTTCTAAAGTGTTTGAAGAGCAAAGTCAGCTTGAGGACTAAGGTGCACCTGACCCAAGTCATGATATTTTCAATAACCTCATATGCACGTGAAAGCTGGACAGTGAATAAGGAAGACCACAGAAGAATTGATGCCTTTGAGTTATGGTGTTGGAAGAGAATATTGAAAGTGCGATGGGCTGCTACGGTAACAAACAGATCTGTGTTGGAAGAAGTACAGCCAGAGTGCTCCTTGGAGGCCAGGCTGGCCAAACTTCATTTCTCATACTTTGGACATATTGTCAGGAGGGAACAGTCTCTGGAGAAGGATACCATGTTTGGTAATGTGGAGGGTCAGAGAAAAAGAGGAAGACCCCCAGTGAAATGGATTGGCAAAGTGGCAGCATCAGTGGGCTCAAGCATGGCAACAGTTGTGAGGTTGGCCCAGGACCGGGCAGTGTTTCATTCTGTTGTGCGTAGGGTCACTATGAGTTAGTACTGACTTGATGGCACCTAACAACAACATGACTAAATCTGGAGTCCTGGTGTGGCACTGTAGGACAAAGTACTGGCTCTCATAGTTGATTTGAACCACAAAGTCGGTAGTTCAAACTCACCTCAATGAACCGCTCCTTGGATATGCTATATGGAACCGACTTGGCAGCACTTAACAGCAACAATGACTAAGTCTGACTTCAGTGAAATTTTGGAATAAGGTTTTTGTAGTTATCAGAACTATTGTAGTTGCTAGTTGCTGTTGAGTTGACTTCAATTCCTGGTGACTCCATATATGTCAGACTGAAAAGTTGCCCAGTCCTGTGCCATCTTCACAGATGTTAGTGTTCTTGAGACCTTTGTTGCAGCCATTGTATATTTTAAGTGCATCTTATCCTATGAGGCTTCATCTGCTAAGTATTCTATTGAGATCCATAGGGTTTTCACTGGCTTATTTTTGAAAATAGATCACCAAGCCTTTCTTCCTAGTCTTTGGTGAATCTAGAAGCTCCACTGAAATCTAGGTCTACACTGTGGGTGACCCTGCTACTATTTGAAACACCAGAGACATAGCTTCCAGCATTAATGCAAGCTGTAAGCCACCACAGCATAGCAAACTGTCCTAACAAGCAGGTGGTGGATGTTGTTAAGTATCAGTTCTGACTCATAGCATCCCTGTACACAACAGAACGAAACACTGACATGTGTTGAGCCATCCTCATAACTGTTATGTTTTGAGCTCATTGTTGCTGCCACAGTGTCAAACCATCTCATTGAGGGTCTTCCTCTTTTTCACAGACCCTCCACTTCACCAAGCATGAAGTCCTTCTCTAGGGACTAGTCCCACCTGATAGCATGTCCAAAGTACAGGAGATGAAGTCTTGCCATCCTTGCTTCGACGGAGCATTCTAGTTGGACTTCCTCCAAGATAGGTTTGTTTGTTTGTCTGGCAGTCCGAAGTACTTTCAGTATTCTTCACAGAATCAAATCCATTGATTCTTCTATGGTCTTCCTTAGTCATTGTCCAAGTTTCACATAAATATATGTTATTATTGTCAAGTGCAGTTGAATCAATTCCAATTCATAGTGACCTGGTCTATATAGCATTTCCAAGGAGCAGCTGATGGATTTGAACTACCAACCTTCTGGTTAGCAGTCCAATACTTATCCTATCAAGCCACACCAGGAGGTAACTAAAGATACCATGGCTTGAGTCAGGTACCTTAGGTGGTGGATGTTGGTGTTATGTGCTGCCAAGTAGGTTGAGACCTATTAAAATTGTCTTGTTGCAATTGACTGTAGGCATTTAGTTTAAATTAAAAGAACTAGGAAACAAGTTTAAATTAAAAGAACTAGGAAAGAGTATTTTTACCACAACGTGCCTGTGAATACTGCCTGGTTAGAGTGCTTTCCTGGACAATGGGGCCAACCAGTGGGACTGGGTGAGGACAGGACAGATAGTCAAGAGCAAAGTCTCAAACTGAGTCGAGTTCCCATTTGTATAAGGGAAGCATGGAGAGACCAGCAGGTTGGACATTCTGGCCAGGAGTCCACTAGAGACAGAAGGAGATAACAGTTGGCAGATGAGACCAGGAAAAGTTGAATGAGTTGTAAGTTCATTGGACCAAACCTTTGTGGGGGAAATTAAGCAATTCAGATATTCCCCTCACCTTCTCTGAGGCCCTCTTCTTCCTTGCAATCCTCTTTTACATTGGATTGTCTGGGAGGGGCTCTGATAAAGGAACAGATAGATACACATGGCAGTGAACATGCTAATGTCACTTGTCCAGGGAAACATCTGCTGTCTTCTTCCACCAAATGTTCTGGAATTAGATCTTAGACAGTGGCCCTGGGCAGGAGAGCTCTCAAGAGAGAGGCCAGGGACAGATGGGTGGAAATAGATCATGCGCAGATAGGAAGGGGAATGGGGTTACTTCTCCTCCAATTAGTTCTGACATCTGGACAGCTTACTTATGTTGGCAGATGTCAGCCTCTGGATTTGTGGGTTGTCTGTAATCAAATTTGCCATCCAAACACTGCAAGGAAATCAATGCAGGGTTTTTACAGACCGAAGCCATATATATAAGGCCGTTTCCTAAGTAGAAGCAAGGAGTCAGTGGGTCGATAATACTTTTTAAAAGGAATTATTGCTACTGAGAAAATTTCACCTCCTCAGATACTGGTCGCCACTTGCCTGTCACTGTGTCATACTGTGGTATGTGTTGGTGTGTGTTAGTATGATGCTGGAAGCTATTCCTCCAGAGGTTCAGGTGCTAAAAGGGTCAGTCACAATGGACAGGTTTCAGAGCTTTCAGACTAAGACAAACTAGGAAGAAAGGCCTGGCGATCTACTTTCTAAAGTTAGCCAGTGTAAATCTTATGGCTGCCACAGAATATTTTCCAACGTCCTTTCTTGGAAGGACATTAGAAATATGTTTGGTGAATATGTTTTATCATGTTTGGTGAAGCCATCAAGGGTGAGGGATAGATGGGCACAGTGGCTGTAACAATGGGCTCAAACATGCTGGTGACTGTGAGGATGACCCAGGATGGGGTTGGACAGTGAGTGAGGCATGGATCGGAGGTCTAGGAATTGGTGGTAGCGGGGAGAGTGTTCTCTCAGGAACTGTCTTGGTTCTGGGGAGGACTCCAAAGAGGGGTGGAATTTGGGTGGGTGCTAGAAGAGAGACAAGGTGGGGAAGGCAGCGTCATGCTTGGTGGGTCCAAAGACAGACCAGCCTATCTGACAAGGAAACTGGTTAGAACAGAAAGTAATGGTGCCAGCTGTGAATGGTCTTGCTCTGCCTGGCTGCAGTGTTTGGAGTTTAGGTAATGGGCAAGTGTAGTGATGTGTGGAGAGGAAGAAGATAAATGGTCTTGCAGAGAGACGCTTGACAACAGTATGCAGGATGTTGTAGAGGAGGAGGCTGGCAGCCCAGCAAAGAATGTTTAGAAACAATTTAGGTGACGGTCTTACACTGCTAGTGATACTGGTGTAATGGCTTGAACGCTGACCCTCCAAAAATATTATATCCATGTCCTAAACCTACCAAACCTACTGCTGTTGAATGGATTCAGACTCATAACAACCCCGTCAATCAAAGTAGAACTGCTCCATAGTATTTCCCAGACTGTAAATTCTCACAGGAGCAGCCAGCCTCATCTTTGTCTTGAGGAGCAGCAGGTAGATTTGAACCACTGACCTTGTGGTTAGCAGCTCAATGTTTAACCCATGGTGCCACCAGGGCTCCTTTCCATGTCCTAGCCCCTGAAAAAATGAAAATGCATTGCCATCGAGTCGATTTTGACTCATAGGGACCCTGTGGGTCAGGGTCAAACTGCCCCACAGGGTTTCCAAGGTTGTAATTTTTATGGGAGCAGTCTCCTGTGGAGTGGTGGGTTGATTCAAAGCACCAATCTTTCAGTTAATAGCCATTTAAGCATTGTACCACCGGGCTCCTAGCCCCTAGAACCTGTAAATATAACCTTAAATGGAAAAAGGGGCTTTGCGGATGTGAGAGGATTTTGAGATGATTATCATCTTAGATTAGTTGTTATTATGTGCCATTGAGTTGGTTCCGACTCATAGTGATCCTGTGCAGGGTTTCCGAGGAGCGGCTGGTGAACTTGAACAGCCAACCTTTTGGTTCAAAATGACCCTGCAGTCCAGCACATTAACCCACAGCACCACACCAGGACTCCTAAATCCAGTGACAAGTCCTGATAAGGGTAAACAGGCACAGAGACTTAGAGAGGTGATGGTCATGTGAAGATGGAGACAGAGATTGGAGTGATGCAGCCACAACCCAAGGAAAGCCTGTGGCCACCAGAGCTGAAAGAGGCAAAGAGAGATTCTCCCATACAGCCTGCACAGGGAACATAGCCCTGCTGACACCAGCCTCCAGAACTGGGAGAGAAGATGTTTCTGCTGTGTTGTCACTAATTTGGGGGTCATTTTTACAGAAGCTTGGTTTAAGTACTGGCTGCCCCATTTACTAGCTACTGTACCTTGGGCAAGTTATGTTAGCTGTCTGTGTCTCAATTTTTTCTTCTCTAAAATGGAGTTATTAAAAACAGGAATTTCCTAGGGTTGTGGTGATGATTAAATAAATTAATACATGTACGAGCTTAGAATAGCACCTGAGGCAGCATAGTAAGTACTATATAAGAAAACCCACTGCCACTGTGTCGAGTCAGATTCATAGTGAGCTCTAGGACAGAGTAGAAACCCTCCTTAGGGTTCCAGTGTCTGTAAATCTTTATAGAAGCAGACAGCCCCATCGTTCTCCTGAAGAGAGACTGGTGAGTTTGAACCATCAACCTTATGGTCAATGTTTAACCAGCTGCACCACTAGGGCTTCTTATATAGTGTTGTGGTAGTGGTGGTGAAGTGCTGTGGAATCGGTTCCAACTCACAGTGACCCTATATAGGGTTTCCGAGGAGTGGCTGGTGGGTTTGAGCTGTAGATCTTTCGGTTAGCAATCCAGTACTGAGCCTACAGCATCATTATTGTTATTATCATCGTCGTCATTTTGTAAATATGAAGTACTTTGAGATGAAAAACAGAGGAGCTATAACTGTGAAGAGAGGAGACAGACTGAGTTTATGTTAAATGAGGGCAAACACATGTACAGGGACATGGCATGGTATAAAATGTGGTTATACACAGGGACAGGAGGGGCAACTTTAAAGGGATTCTCAACTATCAGCTTGAATGACTGAGAACAAGATGCAGCTGAGGGTAAATGAAGATGGAAGAAGAAACTGATGGATTCTGCTGGGGAATGTTGATGTTCTCTTGAGACAAATTCTACCACTCAGCTAGTAGTGTAGAATGCCTACTGAAGCCATATTCCAAGGGAGGAAACCAGAGGCCTAGACTATAATGGATCTGGGACTTTGGGGAGTCTTGGCAACTCTTGTCACACTTTAAGGCGTTATAAATGGGTAGGAGCCAAACTGGTTTGCAGTGTGTGAGAACACAAGAGAAAGTACAAAGCTTGAACTGTTAAATGTGTGATCAAATCTAGCCTGGCTGATGGAGCAATTTATAGTTTGTCTTGTAGGGAGGACAGCAAGACTTCACGTCACATATTTTGGGCATGTTATCAGGGATGGAGCAGTCCCTGGGTGGGGACTTGGTAAAGTAGAGGGTCAGTGAAAAAGAGGAAGACCCTCAATGAATTGAATTGACACAATAGCTGCTTCAGTGGGCTAAAACATAGGAACAATTGTGAGGATGGCACAGGGTTAGTTAGGCAGTGCTCCCTTCTGTCGTGCATGGGGTCACTATGAGACAGAACCAACTTGAAGGCACCTAACAACTACAGACCTGTAGGGAGACAGTGGGGTCCCACTTGGAACAGCAGATCAGGCAGGAGAGAGCTGAGAGATGCTCAGAATTCTACCTGGAATCCCCACTGGTCCAGGATGCACCACGTCAAGAGTACCTTCTGGGTAGGAACAGGTCCCCCGAGTCATGCTTTAACTCACGAGGATTTATTTTACAAGATAAACCAAGAACCAATACTTGGTGGTCATATCCTCTCCATGTTTGTCTAATGTACAAAACCAGGGCAAGGTTACAAAGTGGGTACTGGGGTGGGGAGTCAGTTGCATCCTTTAACTTGGGGTACCACCTTGACCATGCCATTGGATTGTCTGAAATCCCAACTGTGGAAATACAGCAATTCCTGGGCCACTTCTTCTAAAGCTGTCTTCAAAGTGCATGGTGATTGGGGGCTAATGAGAGTATTTCCAGCTCTGTGTGGTGACTTGGGAGGCAAGGCGCTGTTGGCTGCTATTTTTTGTTTGAGAAACTTCATTTATGTAAATATTCCAGGAGATGATGAAGATGAAGCCTAGTAAGTGGTTGTCAGCTGAATCCTGCTTGGGGGCCACCCAAAGTTCTTTGTACTTACAATTATGCTTGCGCTAGGTTATTTTATCTGTTTGTTTTTGCCATGCTTTTTCTTTCTAAGTTTGAATTTGGAATTGGGAACACAGTAATTTAATATTAGGACAGTGATCATGGCTTTCATCTAATAGGCCCAGATTCCTCACTTGTCCACATAGGAATATTGTAAACATTGACAAACCAAATCAGTTTGTAAAGCCTGAGAATACAGGAGAGGTGCAGAATGTGAGCTGCCTGTTAAGTGTTGTATTCAAGTCTAGGTGACTCAGTGGGAGGATTCACACCTTCCATGTGGGGACCCATGTTCTATTCTAAGCCAGTGTAGCTCATGTGCAGCTTCCAGCTGCCCGTCAGTAGAGGCTTATATGTTGCTATGGTACTGAACTGGTTTTAGCAGAGCTTCCAGAGACTAAGAGGGATGAGGAAGAAAGGCCTGGCAGATGCTTAAAATCAATCATTGAAAAATAACAGATTCACAGCTGAAAAGGGGAGAGCACAGTTTTGTTCCACTGTGCATGGGGTTACAATGAGTCAGGCCAACCCCATGGCAACTAACAACAACCTGACTGATGGGGCAACTGAGCTACATTTCTTTTTGGTGTTTGAGAATCTCACTCAGGCCTTTTGGAGGGCTTGTTGTACTGTGATCTCTCCTTAGCAGAGAGTGACTCTGATGTCATTCCTCTTTGAAATATGTGGCGAGACAAACCTCCATCATGGAATATCTGCATAGAAGAATGAAGGGGTAACCCCAGGCACAGGGACTGTGGTTTAGGGGTGACCCATTGTAAGGTTTACAGCGAACTCTCCCCAAAGAAGCTGGTCTTTGTCCTTGGTTCCTGAGAGATGACCTCAAAAACCTTGGCATTTGCCCAGTGACTGGACTGTTTCTATGAGGGCTCCAGACTATACCTGATAATTTATGCTAATGAAGTGCCACTTGATGGGGTGAGGCTGGCCAGGTCAGAAAGACTCCCCACCACAGGATAGCAGTTCAACTTCATGAGAGGTCGACTTGAGATTCTGTTCAACCATGTGGACAATGGTGTGATCAATTCTGTCTGTGCAATGAGACTCCAGTGTAAATACTCTGGACAGAGACGCTCCTTGGGTTTTCTACCTGGTTGGTGATAGAAATTGACCAAGGATGAGGAGGGTAACTCAAAGGAATCCTTTTGGACATGGAAGCTTTCCTTTGAGAACCCCGCCCCCAGACCTCCTCATACTCACCTCTTCATTTGTATCCATTTTGCTATACTAACCCTGCAATGGTAAATATAGTATTTTCCTGAGGTTTGTGAGTCATTCTAGTGAAGTTTTAAACCTGAGGGAGGACCAGGAGCCAGCAGGTGAGAGGTAAGAGGGCCCTAGGGCACCCCGCCCCCCAGGGGGAGGGTGGTGGTAACGTGTGGCCCTGAATTTCTGGTTAACAAGTCAGAAGTAAGGGGGCCCTGGTACCCCTGACGTTTTGGCTGGAATCTTAAAGGAGTAATGGGAACACAAATTTGTAACCAACAAGTCAGAAGTCAAGGTGCGGAGGGGACACTCAACCTTGCACAGTAGGTATCTGACATCTTGGGCTAACTTGGGAGTCTAGAGGATCACCCCCTTTTTTTTTTTTTTTTTTAATCTCATGAGCTCTGATGTAGTGCTGGTGGTTAGGGTCAGAGGAAGAAGCGCTGTATATGCAGTTGGTATCAGAACAGCATTGGAATGATGCATGCATTCTCCCTTCTCTTGACCTTCCCTCCCCAATTCAGGAATGGGTGTTCAACACTTAGATTTCAATCCCACTTTGATGATGGGCTTAGGAGATGAATGGGAGGGAAGCCTTCTTCTTTCATGCTGTCCAGGCCCTGGTGGTCCTGGAGTAACGTTCTGAAACCTGAAGAGACTGCTTATTGGATGTGGCGAGGAGAAGGAGAAGAAATGTTGTACCAGGGCTGCCAACTGCCTGGCCTGTACAACACTTGGAGCTTAGCACCTTCCAAAGTGCCCACACGTGCCAGAATGTGAGAATGAGCACCTGGGCAGAGCACCTGAAATTCAGATTCCATCCTTGTTACAGCTGGGGGACACTAAGGCTGTTTCCCCCAGAGTGTGTCTGCCCTGGGTCGAGGGAAGCCACTTTGGCAGGAGATACTGTGAGTGGGCATGGGTGGTGGGGCGTGTGGTTTGAGAGGAAGAGTACAGAAGTCAGGAGTGGAAAAGACAAAGATCACATCCAAAATAACATTAGCAAGATGCAATGTCCTTGCTTTGAAGGAAAAGGCAAAGAACCCTGGATTCTCCGTGTGTATATATTAATATAAATGGATTTACCAATTGGTACATTGGGGTAAGAGGAAATAGAAGAGGTTGTGTTACTTCCTTGGGGTGCTTAAAAGGGAGACTGAGAACCATTGTGCATTGTGATTGTTCCTCATTCCTTCTTGGGTGCTGACTTGTGCATAAAACAACAATCAAAAACAGTTGTTGAGTTGACCCTGACTCATGGTGACCCTTTGTATCAGAATATAACTATGCTCCATGGGGTTTTCTCTGTCTGATTTTTTGGGGGAAGTACGTCTCTGGGTCTTTCTTCAGAGACACCTCTGGGTGAATTCAAACCACCAACCTTGCAGTGAGTAGCTGATAACGGCTCTCCAACCTATGCAAGTTGTTGTTGTTAAGTGCCGTCAAGTCAATTCTGAGGAGCGGCTGGTGAGCTTGAACCGCCAACCTTGCAGTTCAAACAAACTTGCAGCTCAGCGCATTAACCCACAGAGCCACACCAGGATTCCATGCATGTTGTTGCTGTTGTGAAGTGCCATTGAGTCGGTTCCCACCCATAGCAACCCTGTAAAGGGTTTCTGAGGAGCAGCTGGTGAGCTTGAACTGCTGACCTTACAGTTGGTGCATTAACCCACAGCACCACACCAGGACTCCATGCATGTTAGGTGCCATCAAGTCAGTTCTGACTCAAGTCTGCTTTATGTACAACAGAATGACACACTGCCTGGTCCTGAACCACCCTCACAATCATTGCTATTGTTTATGTCGTGAAGTGTTGTGGAGTCAGTTCTACCCATAGCGACCTTGTAAAGGATTTCTGGTGGGTTTGAACTGCCAACCTTGCAGTTAGTAGTCCAGTGCTTATCCTATGGTGCCAGTTAATGTTATGTTGTTGTTGTTAAGTCCTGTTGAGTAATTTCTGACTCATAGTGACCTTGTATGGGGCTTCCGAGGAAAGGCTGCTGACTTTGAACCGCCAACCTTGTGGTGCAAATGGAACTTGAGATCAGGTGCATATCCTTAAGGCATCACACCAGGACTTAACTATAAAGTCATCTCTATAGTATAGTTCAAAGCACTTTATCCCAGCAGGATGGAAAGAAGGAGCTTCTGCTTAGAGTTAGAGCAAAAGTGAAATCTTGGAGAGACAGAGGAGGTGGAAGCAGGTCAGATAGGAGGTCTGGGAGTGGTAGATGGACAGACAAATGGGCAGGGAATGCTGAACATGAAAGAGCCCAACAAATCAGGGGGAAGAGATGCTCTAAGGGGAAAAAGATGGAAGGCAAGCCTTGCTGGAGTCAGGTGACCACTTAAGCCCATTAAGCCAGTGCCTAGAAAAAACGGGTATAGAATGCTTGCCACTTTGTCTCTTATCACATTGATTTCCGGAGTGAAGTGACAGTTAAAAATTCAGTAGTAGATTTTCACAGTCTGACAAATTAAATCAGTTGTCCTACTGAAGCTGGAATGGACTTGTTTCCCAAATAGTCACTGAACTGATGGCCAATGAGGAGTGATGCATTGTTTGCAAGGTTTGAGCACACATAACTAAAATGACTGCATTTTGTGAATAGCCGTACTTCCTGTGACTTAGAAACTCTCACATGTGTTTTCAGCTTCATTCTGGTGTTATTAAACCCAGTTTTCCAGATCTGGCTCATGTTGTTACTGCCGATCAGAAAGCCCTCTTACTATTTCAGAGGTTGCATGAATGCAAGAAGAAAGGGTTTAATCAGTGAGTGCTGGCTTTGTCATATGATATGAAAAACTGAGCTTTTTGACAATAAGGGAATAAGCAGGTAGGATAAAAATGAAATGTCACTGGAAGTTATAGGGATATGGACGCTTGTCATTTTTGCTCTAGGTTGTCTTTAGGGAGAGGAGGAAGGAAGGCCTGGGAAGAAAACCAGTCTGTTCTGACCAGGAGTCTCTTTTAGCTTTAGGGCTGAAACTAATGGCTCAAGAGAAAGACAACAACAGCCACACAGACAGATAAACAGGCAGGAGAAGTGATGTCTAGATGCTGGCTTCTGGTTAGAAAACAAAATCACTGCCTTGGGTGCAGAAACTAGGACCTGCTATCAATGAGTTATCAAATCTCATTGGCATGATATTTAGAGATCACCAGGCAGTCTGGTTGGTACTGTTGACATAATTTAAATAATGGGAAGGATATTTAATTACATTTGCTGGATTTAGAAGCCTGTGAAAAAGACCAGTTCTGATTTTTGATGTATAAAAATACTGCAGCGATAGAAAATCTCTTCACGTCTGACAGGCAGATGTAAACGACGTTTGTGTATTTATTTGTACCTGTACGGGGCAGCACTCCACAGACTCTGAGGTGATGAACTGGTCAGCCCATTGTGCCTGATGTGCACATGTGAACATAGTGTGCATATGCACGTGAAGGAACATG
Organism: Chrysochloris asiatica; assembly: GCF_000296735.1. Lineage (NCBI taxonomy): Eukaryota > Metazoa > Chordata > Mammalia > Afrosoricida > Chrysochloridae > Chrysochloris > Chrysochloris asiatica. Next base: position 2,780,232 of record NW_006408672.1, on the reverse strand, counting down.
GAGTGCGCATGTGTATATATGGTGTATGTATGAATGCATGTAGTATGTGTGTACCTGGTTTGTTGCACATGGACTTGTATATATGCGTCTAGCATGTGCAAATGCTATGAATGTGTGTACATAGGATGTGTGTGGGTGCAGCTAGGTGTGCAGTTGTGTGTAAATGCATGTGCATGTGTGTGCACATGGCATGTGTGTATGTGATGTGTGTGCCTTCTATGGGTGTGTGTGTGTACATGGCATATGTGTGCATGTGTTTGTACATGATGTGGGTATGTGCCCATGAACAGGCAGGTTTTCATTATTTGAGCACTCTTCCAGGCGTAAATTACAGAAGCAACACAAGCAATTTAAAATGAAAGTGAGAATTTAATCTATGAGTTTTTCTATTCTCCACTTAGGGCTGAAGTGTTTTTCTAGATATCGTGGAGTGACTTCCTGAGAGTAGATAGTTTGTCTCTGTTTGTTTCATCTGTATTTGTTTGTCAAGCCTTGTGTCATCGAGGGCTCTTCCATGTGCTCCTGAATGCTATGTCACAGAACAGCTACTTCTGAATTGACCTTTTCCTTCTTAACTGATGAATGCATGCTCTGGCTGAGTGTAGAAAGCATCTGGGGCAGGATTCATAATGTCGTTTTTAGACAGGTGTGCAGCTTTGTTGTCTGCCCATCTCCCTGCCTGCTCCGGAGTGAGGCCCCTGGGACCTGACTGGTCTGCTGTTGAGAGGAGTAGAGTCTGGGAGCCAGGAGTCTCTGGTGTGGACTTAGGTGTGGCCACTTCCTCCCTACATGGCTCTGGGAGAGCCACTCAGCCTCTCCAGCCCTAGGCCCCTCCTCTGAAACATGAACATGATATTGCCTTTCTCTTACAACTGTTGTGATTATTAAGGAGATTAAATTAGTACATAAGACTTCCTGGGTGGTGCAAACAGTTCACGTACGCAGCTACTAAGGAAAAGTTTGATGGTTTCATTTCATCCAGAGGTGCCTCAGAAGAACCACCTGGTGGTACTTCAAAAAAGTCATCCATTGATAGTCCTCTGGAGCATAGTTCTGTTGAGACACAGAGGGGTCGTCATGAGTAAGAGTTGACGTCATGAGTAAGCAACTGGTTGATAAATGAACACGTATTTTCCTTAGGTGTCGATGAGTTTCGTTCTGACTCAGCAGCACTGTGTACAACAGCACGATTGTTCTTTCCTCACAGTCTTTGAGATCTTTGAGACCATTATTGCAAACACTCTGTCCGTCCATCTCACGGAAGGTCTTCCTCTTTTTTGCTGACCCTCCACTTTACCAAGCACAATGTCCTTCTCCGGGCACTGGTCCTTCCTGATAACATGTCCCAAGTAACAGGAACAACTCAAGATCCAGTTGGTCAACTAGGACAGCTTCTGACCAAGACAGCTCTTAGCTATTTCTTGACAGTGCTAGTTGGCAGGCCACCTACTCTGGCAAGTATTACCGCTCTTTTGAGTTCACTGACAAATGCCTGGAGGTACTCTACTCCACTACCAAGCCTTCTGCGCACACCTGCTATGTGGCCTGGGAAGACCACATGGTCATCTTGTGCTGTCTCCAGTGCCACAGCTGTATGTCTCTCCTGGTTCTAGGAGGTTCTTAATCTAGTGATCCTGGGTCCAAAGGACATGCTCCACTGTAGGTTCTTCTTTTTGGTAGTGAGGTCCCCCTCACTGTCTTTGGGATCAGCTCTTACAAGCCTAGCAGGAGGACAAAACTGACCAATCCCCTTGCTCAGCCACAGCCACCTAGTTTATATGGTAATTGGCCAGTCCTTGCAAGCGTTTATATATATATATATATATATCTTATTTGTATAGTAGACTGTCCAATCCCTTTGCAAGATTATGGCCTTGCAGATCATCTTGGCAGAACTATAACTCCAGGACCAGAAAGGCTGTATATATAAAGATAAACCTCACCATTAATTAAGCATGTCCTGTGAAGGGACTTACGGAGTTCTGGTAGTGTAGTGGTTATGAATTGGGCTGCTAACCTCAAGATCGGCAGTTCAAAACTACCAGCTCTACGGTACTTAACAACAACATGAACGGAACCAACTCTACGGTACTTAACAACAACATGAACGACTTATAAAAGTTAGTGGGAACACTGAATTAAAAAATAGTGGAATTTTTCCATGAACATTTTGAAGTTCCCTCGTATGTTCCCTGGTTCCTTGAGTGACACAAGCCATTTGTGCTTGACAACTAACCTAAAGATTAGCAGTTTGAACCCACTACAGGTGATCTGCTTCTGTAAAGATCATAGCCAAGAAAACCCAATGGAATATTCTCCTCAGATACAAATGGGGTCTCCATGGATCAGAATCAATTAGACAACAGTGGGCTTGAGCTTTGGGTGTTTTTTGTGTTGCCAGGCTCATACACATTATCGCACTTTGTTTTTACAAATACCCTTAAGGATCTTTATTGTTTATTCCTACTACCAGCTGAGAGGAAGGAGCTCTGGTAGCGTAGTGGTTACGAATCAGGCTGCAAACCGCAAGGTTAGCAGTTCGAAACTACCAGCTGTTCTGTGGGAGAAAGATGAGGCTTTCTGATCCCGTAAAGATTTACAGCCTCAGAAACCCTGTACAGGGTCGCTATGAGTCAGAACCAACTCCACGGCACACAGCCACCAGCTGAGAGAAGTCCTGGTGTGGCACTGCGGGTTAATACGCTGGACTGCAAGGTCCATTTGAACCTGCAAGGTCGATGGTTCAGGCTCACTAACCACTCCTTGGAAACCCTATATAGGGTCTACTATGAGTCAGAACCGACTCAATGGCACTTAACAACAGCAACACCAGGTGGAAAAATGGATTTAGAAAGCTGAAGGAACTTGCCCAAGGTCACACAGCTAATTAGAAGCAGAACTTAGAGTCCTGATTTGGAACCTTGTGTTCCCAATCAAATCCCCTGGGTCACACCGTGAACTAATTCCATCAGAATTGTTTGTGAGCTCTCCTTAGGTGATTCCAATGTATAGGCCAGGTTGGGAACCACTGAGTTAGAGGCTGTTTGGATCAGCATCTGGTCTGAGTTACCACTTCTTGTTGCTTACCAGTGCTGTTATTAAAAAGGTGTTATTGTTGTTGTTGGAGTCCTGGTGTGGTGCTGTAGGATCAGCACTGAACTGCTAATCACAAGGTTGGTGGTTCAAACCTACTGTCTGCTCCTTGAAAACTCTATACAGGGTTGCTATGAGTCAGAACTGACTCAATGGCACTTAACAACAACATTGTTGTTGGCGGCCATCAAGTTGGCCTTTGATTCATGCTGACCCCATGCATAATGCGATGAAATGTGCCCTGGTCCTATGCCATCCCTGTGATTGGTTGTGGATCGGACTATTGTGATCCACAGGGCTTTCATTGGCTGAGTTTTGTAAGTAGAGGGCCAGGCTTTTCGTCCTGGTCTTTCTAACTTTGGAAGCTGCATTGAAACCTGTTCAGCACAATTGTTGTTAAGTGCCATTGAGTTGGTTGTGATTCATAAGAACCCTGTGTCCGGTTTCTGAGGAGCAGCTGGTGGGTTTGAAAGAGCTGTTAGGAATGATACACATACATCCTGGGCAGGGTGTGTAATTGGAGTCCCTTTGTTGGGACTGGCTTACCTTCTTCCCTAAGTGCTCCTGTCCCAAAGGCATGTTACTGAAACAACTGTAGAAGGGATGGGCTGGGGATGGTCTTTTGGGAAGGGATATGATGATAGGTCCAAACTGACCAGCTTCTTAATTTTGGCCATGCCCCCTATTGCTCACCATGAGTGGAATACTCCAGAAACTGAAATGGTCTTAAATTAGTGACAAAATACTTGAGGAGCCTCTGAAGAATGCCACACACTATAAGATGTGATTAAACTGGCCACTGAAATGAATATAGTTCAGAGTAATCTCCAGCCACCAAGGTGGAAAAGGCATTTTTCATGTCCAGAGTGAGGCTTACTGAAGGTGGGTCATGTAGACTTGGGACTAAGCCAGGCTCAATGAAATCTGATTAAAAGTGGAGGCCTTTGGCATGCCCAAGGGATAGGTACACATTGGGTGGTGATGTGAACAATCAGAACATGAATTGCTATCACATGAATGACAGAGGCTGCCCCTCCAGAGCTGAAGATGCCCAGCTCTTCCTTCTCTTTGCCATCATGCCACTGATTTGTCCTCTTTTCCTAAGCATGGAGACGGATCTGAAGAATCTCTGTGCTGCGCAGAGCAGACAATCTTCTGGGTGCTATGCTTTTTTGCATCCGGTGACCTTGACATTAATTTCCCCTGGGAAGGTAGGAATATTTAACTGCATTTCTATTATGTCGCAAAGAAAACAAAAGTGTCAATAAAATGCAATTCCAGGTCATGGTAGGATCACTGATGTTTGTGGTACAAGAGATGACCTATTGGAATTTGGCTAACTCCTGCCTGGCAGAACTAGAAAATTCCTAGCAGTAGTGTAGTGGTTACAAATCGGGCTGCGACCGCAAAGTCAGCAGTTCGAAACTACTGGGTGCTCTGCGGGAGAAAGATGAGGCTTTCTACTCCCGTAAAGATCTACAGCCTCAAAAACCCTGGCTATGAGTCAGAGCCGACTCAATGGCAGTTAACAACAACTACAAGAATTCTTTAAAGCTGTTGAGCAAAAGTTTTACTATAAAAAAAAAATATTTAAGGAGACATCCATTTAAAAGTAGTCAATGAATGATCTGTGTTTATGACCTAACTCTTTATAATTTGCTTGGAATTCTTCCGTTTCTTCATATTTGCCATTGATTAGAAACAACTGGAAAATATTTATTTGGAATGGAAGACCAACTTCAGATGGAGGGGAAGATTGTGTGTCAAGCTCTGCATGAGAGTAAATGTGGGTCTGGTTTCAGTCATCGTAAGCTTTGCATATGCTGAGGTAATTTTCTGTCTCTGACCTCTACATCAGGGCCCCCTTGGAGATTCAGTAAGAACTTGGGCATTAGCCCTTTGACTATCTCGCAAATACAACTCACCGGAGCCACATATCACTAGTGAATTTTGGTGTTGAGAGGGGCTCTGGAGAAAAGACTTCTATAATGAAGAAGTTGCAGCTCCAGTGGGTAAAAGGTCTGTCTGTGGCCTCAGCTGGGATTCAGCTCCGGGGCTGCTGCCGACTCCCACTCACCGCCTTGCTTTCTTTCCCTGTTCCATCAGCCTCACTTGGAAACTCAGAGGCCATTTTTCTTTCCACATTTAAGAACACAGATCTAAATCTGCTTCTTTAACCTCATTATAAAACTTGGACACGGGGGATGTGTCCTAAACAGGTTTTGTGCCTCTGTGACAAGAAAGTTGGAGAATCTCACTGGGTCAGAGTAGGACTCTAGAGAAAGTTGCAAGATGGCAGCTCTGGCCTATTCCAGGGCAACATTGGGCTTCCTTGCTCAGAATAATGAGCTGCCCATAGAACCTCTCCCTGGGAAGGTTTGCTGGCTAACAGCATAACTTTTATGGAATGTTCATATAGGAGAAAGGGAAATGGATCCTTCAAGAAGACATAGGAAGGCAACACTGAGTTGACTGTGAGAATAGGAGCTCCGAGCTGCACCTATGGGTTCGGGTTGGCTGTTGAGATCACCTGCTTGTGGGCACCATGCTCAGAGTCAGGAGCTTATCCCCAGAGTCTTGGGTGGCCCCATTGGCCAGGTGAAACAAATGTCTTTTGATGTCTTGCTTTCATTGCTGTTAGTTGCCATCAAGTTGGCTCTGACTCCTGGTGTTCCCATATCCTGTGCCATCCTCACAGTCATTGGTATGTTGGAGTCTGTTAGTGTGGCCATTGTGGACTTTTGAGTGACTTCCAATCTAGGGTGCTCATCTTCCAGCACAGTACTGAACAATATTCCTTTGTGTGAGGCATACATAGCATTTTCATTGGCTGATTTTTTTGTAAGTTGATTTCCAGGTCATTCATCCTAGTCCATCTTAGTCAAGAAGCTCTTCTGGAAACTGCTCAGCATCATAACAACACACAACCTTCCACTGTCTATGGCGGCACATGACGTACATTGGCCAGGAATCGAACCCTGATCTCCTGTATGAAAGGCAAGAATTCTACCATTGAGCTGCCACTTGCCCTCGGTTGTGCTGTTATAGATAGATACTAAATGGCTTCATTCAACCACCATTATTCTGCTGCTGCGTGTTGCTGTGAAGCAAGCTGATCATTTAGAAACTGCTGGTGCTGTGGAGGTTAGGGAGCAAGGGGGTGACCACAGTGTCTGTAAGAAGGAGGTGCAGGCATTACTTTCTCTTCTTGTGTGATTAGCTTACATGCTCCCCACCCACACCCCGTTCATCAACCATGGGGATCTGTGGGTTCTGTGAGCCCAGGATAGAAAAAGCACATATTGTTGGGATCCCCAGTTCTGTGCACATAGATCTTTATTGAAAGAATTAGTGTGCTTAAGAAAGAGGGGGTTGGTGTTAATATCTTGCTAAAGATCGGCTTAGCCCTGTTAGGTACATGTTCAGTTAGTACGTATTTCCAGGCATTGTGTCAGCTTGTGGTAACAGCAGAAGCCCAGTGCCACCTTCAGGGAGCACACTCCATGAGAGTACAGAGGAGTGTGCCCAGCTGCAATTACAGGGAGAAGCCCTGCCTGGTATCTGTAGGGTGGGATGTGCACGGCTGGAGGGGGTAGGCAGAAGCTACCTGCCTCTGAAGGTCTACCTCTGAGCATAGAGAATCCAGGTGAGTCCTTGGTGAGCACAGGCCCTGCCAACACCCTGAATTCATACTTGTAGCTTCCACAGAGAGACAATAATCTTCTGTTCTCATAGCCACCCAGTGTGTGGTATTTTGCTATGGTGGCCCTACAAAACGAATCCAGAAAGGAGAGGCAGAAATTACATGCCCATCCCCAAAAAAGAAGAACCACTTGGTCACTAATTTGAGGCTGCCTCGTTTACAAGGAGGAGAGGAAGCAGGGATGTTCATGAGTGACTTCCTGGGGCAACAGCTTGCACATTAAGAGATGGCACAGGAAGCTGGTCAGCAGAATTGAGACTGCTTTCTCATTGCCCCTCTTGGTTCCTGTTGTCATCCTCCCCTAGCCCACAGGTGCCAAGGAGCCAGAACATGTCCATCATCAGGAAGAACAAAATAAAGGAACCTTCCAGAAACTGGAAAAGTACCCAGAAAGTTAACGCCTACTCTGTCAGCTGTAAAATGCCTGATCGTCCTCACAATGCTGTCCTTTTGCGCCTCATTTCTCCTGTCCTGGTTCACCTCTTCCAGCATGGATTCTTAACAACCATCTTTATTGGGAGAATGAGTGGGGCACACCCACATAACCAGCCTCAGGTAGTTCACGGAACCTCAGCATGTTGTGAACAAGGATTCTCTCAGTTACCCGAGGCAGTCACAACAAAAAAATAACTCAAGTGGGTGGCTTTAAAGACCAGATATGTATTGGCTCACTGTTCAGGAGGCCGGAAGTCCAAATTCAGGCCATGGCTTGAGGAGGAGGACCTTCTTTGTCTATTTCAGCTTCTAGTACCTGTCAGCAATCTTTGGCATTCCTTTGTTCACATGGCTTGTTCCTTGACTTCCTCTGTGTTTGTGTCTCTGTGTCTGGTCTGTTCTTTTTATAAGACCCCTGAGAAGGGATTAAGGAGCCTTGGTGTTTCAGTGGTTAAGTGCTCAGCTGTTAACTGATATGTCAGTGGTTCAAATCCCCCAATTGCTCCTTGGGAAAAAGATGTGTCAGTGTGCTCCCATAAAGAAACTCTATGGGGCGTTTATGTCCTATCCTACAGTGTGGACTGCAAAGGGTTTGGCTTTGGTCTTTCAGAAGGACTTTGGACCTACCCTATGCCAGCTGGAGCCCATTAATTAACAAAGCAGAAGAAAAGCCCTATTTCAAACAAGGTCGTATTCATAGGTACAAGTATTAGGACTTCCTCATTTCTTTTTGGGGACACAATTCAATTAATAACAAGGAGGCATTTGCTAAGGTAAATTCAGATATTCTTGTGTGACCAGGTATGCAGGAAGTTTTTTTTAAAAAAAATTTTTTGCAGTTAGAAAGCCTATTGCAGGGGTGTGTCATGATAGGAGAGGGATCATTAGAAGTTGTACAATTTGTGCATTATGGTCTCCGTGTGAGAGAAAAATTTCTTGTTGAGAAGACAGAAGGACAGTGTGTAAGACTCAGCCTTGGACTGCCTTGGTTGGTGGGTACAGGGGAATCTGCCAGGTGGGTGAGAGGGGAACAGCCCAGACCTGGGGAAGGACATATCTTGGGGAAGTTCCTCCCACCCTCTCTTTACCGAAGATCTGAGCTTCTCTCACCTATTGGGATCTCATTTGTAATAAGACACACCTCTTTGCAATTATGCCTAGAAGGGGAATAATTATGTCTGGCCTAGCTCCCTCTGAAAGCATTTGGTGTCGTGCACAAAACAAGGATTGTATAACACTTTATGGTCCCTGCCTACAGAGCTCTATAAATGTAGTGTGCCTTTTTGTCTCATTGTTTATAAACAATGATTTTTATGGCCCCCTTGAAGCCCTGGAAGATCAGAGCAACACCAGTGTGGCATTAGGCTTTTGATCAGCCACAAACAGGACCCTGTATTTTGGGGATGCGGCCCACTTCCCCCACCACAGCCAAGCTCAGCATGGACATCTGGGAAATGAAACTCAGAAATTGCTTGAGAAGCAGCAGCCCCTTTGGAAACCACAGCTTGTTATATGAAACCCAAGTCACTGTGAGTGAGTCTGGCTGTGTTTTAAGGGTCTTATTAGTTTGTTCAGGTAAACCTGGTCAACGGTCTGATGGTCCTCAAGGGATTCCATCACCAGGCCCCATTCTGTTGTCAATTACTTGGAAACATCTGATCCAATCCTACTCTGTGGCCTGGCTGCCCACAGTGGCAGGAAGCATGACATGCTTTCATAACAAATTGCTCTAGAAAGTGCCCACATAGGCTGGAGGATGTAAATTTCTAGAGATTGTAGCCAGTGAGACAGGACTTGAGTCTTCCTCAAACTATAGAAGAACTTCCCAATACCCTGCCCCACTTGCCCCCACTCCCCCCACCAAAAACCCCCCACAATTACTGGGGAATGTTTCATAGGATGAAAAAGAAATTGAAGGATAGGGACGACTGGATGAGTTAAGAACTCTTTTGACGAACATAGAGATTCTCAAAGTCTTAGCCTCCAAAATGTTGCTCCTTAACAGCTCTCAGAACTGCCCTGCCCACCATCCAGGTGATTGTTGTTATTCAGTGCTATCAAGTTGATTCCCACTCAATGCAACCCTGTATAGGGTTTATTAGGAACAGCTGTTGGGTTTGAGCCACTGACCTTGTGGTTAACAGTCCAGTGCTTATCCTACAGTGCCTCACCAGGAGGTACCCTCAAATTGGTGACCAAGTGGTTCTTCTTTTGCGGGGAAGGGCATGTGATTTCTTCCCATTTTTTTCTAGACTTGTTTTGTAGGACCACCATAGCAAAATACCACACATTGTGTGGCTATGAGAACAGAAGATTATTGTCTCTGTGTGGAAGCTACAAGTATGAATTCAGGGTGTTGGCAGGGCCCTGTGCTCACCGAGGACTCTAAAGGAAGGTTCTTTGCTGCCTCTCCCAGCTTCCGGTAGCTTCTTGGCTTGCGGTTACATCATCATATGGCTGGAATTGCCCTGTGTGTGTCTCCACAGCTTCTCTTTTATAAGGACACCGTTCAGATGGAGTCAGTACCTACTTTACTCCAGTATGACCCCTTGTTAATACATAACACAGGCAAAGCTCTGATTTCCAAAGAGGAGGACATCCACACGTACTGCAACATGGCCACCATGGTTGACCCTACTGGCATTTGAAATACCAGTGGCATAGTCTCTAGCATCACAGCAACATGCAGGCCACTATAGTATGACTACCTGGTGGATGGGTGGTGGTGGTGGTTGTTGTTAAGTGCCGTCGAGTTGGTTCCGACCCCTAGCGACCCTTTATAGGGTTTCCCAGGAGCCAGCTGGTGAGCTTGAACCACCGACCTTGCGGTTCAAATGGCTTTGCATTAACCCACAGTGCCACACCAGGACTCCAGATGAGTGGTTGTTGTTGTTATGTGCCGTGGAGTTGGTTCCGATTCATAGTGACCCTGTCAGGGTTTCCAAGGCTGTAAATCTTTATGGGAGCAGAAAGCCTCATCTTTTGCCCATGGAATAGCTGGTAGTTTCGAACTGCTGACTCTGAGGTTTGCAGCCTGATTCATAACTACTGCGCTACCAGGGCTCCTTCCAGATGGGTTGTTTGTTGTTGTTAGGTGCCATCGAGTCCGTACCGACCCATAGTGACCCTATGCACAGCAGAACGAAACACTGCCCAATCCTGGGCCAACTTGACTATTGTTGCCACACTTGAGTCCATCGATGCTGCCACTTGGCCATTCCATCTTGGGGAGTGTCTTCCTCTTTTTCTCTGACCCTCCACCTTATCAAACATGATATCCTTCTCCGGCGACGGCTCCCACCTGACAATATGTCCGAAGTATGAGAGACGAAGTTTGGCCATCTTGGCCTCCAAGGAGCACTCTGGCTGCACTTCTTCTGAAATGGATCTATTGATAGTGTAGCTTATATAGCATATGTAAACAGTACATTTCCTTTCTCCATGGAGTCCTGAAATACTGCACGTCCTGGTCAAGAATCATCTCACCCCATGAGTTGCTGAGTGGAGGGGTTGTCATTCATTCTGGTGGAAGAGGTCACAACAGGCAAACAGAAACTTATGGCATTGATTATTGGGGAACAGTTTTGTATCAAATGTGGGCTACTTGAATTTTTCCAGGAGTGTAAGTGTTGTCTTGATTTCCAAAGGAGGGAAATAGCTTCTTTTTCTTTGTTTGGGCAAACATTTATTCTTCTGACTAGAAATCATCACCAAAAGAATTCTTAAGAGTCAAAGCAATCACTTACTAAAATGACAGGAAGTGGGTGGAGGGGCTTCTAGGTGGGTGTGTTTCTCTATCTGGACACAGGTTACACGGTTTTGTTCTATGTGTGAATGTTCAGAGAGCTTAGCTGCACACTTACGCTGTGTGTTCTTTTCTCTTTCTATTCTACATTTTTATAAAAATTGCATTGAGGTTTCACCAAAAGAGTAAAAAAGGAGCCAACAGACTGGGAAAAAATTTGTGCAATCACTTATCAGACAAGGGACTAAACACTAAAATTTATAGAAAATTACAACACATCTTACAAGAAACAGACAAACAACCCAATTAAGAAATGGGCACAGGGCATGAACAGATACTTCATCAAAGAAGACATTCAGGCAGCCAACAAACATGAAGAAATGTTCACAGTCATTAGCCATTGTTGTAAAGTCCTGTTGGGTCGGTTCTGATTCATAGCGACCCTGTATAGCATTTCTGAGGAACATCTGGTGGGTTTGAACTGCCAACCTTGTGTTTTGCAGTCCAGTGCTGATCCTACAACACCACACCATTAATCGTTGTTGTTGTTGGTAAGTGCAGTCGAGTCAATTGTGACCCATAGCGACCCTGAATAGGGTTTCCAAGGAGCAGCTGGTGAGCTTGAACCATTGACCTTGCATTAAGGAGATGCAACTCAACAATGAACTATCATCTCATACCAGCATTAATAGCAAAGTTAAAAACAACAATAACAACAAGAACACAACAAATGCTGATGAGAGTGTGGAGAGATTGGGATCCTCCTACATTGCTGGTGAGACTGTAAAATGGTTCAACCATTGTGGTAAACAGTATGGTGTTTCTCCAGAAAGTTGAAAATAGAAACACTGTATGGTATGAATCGACTCAACAGCATTTAACAACAGCAACAACAATATATCCACAAGAAATAGAAGCCATGATATGAGTAGATGTATTCATACCAATGTTCATAGCAGCACTATTCACAATAGCAAACAGATGGAGACAGCCTAAGTGTCCATCATTGGAAGAATGGATAAACAAACTTTGGTATGTGCACACAACGGAATACTGTGCAACATTGAAGAATAATGATGACTCTGCAAAATACCTCATAACATGGATGAACCTGGAGTACATTATGTTGAGTGAAATTAGTAAATCAAAAAAGTACAAATACTGTATGAGACCACCATTGTAGAAACTCAAGAAAAGGTTTTCATCTGAAAAGAAACATTCTTTGATGGCTACTAGGGGTGGGTGGGAAGGGAGAGCAATTCACTGGCTAGAAGGTAGGGATATGTTAACTCAGGTGACAGGTGATAGCAGGAGCAATATATAAGAAGAGGGAGATTGGCAGAAGAATGATGAAGATAGATGAAGACACATTGAGGTATGCAAGGGCTAAAGGGGACAGAGGAGATTGTGTTATATGCACAACCTTGGAACAGCAGTGTTCTGTGTGTAGATACAGGACAGAGACATAGGTTGAATGAGTTTGGGTGGAAGAGTAGGATATATACATACATACATACATACATACATACATACATACATACACACACACACATACATACAAGGAGCTCTGGTAGCATAGTGGTATGAACTGCTGACCTTGAGGCTGGTAGCCTGACTCATAACCACTATATTATCAGAGCTCCTATAGACTTATATATCCCACAAATATATACGTTTGAAAGAGGATATTCATACAAGGGTAGCCTCGGAGGAAGTGGGACAACTGTTGTTTGGAGGGGATTGCAATCATTGAGATGAAACCAAGTGTATGACTTGTTGAATATGAAACTGATGATCTCATCTGTAAACCTTCACTCAAGTCACAATAAAAAGTTTTTTGTTTTTTTAAAAATTATATTTAAATGTGATCCCACTCAAACATGCACACTTTGATTGCTGTTATGTAAGTATTTACTAGTGATTTCTGTGCCATCCACTCGGGACTGGATTTATGCTTACATATCGAAAAGTATCCATGGCCCCTTTTTAGATGCAATGCCCAGAAGTCAGTCCATTCTGTGGTTGGACCTTACTGGCAACCAGGCAGTAAGACCTTTAGGGGCCACGTCAGCATTTCTTAGTGGCCCAGTGTGTTCTAAGGGCTTCCCCAGTGGACAGTGGGTGTTACTTATGCAAAGCACTAACCTTCTGTTCTTTAACTACATAATCATACCAATCACTTTAGGTGGCACGTGCAGTAGGATAAGCACTGAACTGCTAACCACAAGGTTGGCCCTTCAAATCTACCAGCTGCTCTCTGGGAGAAAATGAAGTTGTCTGCTCCCTTAAAGATTTAGTCTTGGAAGCCCTATATAGGGTTTCTGGGAATCAAATTGACTTAGTGGTTTTGGAGGGGATCTTTTTGGTTATATGCCAAGAAATTTGGACGCCAGCTACCTGGTAAAGTGACTGAAAGGGATAAATATTTATGCCATTTCAAAGAAAGGTGACCCAACAGAATGCAGAAATGATTAGGCAGTATCATTGATGTCAAATGCAAGTAAAATTATTGTGAACGTAATTTTCAAATGTTTGCAGTAGTGCATTACCAGAAAACTGCCTGAAATTTAAGCTGGATTCAGAAGAGAACATGGAACTAGGGATATCTGCTGATAGCAGATGAATCTTGGCGGAAAGCAGAGAACATCAGGACAATGTCAGCCTATGTTTCAGTGACTGTACAAAGGCATTTGGTGATGTGGGTCATAACAGATTATGAATAACATTGCGAAGAATGAGTATTCTAGAACATTTCAATACATAAGACCAAGAGACACATCTTTCCTGATTTTAAAACAGAGCAAGTTGATAATAATTTAAAGTCAAAAAGGTGGGCCTCCGGCTTGTGATGCACACAATCTTTCACCATACTTATTCACTCTCTATGTTGAACAAATAATCTGATAAAATGGACTACATGAAGAATGACATGGCAGATGACAAAACCTTGCTTGCCAAAAGCAAAGAGGACTATGTTGATGAAGATCCAAGTCTACAGCCTTCAATATTGATGATTAGAGACAACAATGATGAAGATTGAAGACTACAGCCTTCGATATGGATTACATCTGAACATAAAATAAAAATCCTCACAACTGGACCAAGAAGCAATATCATGATCACAGGAAAAACTATCGAAGTTGTCAAAGATTTAATTTTACTTGGATCCACAATCAACACTTGTGGAAGCAGCAGTCAAGAAATCAAACAACGTATCGCATTGTGCAAATCTGCTGCAAATGACCAGTCCAAGGAGATCAGACTTGGTAAAGTAGTGAAAAAAAAGAAGACACCCAAGGAGATGATTGACACAGTGGTGACAACAATGGGCGCAAACATAGGACTCATTGTGAGGCTGGCGCAGGACTTGGCAGTGTTTCATCCTGTTGTACGTAGAATTGCTATGAGTCAGAGATGACTTGATGGCACCTAACAACAACAACAACAACAACAATGTGCCAAGCACAGTTCTAGGCGAAGGAACATGGTGATTAAGAAGATAGTCCTGGATATCCCATTGCTGAGCTGGCACCTGGAGCTCAGGCCCATGGCGTGGACCCCAGACTTACCTCTGGTTCTGGGTGCTCCTTTTCTCTTGTTTCTTTCCGTTTTCCAGGGGATGTAATTAGCACATCCTGCCTAACCAAACTTACAACTTTAAAAAATCTTTTTGATTAACCACACTGGGTTCATGTCTACTAAAAAGGCATTAAACTGTACCATTACTTCTTAGCAGGCACAGTGCAGAGGGACCATAGCAATTGATAAAACCATCTGAGTTAGTTCAGGGAAGGGGGAACATAGCAGTGATTTAAATGGAACATCCTTCCTCCTTCCACCCAGGACTGCAGAGGCACCCTGGATGGTCTGGCTGTTGGCTATAAAGGCAGAACACTGGCATCCTGCTTCTCAGGGGATCTGTTGTTATCTGGGAGCTCACTATCTCCACCTTAGAAAAGTGGAGCACATGCATGTGTGTAAACAAGCGTGGACAAGAGTGTGAAGGCAGGCATACTTGCCGGGAAATAGGCTGAGTAGACCTCATTGGCAGGAAAGTAGGGCAGGGAGTGCCTTCATTATTATATTTTTCTATAAGAGGAACAAAACATGGGATTCTATAGAGCATGAATGCATTACATAAATATAGATATATGTGTTTGTGGAGACACACAAAATCAGCCTATAACAGAAAAACCTCTAAGTAGTTTTATCTCTTCTCTCCACATCTGACTGGGGCCTACCTTCTAAATACCCACCATCTTCACTGGGGCTGACACTGCTGTCCAGGAGTCGGGCAAATCAATGTTTACTTGACTGCTGTTTCCAATACCATGCTAAGCATTTTTCAGTCTCTACTGTGTGTGTGAAGGAGCTCTGGTAACATAGTGGTTATGAATCGGGCTGCGTCAGCAGTTCGAAACTACCAGCTGTTCCATGGAAGAAAGATGAGGCTTTCTGCTCCTGTAAAGATTTACAGCCTCGGAAACCCTGTAAAGGGTTGCTATGAATCGGAACTGACTCCACGGCACATAACAACAACTGTGTGTGTGTGTAGCTTTTTAAAGGAAAGCAGGTTTCTAGCTTTAGAGGTTCCAGCCCTTGTGTTTTCTTCATTGTGGGGCCTCCTCTACACGGATCTTACACACACAGAGAACCCAGGCCCCACAGCACCTTATGGGGCACTCCCTGCTCTCCTTC
The DNA here is from genome assembly GCF_000296735.1 of Chrysochloris asiatica. Taxonomy (NCBI): domain Eukaryota; kingdom Metazoa; phylum Chordata; class Mammalia; order Afrosoricida; family Chrysochloridae; genus Chrysochloris; species Chrysochloris asiatica. The sequence continues at coordinate 2,764,558 of NW_006408672.1, read as the reverse complement.
ATAGTGAGTCTTCCACCTTCTCAGGCTAAGTAAGTGCTCACTGGTACCCCACTCCAGCGCTGAGTTTCACATGCGTAGCTCCAGATTCCAGTGTGGTGGTCCAGATAGCAAACAGCCCTCCTCCGTTCTGCCCTTCCCCCTGCTCCCACCCCACATCTTGATCCTTTTGCCATGGAATACCAGTCCTATGAGCTTCTTCTAGTCCAGTCTGTTATCTGGTGCCCGGGGGCTAGAACCAGTTTATATCACAGAGGAGAACCATGCCCTTAAGTGTGACTGTGTCTGAGAAGTGTCCATGGGAAAGAAAGAACCTTCCAGAACCCCAAGTTGGTGTGAGGAGGCTACCCTCAGGGGCTTCATGACCCCGGTATGTAGACTATGCTTGGGGCCCAAGGGCTCAGTTGTCACTTCAGCCACCTTCTGTGTCTTCAGGCAACTCTGGTGATGGGGTCAGCCTGGGGTCATCTTTGAACTTCCAGAGAGAACAGCTCATGAAAGGATTTGCTCGGGAGTAACCTGGCTCTGATTGAGTCGGCAGTGGGCCCATAATGAGTAGCGCCTGGAGTATTATGCTCCCTTGGTGATGTCATACAGGCTCTCAGGAGGCCGGAGTCCCCAACATGCCTGCTCCCAAGGCCCAGAGCTCCATCAGAAGGAGACTGCCCTGCTGGGGGAGCATGGCAGTATTAAGGAATGGCCTCTGCTACCTATGAGTCTCGTGTCTGTCTGTCTGTTGAGGGCAGACACAGTCCTGGATGGATGGAGGACTTGGGGGCTCTCAGTCCTGTCCTCTGGACTAGTTTTCTTTGGCTCACTCATGTCTTCTCATGTCCTGTGTTTGGTAACCTCTGGCATCCACATCCTGCCCCAGGAATCAGATTCATTTGCAGTTTGGAGTTTCTCCCCTAGACTGATCTTCATTGTCTCCACTGCCTCTTGCCCCTCTGCACCACTCTCTCCACCCTCCCCTGGGTAGCAATCGCTCTCAGTAATGAGTCTGAATCTCAGAGAGCCAGCTTCCTGCTTTTTGCTTCCGCTTGTCTCTGCTTCACTTAAACAAGGCCTCAGGGACTCCCTGTCCAAATTAAGGAGGCACTTGGTGACAGCTTGGAATGTCCAGGTGTCCCCATCTGTGGAAGGGAGGATGACAGGTAGAGAACTCCTCAGATCCTAGGCCAGTGTCAGGGAGGGGCCAACTATTGATTAGGGAGAAAGTCTAAACTAAAGGAATTTGTAAAGTAGCCTGATAATCTCTTTTCCTGTTAGATCCCTTTGAACATTATGTCTGGGAACTTAAATGTTATATTCACATGATTCTTGATCACCCAGGGATACTTTTTGATATGATGCTGCATTGAGAGATGTTTCTTAATTAGGAGTCCTTATCTTTGAATCAAACTGATTGCCATCTAGTTGACTCTGACTCACGGTGAAGCTCTGTGTGTCAGAGGAGAACTGTGCTCCATGGCATTTTCAGTGGTAGAGTTTCAGGAAGTAGATTGCCTGGCATTTTTTTCTGAGGTGGACTCAAGTCTCTAACCTTTTGGGGAGCAGCCAAATGTGTTAACCATTTTCACAATTCAGGGACTCTTCTATACCTACTTTGTTTCCATTTGATTCTTTATTGCACATTTAAACAGTTTACTTGGGAAAGATAATAACTGGCTTTCCTTTTGTGGGGGGATGTGACCTTTTTTTTTTTTTTCTTTTACAATGTTCTAAAATGGAGACTTGGCAGAAATCCCAAAGCAATTTGATGTGGCTAAATGATAAAACTCTTTTAGGAATATGTTTGCAATGTATGTATTTGCCACGGTAGGGGAAGCAGTGAGCTGGGCAGTGGTAGGCTGTGGGGCTAGGACCCCCTCATACTGGCTGCTGGGCCTTGTAAAGACACCCAGCCTTTCTGGGTAGCCATTGTTGTTAGTTACCATTGGGTCAGCTCTGAGAATTGGTGACCTTATATACAAGGGAACAACATGTTGCCCAATCCTGCACCAACTTCATGATTGTTGGTATGTTGAAGACTCTTGTGGCCAGTGTATATTCCAATCTTGAGGGCTCACCTACCAGCACTGTATCAGACATGGTTCTGTTGTATTCCATTGACTCAATTTTGGATGTAGAAGCTTCACTGAAATCTGGCCTCCGTAGGTGACCCTGCTGGTGTTTGATATATGGGTGGCATAGCTTCCAGCAGCACAGCAACATACAAACCACCACAATGCAACAAACTGATAGATGACTGGACAGTCACGCCTTCATTCCAAATGGGCATGGTAGAGCCCTTGCCCATTCAAAAATATATGCAAAAATGCTCTGCAAACTCTCAACCATTATGTGTGTAACTCCTGCAGTTAGCAGCCCAATGAGTAACCCACTACACACTCTTCTTCATTTATGGATTATCTCTTGATCTGACATTTCACATTTGCAATAATAGTAAAAAAAATCTATTTCTATTACCTTAAAGCCAGGTAAGGATTCATGTGTTTTTAAATGAGAGAGTGCCTTCCTTTGGAACCCCAAGTCATCAGTCTTTCTCATCCCACCCTTCTTCCCAGTCTTGGATGCAAATAAAATTAAAACAGAGAGAGAAAAAAAGGAGGCCACTGGGGTCTCAGGCATTATCCAGTTCTCATTCTAACTGGCCTCTCTGAATCCTGGCCAGGCCCACAAGCTGGTGGTGGAGTTAGCTGCCACTTCAGGTTCACAGTCCATGAGAAGGCTGCAAAGGGGGACAGTCAGGATTCATGACAGTCACTTGACTGCAGACCCTAAGGTCCACCGTTTGCATGCTTGGGAGTGCTGGCATCAGCCGGTGGTCCCCTGTAGGTGGACATTTCCTTGGAGACCAAGAACTTCACTTGGGCCCTGGTAGGGCAGGTCTCCGCCTGTCTGCAAATCCTGACCCCATCAGTTCTGCCTGTGCTTTGGAATGGCACAGAGCTCTGATGCAGGGGAGGGAGCAGCCCTGCAGCCCACCTCTGAAATTACTCTGGGAGCCTAAGGAGCTTTTGGGCTTAGAAGTTTCCCTTAAGGTCAACTTTTTGCATAACAATCTGGCCTTTGGGATCTAACTGTGTTGATAAGTGAGGAGTGGGTGTATTGTCATTATAATTCATGAAATGCAATTAAGAAAGTACATAAAGACATTTTTAAAAGCTATATGTGTAGTCTATTTTCTTATCTACTAACCAGCATTCTAAAATGTGGCATGGGAAATACTGCCTTATGCCACAGATCTGCAGTCAAGTATACAGGCGTTAGATAAAGTGAATCCTGTGATTGTTGCAAAATTGGAATGATTTGCTTTTTATAGGATACAAGACCCTTCTGAAGGGAATTTCTGGAAAATTCAACAGTGGTGAACTGGTGGCCATCATGGGCCCTTCTGGGGCTGGAAAATCTACGCTCATGAACATTCTGGCTGGATACAGGTGAGCAAACTGACAGGAAAGCAAGGTTCTTGCTCAGCTGTGTTGGCTGGGAGGGACAGTGAAGCTACCTCAATCTGTCCCTTGGGAGTGTTTTTGTTGTCTATAGGAGATAACTTCTTAGGGTTCACTATGGCTCTAGCACAGCAAGAGGTGCAATTTGTATCTTCAAGGAGCTGTGAGATCTGTGATGGAAACAGCCCAGGGAAGAGAATAACACTGAATGTGTTGCAAGGTTGTTGTTGATTACTGTAGTTGAGTCAGCTCTGATTCAGAGCGACCTTATGTTATTTAGAACAGAATGAAACACTGCCAGGTCCTGTATCATCTTTATGGTTGTTGATAAGTTTGCTGCATGATGGCTGGAGAAGGAGTGCTTTCTTCAGAACAGATGGAGGGTGCTGCCCTGTGGGAGCTCAGTAGCCTTTGGCCAGGTCTTTCTTATGGGACCAGAAGAAGTAGGAAGGCCAAGGTTGAGGAGAAGAGATTCTAAGAGAACAAGTATTAATGAAGGTTGAAGAACAAGACAGAGTGTTTTCAGAAGAGAATAAGGAGACCTGTTGACCCAGAGTTCCTGAACCTGTTGCCTCTAATGATGTTAGTTGTTTAGTGTTTGGGAAACCACGCTGTCCAATGTAATGCCCAATGTGATTTGTTGTGAGTGGTTAGAAAACAATCTATAGAAGTGTTAAAAAAATAAACAAACATAAAAACATGACCCAAAGAAGAAGACAACTCTCTTGTGCCAGCTCTTTTAAGTTATTATGATTTATCATTGGTATCTTTAGCAAATAGTATACAATAATTAGAAATTTACTGGAAAAAGAAAAAAAGGCAACTATCACCCGTTTCCTTGGTGGTTGTTGTTAAATGCCTTTGAGTTGGTTACGACTTATAGCTACCCTGTAAAAGGTTTCCAGAGAGTTTGGTGGGTTTGAACTTGCTAACCTAGGACTTTTAAATTAGTTCATAATGCTAGAAATTAGGATTTAGAAAAAAACAAAAGCAAAACACTTCACTTAAGGCAATTTACTTCCTGTTGCCTACACCTCTAAAAGTTAAAGTCAAGTTCCCACTACCCAGGCTCGAGAGAATGCATAGGAGAGTAGAGTATTTTCTGAGGAGCAGCGTTTTCCAGTACATGGCCAGAGCCACGGGGCCACCTAAATTGTGCTTGAGTATCCAGCACTCCAGACAGTAGTCTAGGGATAATTGGCCCTTGCCTGCCTGGTACCCAGCGGCAAGCCCTGGACCTCAGCCTGTTCCCTAGGGTCCAACCCACAGGCCCAGTTCATTCAGTGATGGTGTGGATGATGGGGTAAACAAGAATGTAATTTCATTCATTGGTCTTCATCACTCTTATACACTGCTGCTCTCAGTAGGGAGACAGGACTGGAAAAGGTGAGTCCTTAGCAAGCGATGAGGGTAGACAGGATAACTCGTCTGCCACTTCCCAAGGTGAGGTTGCCAGACCCAGAAGAACTGGTGCTCAGTAAAGGGTCTTTGAATGAGTGAATGAATGATCGAGTATGGCTGGTAAGACCATGTCCCTTCCACCTTCACATTTCCACATGGGATGTTTCAAACATGTGCACTGTGATTCAAGAGAACAGTCTCCCCTGGTGGAGAAGGATCGTGCTTGACCGAGCTGGACCAGAACCCAGGCCCTCTTCTCTCGGAGTCACCTTAGCATGAGGATCAAGCTGGGTGCTCCTTCCCTGTCAGTGTCTTAATGGGGTCCTCAGAAATAGGCTCTGACATACTGACCACGCCTCCCGGCTGCAGAAGTCTTTGGCCTTTGAGGTCATTGCTTAGAAGCTAATCTTAAAAACCCTCGCAAAGCCAGCCAGTGTACAGCCCACTTCGTGACTGTGTGTGTGGCGCATCCACAAATCTCTCTGTTGTTTGTGTGGTAGGCAAAGAAGACACAGCCGCTACCACTTGCTATAAATAGACCATCCCAGGGGAGCCCATGTACTTGGCTTCCCTTTCCCCTGCTGGGCATTTTCTCTGGGTTGCTGGGCTTCTGTTTGCAGGTTTCCCATCCCCTTTGGCCCCACAGTGTTTCTGTGGCAGATGGTTCAGCTGGGAAGATGCTGGGAGGAAGGGGGAGGGGAGGAGGAGCAGGAGTTGCTGGCTGCTGGGAACTGATGCCTCTCTTGTTATCCTGTAGGGAGACTGGCATGAAAGGTGCTGTCCTCATCAACGGCATGCCTCGGGACCTACGCTGCTTCCGGAAGGTGTCCTGCTACATCATGCAGGATGACATGCTGCTGCCGCACCTCACTGTTCAAGAGGCCATGATGGTGAGTTCCCTCACCAACCTGCTGGTCTAGCCACTTGTCACTCACCTCTTGCCTTCACATTAGACAGAAACATGGCAAGTACCCAATAACACATGGGCTGGTGGCTTGGTCAGGCAACCTCCAACTAGTCAGCAGCCCTTCTCCCAGCAGAGTTCTGATTACCAGAGAGGCATGCTATTGGGACAGCTTCGTTGAGAATAAACGCCAAGACTCTGCATTCTACTAGTCCTGGGATGACAAACTTGTGGTCAAGTTTTTAAGGAGGGCTGTTCATTTTTCCGGTGAACCACAATCCTATTCCCCCAGTTAACCAAAGGGAGTTTCTTTTGTTGTTCTGTGACTTTGAGGCCAAATCCCAGAGAACATGGTGCCTTAGATAGGGTTTCAAGGGTCTTATTCACCAACTAGCCCATCTGCCCCATGGGGAAATGAATCCAGCTTTTGCCAAACCCTGCTAGACCCAGGCCCTGCATGCACAGAGCTCTATACAACCTTCACACTCACTCTGCGGAGAGCTGTCATTCTCTCTGAAAGCAGAGTAGAAGTGGAGCCCCAGAAGTAAGCCATTAGCTCAAAGTCTTGCAGCTGCTGATGTCTACAGTAGGGCTCAGAGGCAGGTCCCTCAGACTTCAAAGTGTTACTTTCAACTGCTAAGCTTTAACTTCCTTGCCAGGCAATTGCTTTACGGCTCACATCTTCAGTCTCTCCCTGGGCAGTACCATGCCAGGCTGACTTGAATATTGAATGGGGAAACGCAGTTAACACAGAGCTGGACTCCCAGTATACAGTCAGTGCTCAGGCAATTCTCGTTGCTATTACAATTCAGTCTCGGTTTCTTTTAACTCCTAATAAGGTGCCCTGTAGCATCTTCACTTAAGTCCTCTGGGAATGAGTCCAGCAGTTGTGAGAGTTTAAAAATGACTTCACCTTTTGGGGTCACAGAAGTGTACAGGTGGCTCCTATACCAGAAATTTATGGAACAGCTTGGTTGTGCTCGCTGAACAGACTAGGACCCAGCCAAGTGCTCTCTATGACCTTGGGCTTCCTGAGCCATGTTTTTAAAAGGTCAGTCTCATACTGACTTGGACCACACTGACCTAAGAGTGAACAGTGAAAGTCTGCTTGCGTATCATGGGTTGTTTAGGCATGGGGTGAGGTGGGCCTGCTTGTTTCTCTACTTTGCCCTTGTGCACTGTGTAAGAGAGTCCCCAGCTTCCAGGACCATCGGGTGTATGATGTGACAGTCTCAGGCTGGTCTGCTCTGCCCCTTGGTTAGAAGATCGGTATCTGACTTGGTTTGCCCAACTTGCCAGGATGTACCCTGAGTTCTTGGCTTTGATTTTGGCAGAATTCCTGTCTGGCGGTGTCAGAGCCTGGCAGCTGCACAGCATGTTATCTGAAAGGCGATTCCAAGGGATTGTGAGCTCAGTACAGAAAAGCAGGTTAATTTTTCAGATATATGATCTGCTCCCTAACCTGCTTTGTGAGGAACCAGAAAGGGAGGTCCCTGCAGGGTTGTTCTCATTCATCTTTCCCCAGTACTGAGTAAGGAGATACCTCCTCACAAGACTCGGCCTCCCTAGGCAGGCATGTGCGCTGTACAGACGAATTGTTTAGCCTCCTAATGGCCACTGTCATGGGGTCAGGGGACGTTTGGAGAAGTTTTCAGGTAAACTAGGTGGAACCATCTCTTGGGAAGTTTCCTTTACCCTGATGTTTCCTGTTCTATGCATTTAATCAATGCAAGCTTTCCACATACTGGATTGATTCCTGAATTTCTGCTTCATTGTGGGTTCTCAGTGATTTAATGAATCAAGCACATGGTTCCTTGTTGAGATGCGTGGCTTTGATTCCCAGCTCAGTCACTGTCTTCATTTGCAGACAAAATGGGTGACTTCTATTTTCATCTCCTTCCTCTTAACCATGTCACGAGACTCTGCTGTGTGAAGAACAGTGGTTTTCAAAACGAAATGAAATTGAATCTGGAGTTTGAGAATAGGATTTTTAACTTGAGCCTACAGTGCTGTTTACTTCTCAAAGCACTGCCACACATGTGTAGGAACAGAGTGGCTGGAATCCCAGCCACCTATCAGACACGAGTGTGCCATTTTATGTTCTATGTGTCATTAGACGTGACAGCTAGTTTATGTGTCACTAGATGTGACAACTAGTGTCACATTGCAGCTGGCTGTCCCCTCCCAGCTGGTGAAGGCCTGGTCCTGGCTGGGTCTAGCAGCCTGACTTCCTCGCTGCTCACCTTGTCTTCTCAGAGCCTCTGTTTGTTGTCTACAGCAGCTTCATTAACTTGTGAGGCTGATATGTCTTAACTTCCTCCTTGTGCTGGTGAGGAAACAAAGGCTCAGCATTTCTCCAAGGCCACAGCAGCTGGTAGAACAAACTCAGGCCGATCTACCAGGCATGATGAATCTACTGAAGACCTGTAAAACCACAGGTTTTACAGTGCCACGTCAGGGGCTCAGTGGTGTACTGATAAATAAGACCTCAAAACTAAAGACAAAAGTGCCCTGATATGTGGTGGACGTGTTAGGTGTTGTTGAGTTGGTTCCGACTCATAGCGACTCAGTGTTCAATAAAACCCCTATTCTCAACAGTGCCTGGTCCTATACCATACTCACAGTTGTTGTTACATTAGAGCCCTTTGCTGCTGCCTCTGTGTCAATCCATCTCCTGGGGGCTTCCTCTTTTTGGCTGACCATCTACGTTATTAAACATGATGTCCTTCTTCAGGGACTGGTCTTTCCCAATAACCTGTCCAAAGTACTTGAGAAGTCTGGCCATCCTGGCTTCTAAGGAACATTCTAGCTGTACTTCTTCCAACATAGATTTGTTTGCTCTTCTGGCAATCTTTGGTACTTTCAGTATTCTTTGTCAACATCATAATTCAAATTCATTGGTTCTTCTATGGTCTTCCTTATTCGTTGTCCAACTTTCAAATGTATATGAGACAATTGGAAATACCGTGGCTTGGATCAGGTGCACCTTAGTCCTCAAACTGACATCTTTGTTTTTAAACATTCTAAAGAGGTCTCTTCTAGCATCTTGTAATTTCTATCCTATCAATATTCCCACTACAGACTGTTTCAACTACCAATAGCTTAACTGCTAGCTGTAGCAGGTCTTCAAGCCTTCAACTCTGACCAGTCCTTATCTCTGAACTGCCCACATTCAGTGTCCCTTACTGGCATAGCTGAGAATTTCTCTGAAATAACCGGAAGCATCCAAGGCATTCTGTACTCTCCTCTGGCCCAGCCTTCTTAAGCCAAGGGAAGCAGGAAGCCAAGACTTCCCCAGATTTTCTTCAATTGTCCAGGTAACCCAGAAAGCCTCTGGGGTCCAGGGCTCAGAGTGCGGCCCTGTGAGGTTTCTAAGAGACCTTCATCGAGTAGCTCCTGTGGTCCCGCTGGAGCCAACCCCTCAGCCCCCACACTGCTGTCCTTGTCTCCTGCAGGTGTCTGCACATTTGAAGCTTCAAGAGAAGGATGAAGGCCGAAGAGAGATGGTGAGTATGGCAATGTGTTGGGGTTACAAATGGTCCATGGTATTTTGTTGTTACTAACTGCTATTGAATCAGTCCTTGCTCATGGTGACCCCCTACACACCAGAAAGAAGTACTGCCCAGTTCTGTGCATCTCTGTGGTTTGTTGTGACTTAGACATTATGCTCCATAGGGGTTTCACTTACTGCTTCCCAGAAGTAGATTGCCAGGTCTTTCTTCCTACTCTGTGTTAGTCTGGAAGCTCCACTCACAGATGAGTAGTGGTTAAGCATGAGGTGTGTGCATTGGCCAGGTGGGTCTACAGGGAGGAAGACAAGAATATTGCCATGAACTATCAAAACAAAACAAACAGTTGCCAGCAAGTTGACTGACTCACGGTAACTCCAGGTGTGTCCGAGTAAAGCCACGCTGCATAGGGTTTTCAAGACTGAGACCTTTTAGAAATAGATTGCCAGACCTTTCTTCCAAAGCACTTCTGGATGGATTTGAACTGCCAACTATAGATAATAGCTGAACTATACTAACTGTTTGCACCCATGGTCCAGAAAGTGTGTGGAATTCATTTGGGAAACATGCTCAGGAAGGCTTGCTGAGTTTCTGGTTGTTGGTGTATTTTCACATTTCACAGCTTTCTGGGCTTGGGAGGTGGTGACATTTCTGCATGGGTTGTGACCAAGCAAGGGGGTTCCCGAGAGAGTCACCTGTCTGATTCTCAGAACCAGGAGCTATGATACAAGAGTAGTCAGGGTGTGACAGGACAGCTGTCTGAAAGCCTAGGTGGCCAGAAGAACCAACATCAGGGTTATAGCAAGGGCTCAACTTCTTTCTGTGTGTAAAACACTTTAGTTTAAATTGGTGTTTTATAAAATACTAACAGCGATGGTGCTTAGTCAGTCATTTAAAAATAACCACCCTCTACCCACCCACACTGGTAAAAAGAAATTTGTTCCTTACATGTTATTAACCAAACTTGAAAAAAATAAAACAATTTTCCATGATGACTGGGATCTTCTAACTCCTTTCACTGCTGGTTTTGTTTTTGTTTTTGTTTTAATGATTCCTTCCTTAGGGAACCAGTCCCTGTTGAGTTGACTGACTCTTGGCGACCCCACTTGTATCACAGTTGAATTGTGATGGTTATTTTGGAAGACGATCTCCAGACCTTTCTTCTGAGTCTACCTCTGGGCAAAAGGTAGAAATTCAGGTCCATCCTGAGACCCCTCAGAAGAAATGCCTGGCAATCTGTTTCTGAAAGAGCACAGCCTAGAACCCTCTATGGAGTACAGTTCTACTCTGACAATATGAGTTGGAATCCAAGCCACAGCAACTGGTTAGAACAAAAACTTGACTTTCATTCTCTCCCTGGTGTTGTGGGTTGACAATAGACCCCTCGGTGGCAAATGCTAGGGTAATTTTAAGGGCAGAATTTGGTGAGATTCCACTTATATAGTAATATTACATTTACCTTTTTATGCCCTTAGAGGATCGTAACCAAAAGCATAGTATTTACAATATTAATACTAATGGTACCACTTGGCTCCTTATGTTTTGATGTAAAATGGAATGTTTAATAGAATACCATTCAATATGCTAAAGAAACAGTCAGAATAATCCATATATTGCATTCATGCCCTTACATCACGCATACTATTGTTCATTAAGTGGTGTCGAGTTGCTTCTGACTCATAGAGACCCTGAATAGGGTTTCCAAGGAACAGCTGTTGGGTTTGAACTGCTGATCCTACAACACATATAATAATATAAAGTAAATTAAACCACCGTGAGACAAATGGACTACCTGTGGGTTTCTTGCTCTCCCTCCTTATTCTCCTCGTGTTGCCTCACCCCACTCCCTTCAAATCACTTCTGATTCAGCACTTGTCATTTGTAGGGGACAGTTGAAATGTGAAATGTGAGGAGTAAAGTCATTCTTGTTGCTACCAAAGATGTTTCACATGGAACTTCTGTGTTTTAAGTGGGAAAGAGTCAAATGTCATCCTGTTTGTCGAGTCAATTCTGACTCATGACGACCTATGTGTTTATGTAGAACTGTGCTCTGTAGGGTTTCCAAAACCGGCCATTTAGCAGTAGACTGCCAGGCCTGTCTTCTGAGGTAACTCTGGATGAACTCAAATTGACAAAAGTCAAGAACTTAACTGGTTTCCCCACGAGGGACTCCTTAAAATGTATTGTTGTTGTCAAGTGTCATCAGGTCAGTTCTGACTCACAGCGACCTTATATAGGATTTCTTAGGAGCAGCTAGGAAGTTTGAACTGTCGACCCTGAGGTTCAAACAACCTTGTGGTCATTGCATTATCCCACAGTGCCACACCAGAATAGTGGAAAACAAAACAACGAGATGTGGTAACTGAAGTCACATGCATTTCCATCATTTGACTGAAGTGTAAAGGTCTCATGACTAGAAGTTAAAGGAGAAGGAAGACTGCTTTCTTTGATGAATCTTTTCTAAACAGTGCACCTTCAATACGTGGATACAATGCACACAAACACTTCTAAGCCCTCCCGACAGTTGCACCCAAGAGTATTTATTATACCAAGTCATAGAAGACGAGTTTAGATCACAAAGGATAACATGTACCTAAGCTTTAGTCACAAGGTTATTGTTGTTAGGTGCCATCAAATCGGTTCTAACTCATAGTGAACCTGTGTAAAACAGAAGGAAGCACTGCCCGGTCCTGTGCCATCCTCACAGTTGGTGTTCTGTGTGAGCCCATTGTTGCTGCCACTGTGTCAGTCCATCTCCTTGGGAATCTTCCTCTTGTTTTCTGACCCTCCACTTTATACCAAGCATGATGTCCTTCTCCAGGGACTGGTCCCTCCTGATTACGTGTCCGAACTATGAGAGACGAAGCCTCACCATCCTCATTTCTAAAGCACGTTCTGGCTGTACTTTTTCCAACACCGATTTGTTTGTTCTTCTGGTGGTCTATGGTACTTTTAGTTTTCTTCACCAGTGCCATAGCTCAAATGCCTCAGTTCTTCTACGGTCTTTCCTATTCATTATCCAACTTTCACATGCATACGAGGAGATTGAAAGTATCGGGGCTTGGTCTTCCCAAGGGGAACAATGACACTAGTGATGTGCCCATGCCTTAGACTGATGAACTATTTGAGATCAGAAGGGCAGCATTTACTCAAAGACAAAGTTGAGAAGGGTGGTTATAAGTCAGACTGCTAACCTCAAGGTCAGCAGTTCAAAACTACCAGCTGCTCTGCAGGAGAAAAATGAGGCTTTGTGCTCCCGTAAAGATTTACAGCCTCAGAAACCCTATGCAGGGTCGCTATGAGTCGGAACCGACTCCATGACACACCACCACCACCAGGAAAGAAGGAGGAATGGAAACAGGAAACACTGGGAGGAAGTGGGATAAGCGATGTTTTCATTGTGGAGATTACAGTCCATGACATGGGGATTGCAGTCAACAAAGTATGTATGAATTCAATGGCATGGATGTAATTGGAAACATAGATTCCAGAAGAGATAGCAGAAACGGCACTGGTCCATGGCCTGGAGGAAAGAGGTAAGGAACTGCAGAGGACATTCTGTCTAAGGATGGGGTGACAACAGAGAAGAGTCAGTTGGGGTCACACTATGTGAGATGAGCAGGTGAGAGAAGTCCTCAAGGGTCTTGCTAACACAGAGGGGACTCTGTTGATATGCAGAATCATCTCCAGCCCTGGGCTTCTGGCGGTCATGCTCTGTAAGACCAACTCTAGCTGCTTTTTGGAGCTGATGCAAAACTGAATTAGATGATGTCTTCACCGTCTTTGAGCTTGTCATATGTGGTCCATACGTAGGTTGCGGTAGGGCTTCACTGCAGCACTGGCCTACGTCATTCAGCCTTGTCAAATACAACTTCTTGTTGGTTGCCTCCTAGTGAGCTCTCATGACAATCAACACTCAATAGAAGGAAACATTGCCTGTCATTGTGCTATGGTCATGATCATTGGTCAGCTGAAGTCCACTGTTGTGGCTATGGTATCTTTGGAGTGTCTTCCAACGTTGGGACTCATTTCCCAGCATTATTTTGGACAGTGTTTAGTTGTGATCCATAGAATTTTCATTGACTGCTTTTATGCAGTAGATTTCCAGATCTTTCTCCTAGTCTGTCTCAGTCTGGAAACTCCACTGAAACCTGTCCACCATGAGTGACCCTGATGGTATTTGAAATGCTGGTGGCATAGCTTCCTGTATCATCATAGCAACACAGAAGCCACTCTGGTAGGACAGAGCTGCTAGTGTTAAAGGACTGGTGGAACACTGAACCTTTTCAGCAGACCTTCTGTACTGAGGGACACAACAGCAAGCTCCTCTGCCCTTTCGGTAATATGAGCTTTGTTCCTGACTCTAAGCTGCTCACCTCCAGAGTGCAGCTTGCAGCCCTTCATCTGAAGAGGGTCCTGGCAGTGGACAATGAGAGCCTGCTCTGCCTGCTTGACCAGAAGGGAAGGGACAGAAAGACGATGACACCATGGTGGGAGTGGGGCCATCTCCTTGAAGGGGCAACGGTGGGGTCCCTCAGGTCGCCCTCACTACTGTGATTAGCCTCTGTATGCCTGGCCTAAGAAAAAAAGGGTTGAAGAAAGTCTTGTGCTGTTCTCAGTGAGGTTTATAAGAGTAAAATTATGGGCTGGGTAAGGGTCCCCAGTCCTGCTCTGTGGTGAGGTCTCTGCGAGGGTGAGATCCTTACACCTCCTTTTAGGGTCATCTTCTCTAGGCTGAATAGCACATCAGGCTGGGCCTATGGGATCTACAGGTGACAGTTGGTCCTGCACACATCTTTCACCAGAAGCCCCCAGTCTGGGCTGGGCTAGAGCAGCCCTATAATCCACTGACCCTTTTGTTTCTCAACAAAAGTGTGGGTCCGGCCTCCCTCATCAGTAGGGCATGTGGTATACAACAGGTACTGATTTCATGCCCTGACTCATTTCCCTCCAGCCCCCTATGCATACCTGGGTTCATAGCCATTCATATCTTGTGGAAACACAATAGAATGGAATGCTCTCGGAGGCGGTGCAATGCGTTGGCCGTGGCCTTCCCTGTTTCCTGGAAAAGCAGGCTGTGTCCTCCAACCTCCTGGAAAAGGAAGGCGGCTTCATTAGGGGCCAGATCTTCAGAGGCTGGTCTGAGGCTGCCGACATGCTTCCAGGGAACATGCCAGAGGGGGCCAGGGTGGACTCAGACTAAAAAGGCCTTGGAGTGCTTTATTTAGGGAAAATACCAAAATAAATAAGCTCATTGTTTGCTCTTTCTGACTAGTTTTTTAGGAAAATCAGTGCACGAGGGAGTGAAGCACTGTCCAGTCCTGTGCCATCACATTAATGTGTGGGTCAGACTGTTAGGATCCATAGGGTTTTCCTGGGCTGAGTTTCAGAAGGAGATCTCTTTCTGAGAGAATGCTGAAGAAAAAGGGCAGGAGCTTTGGTGGTAAAGGACACAAGTTGGGGTCCCCATCTCCAGTACCCTCTCTCAAGGGCAAAGGGGGTGAGGCCACAAGACCCTCAGCCACCATGAGGGCCTGGCTAAGTAGAAAGAATTGAACCAAACCAAACAAAACTATTGCCAATAAGTTATAACGCCTTGTTCATGACGACTCCATGCGTGTGCGAATAGATCTGTGCTCCACCGGGCTTTCAGTGGTTGATTTTTTTATAAGTAGATCCTAGGACTTTCTCTCAAACTTCTAACCTTTCAATTAACAGTTGAGCTTATTGGTTATTTGTAGCACCCCAGGGCTCCTGCCCTATTGCTGTTGTTACTGTCAGCCACCACTGAGCCAGCCACCAATTCATGGCAACCATTCATGCACAATGGGATCAGACCATTGTAATACATAGGGTCTTCAATGACTTATTTTCAGAAGATTGTCAAGCCTTTCTGGGTTAAATAGAACCCCAGCCTTTCAGTTAATAGCCAAGTGTGTTAACTGTTTGCACTACCTGGAACTTCAAAGTATTTGGAGTTGGTCTTGAACCTTGTCTGACTTGGGGGTCCAAAGGATGGTGGGTGAGAAAAGAGGTACACTATTTTTGTGGAATGTCCCAGCTTGCAAGCTTGGAGCAGTCATCATGTGACTTCAGCCAATGTTGAAGAGGACAGTATGAGCCTCTTTCTGGGGAACCCAGCAGTCATGGTCTGCACAGACGAGCCAGTGCACAGAGGACAGAAGAGAGCCCTCCTACTCCCTCCCCATCTGATGAGCCTTTCTTAGAAGAACCTTACTGAAGTTCTATCTGAGTTTGTGTCACTTGAAGATAACACGTTGTAGAAGAAAGCAGTGGAGTTGGGGGAAGGGAAGCATTAAGAGAGAGGCAGCAGCAGGATTGAAACCCAGCTTCTTCTGACCCCAAGTGCCCACGCCACCATCTGCTTCACGGCCTTTGAGCAGCACTGTTTCCAAAGCCGCATTTTGTACTGACCGAACATACATAATTCAAACGCTGGAGTGGAAATTTTCTTCCTTGTGAGCTCTTCCTTCTGGGTTACTTCATCTCCCTGGACAGACAGTGCACAGGTGCATCTGCCCACTGTGGCCACTAGGGGCCGCTGCCACAGGGCTGCCCTGCCAGGAACAAGGATGGGGCTGGAGCCCTGAGGAGGACTGCCCCCTGGGAGGGTGGGGGTGAAGTCCTGACCGGCCCCACCTTTCTGTGGGCATGCTGAAGAGGAGGTGCCGGGGAACTCTGAGCCCGGCTGCTGATACGACCCACAGCCTGCATGGAAGTATGTTGACCTTGCCTTTCCAGCACGCATCCCGGATAGGATCACTCATCAGAGCAGACTGGGAGGGCTCGTCCACCCTGCTTCCCAGTAGCGGGTAGCACTTGTGGACAGCTGGGGGAAGTGTATGACTGCTTTAATCAGGTACTCTTATAAAGTCAGCTTCAAAGCCTGCTTGCCATGCAAAGTGGCCCCTTTTCCTTCTCCTGAGAGGCCTCACATGTACTTTGTGTCCACAGGACCGCCTTTCACACACTCCCCATTTGTTGCTGTTGTTAGCTACCCCTGAATCTTGGCAACCCCACTCCCAGTGGAACAGAATGCTGCCCAGCTATATACCATCGTCATGATCGCTTAGGATCCAGTTGTTTTTCATGACTTGATTTTCAAAAGTGAATTGCCAAGTCTTTCTTCCTAACCCACCTTAGTCTGAAATGCCACTGAAACGTATCCAACATCGTGTTGTTATTAACTGCCATCAAGATGGTTCTGACGCATAGTGATCCTGTATTTCCAAGGAGTGGTTGATGAGTTTGAACTGCTGACCTTGCAGTTCAAACCGACCTTGTGGTCCTCCAGCACATTATCCCACAGCACCACGTCAGGACTTCTGTTAGCAGGAGCAATATTAATATCACTCACAGTTGTCATGGGTTGAATGCTTGCTGTGATACTATCATGACCCCCTTTGAGCTGATCAGAACCTGATCACCCGCCTGCTTATTGATCCATGAATCCATCCACCCAGCAGATATTTGGATCCTTGAGTGGTGCAAACAATTATGCACTTGACTACTGGCTGAAAGGTTGGCAGGTCAAACCTATCCAGAAGAGCACCTTGGAAGAAAGGTCTGGTGATGTGCTTCTGAAAGATCACAATCTTGAAAAATCCTATATGGAGCAAAGTTCTACTCTGCACACATGGGTTCATCCTGAGTTAGAATCAAGTGAATGGCAGTGAACAACAGAGTCAGTGTTTATTGAACCTTCTCCGTGCTTGCTCCTAGACTTAGAACTGAAGGGCCGTGCCTAGTCACTAGCGGAGCAAGTACTCACACCTAGGAGGGGCTGGCTCCAGCACTGTGACAGGTGACTTGGTAAGGGGCAGCTGTTTGGACCCCCATTTGTGCATCTGTGTAACAACAAGATGAGGAGTCCCTCAGCTGGAAGACGGCAAGCAATCTCTCCCTCCAGGCCCTTGCAGGGATGAGTTGGACGGGAGGTCCTCATGACAACCCTGGTTACATTGCTCCAACAGGTCAAGGAGATCCTGACGGCGCTGGGCCTGCTGGCCTGTGCGAACACACGGACGGGCAGCCTCTCGGGTGGTCAGCGGAAGCGCCTGGCCATTGCGCTGGAGCTGGTCAACAACCCACCCGTCATGTTCTTTGATGAGCCAACCAGGTGAGTCAGTACAGAGGAGTATCTGGGAAGGGCTATGACCTACAGCTTGGTGGTTCCCCAACTCGGCAGTTTCTAGGGGTTCCCTAACACTAATCTCCATCATGTGGTTTTCCAGGGGGCGGTGTGTTCTGCTGCCGCCCTCATTTCTGCTCCTGTTCTGGGGTCATAGAACCAACTGGCAATTTCCACCTCCCTCCCTTTGACTAGAGAGACATCAAGTCCTCAGCTTTCTGTGTGTGGGGAGGTTTGGGGGAAGCCACTGGCACTGTGGGTTAATGTGCCAGATTGCACAACTCTGCTATGAGGAAACATTCCCTGTAGCATGACCACCCTGAGGTCTGGTGCCTACAGTGCCCTGGAGAGGGGGCCCTGGGCTCAGATGTATACTGGGAGCACAGGGTCCTGACATACCTGGACACCCACCATGTTCCCCAGCATATTGTTGTTAAGTGCCATCCAGTTGGTCTGACTCATAGCCACCCTGTATAGGATTTCCGAAAAGCAGCTGGTGGGTTTGAACTGCAGACCTTGTGGTTAGCAGTCCAGTGCTTATCCTATAGCACCACCTCAGGACTCTTAGGGGCTTAGAAAAGCCGGAAGGAAGACCTCTGTGGTCTCACCTGGCTCACCTGCACTCTCTGTGCTACCTGAGCCCAGCCCTGTATTTCTGAGGAGCCTGTGGGCATCTACTGGGGTGCTGCTTAAGGACTGTGGCTCTGACAGCCTTGAGCACTAATTGAGTTGCATCTGTTTCTTATTGTGTCTGATTTACTTGTCCTTTGCAGCAAGTGCAGGACGTCCAAACAGGGACCACTCTTGACCACTTCCAACTAGTCTCCTTATTGCCCAGTTTGTGCCCACTCTCCCACTCCTGCCAAATCGAGGCTTTCTGTACTGGGGCTTTTGTACTTTAAAAAGCTCACTTGGGTGCCCCATGGCCTTGCACAGTGCCCAGCCCACAGTGGGTGGGACTAAGATAGTCCTATAAAGATATTTTAGAACAGGAGCCTGCTGCAGTAAGCCCTTAAAATAACATCTTTTGGGCAGAACATGGGTGCCGCAGGCGTGGGAGGCATGGGCTCTGAGGCACTGCCTGCCACACACTTGGTCACATCATCTGTCACGGGGAATGGAGGGTACAGAGCAGGAGGGGGGCAGGAGATGCTGGGGGAGACAGAGGAGTGGTATCAGGGCACCCCAGGCCCCAGCGAAAACCCACAGTGAGCCCAGGACTCCACACTCTGTGCTCACTGCATTGGAGGGCCTCACTGGAGAAAGCTCCAGCTTGCAGCTGAGCTGAGAGATACCCTCCCTACCCCAGCCCTCTGTGGGGCAGGGACCCATGACGGCCAGACTGCTTGATCACCAGGGAGGCCAAGACACCTGCTGGGACAGAGCTGAGGTCCCTTCTGCCAGGACAAATGGGGCTCCCCACCATTTCCATCCTGGGTCCCTCTGGCAACAACTGCAGGCTTTTAATACCTTATGCATAGTCCTGCTGGGAGCATTGAGCAGGGGCTAGTGCAGCTGCTGCAGGTCTCCCTCCCAAACCCTCCTGGGCCAGTGGGCGTGGCCTGCTGCCCTCTGGGTCTCACAGTGCTCTTGACTTGCAGCGGCCTCGACAGCGCCTCCTGCTTCCAAGTGGTCTCCCTGATGAAAGGACTAGCTCAAGGAGGGCGCTCAATCATCTGCACCATCCATCAGCCCAGTGCCAAGCTCTTTGAATTGTTTGACCAGGTATGGCACCCTGACCCCACCCATCCTGGGCTGCTCAATCCAGGAAAACATACAAACAAACAGTTGCCATCCAGTTGAGACCCCTACTCTTATTGACCCCTTCTATGTCAAAATGGGCTCCAGAGGGTTTTCATGACTGATTTTTTTTTAAATAAAAGTAGATCACCAGGCCCTTCTTGTGAGACACCTCTGGGTGGTCACAAGCTGCCAACCTTTTGGTTAGTAGGTGAGTCTCAGTGGCAACTGATTTTTTTTTTTTTTTTTCTAATTAGGCTAAGTAAAAGCAAATCCTGGGTACCTACTGCCCTGAGTGATTTCCTGTGGGTTTTTGCCATTTTTTTTCAGTGGTCTTGGTGTGATGTTTTATTGCACTTAAGAACCATAAGTAAGGTAGTTGGGGAATAGGAGAAACTGGGTGGTGTCTTCTATCCCCACTGCTGGTGGCCAGAGGATCTGGGGCAGGTCACTAACATTGCGGAGACTTCATTTCCTCCTCACCTGCTAAAATGGGGAGATACCTGCTTTATAGAAAAGTGACAGGTAATGATACTTATGCAACAGGCTGCATTTTATAAATAATATGGTTTGATTATTATAAACCAAAAACAAATCCTAAGAGATGAAATGGTGTATAGTTTCAAAATCTTTCCTAAGCAGGTGTTTATTATTGTTGTTGAGTGCCATTAAGCCAGTTCTGACTCACTGAGACACTATAGACAAGCCAGGGCTTTGCCATAGGGTTTCCAAGGCTATGCAGTAGCTCTGTATGATAAGCACTGGCTGTTTGAGTCCACCAGCAGCTCCACAGAAGAAAGATAAGACTTTTTGCTCACACAAAGATGTACAACCCACAAAGATGTACAACCTCAGACCCTATACAAGGTCGCTATGTGTCAGAACCTACTCAGTGGCACTGAGCAACGACAACAATCTTTATGGAAGCCGACTGCCTCATTTTTCTCCTGCAGATGAGGCTTGAACCACCAATCTTTTGGGTAGCAGCTGAGAGCTTAACCACTTACCAGGGCTCTTTAGCAGGTGATTAGTGACAAAAAAAAAAAAAAGAAAAGAAAAAGCAAGCAATGTAATTAATATGACCCCTGGCCACATAACGTCTTGAGTGTACCCTGTCTTAGTGTGGATCTCCCTGTGAACTTTTACAGAGTACTTGAGAATAATTTAAACTCTAATAAGGAAGAAAAAGTGAGAGTGAGACAGATAGGGAAAGACATGGAGAGAGATTGTTGTTGTTGTTGTTGTTAAGGAGAGAGATTAAGAGATACTAAAAGAGTGAAAGAGGCAGAAAGAGAGAGGGAGAGAGTTAGTAAGCATGATGGCGAGAGAGATAGAGATAGACAGAACACGAGGGGTAGAGAGATTGAGTTCCTTTTGCTTTGTGGAGGGAGACAGGGGCTGATGCTTTCCCTCTCATTTTATTCCAGCTTTACGTCCTCAGTCAAGGACAGTGTGTGTACCGGGGGAAAGTCTCCAATCTTGTTCCTTACCTGAGGGATTTAGGCCTGAACTGCCCAACCTACCACAACCCAGCAGATTTTGGTAAGTAGAACCTTGACCAGCTGGAAGGAAGAGGATCAGGCTTTTCCCACTTTCCTTAGTTTTCTACTTGTGCTTTGGCTCAGAATCATGAACTACTTGAATATCCCACAAATGGCTCCAATGCCATCCTGTGATGGAGCTCCCAAGCACAGCGAAAGAAGATTCTTTTCCTCCAGACAAAAGTATCGGCAAACAATAGCAAGGAGCTACATATTACCAAAACCCATTGCTGTTGAATTGGTTCTGACTCTTAGAGACCCTAAAGAACAGAGTAGACCTGCCCCCTAGAATGTCCAAGACTGCACCTTAACAGAAGCAGACTGCCACAATTTTCTCCTGCAGGCTTGCTGAAGGGTTTGAACTGCCAACCCTTCGTTGGCAGCTGAGTATTTTAACCTCTGTACCAACAGGGGTGCTCAGCTACGTGTTAGGACCAATATTCTTCATTAAGCCCCAAATTTAGTGCAAGTTATTTCTAAAAAGAAAAAAATACCACTTTTTGCTCTAGGCAACCTTTTTTTGCATTGCTGAGCAGAGATGAACAGGTGGCAATTGAAATTTTGACAGAGTATTTAACAACAACAAAAAAGTGACCCTTGGAGTCCAAAGACCAGGTTGGACTGAGCTCCTGTCTACTTAAAGAGAGGTCCCAAGATTGACTGACCTTCCTACCTGGTACCACTCAAAGCACTGCTTGCATACCAACCGAAAGCCAGTTGCTATGGAGTTGACTTCAATTCCTGGTGACCCCAGGTGTGTCAGTAGAAATGGCCTCCATTGGGTTTTCAATGGCTGAGTTTTCAGAAGCAGATGCCAGTCCTATTTTTGAAGGTGCCTCTGCATAGACTTGCACCTTCAACTTTCAGTTAGCAGCCGAGTGTGTTAACTGTTTGCATCATGCAGGGACTCCACTGTTTGCATCATGCTCACCATTGTGGCCCAGGGTTCTGCATTTGGTTTCTTCTCTTTCTAGTCCACACCCTCCACCATCAAATATCACTTATGCCATTGGCCACCCAATTCCTGTGCTCAGAACCCACTTCTCTGCTTCACACTCCCTGAGACACCTATCAGCACTATGTACAGACCCTTCAAATCCAGGATCTCCAAAACCAAACTCACTATCTTCCCCCATTACATCTGCTGCTGCTCCTTCCTGTGTCCCTGGTCTCAGTTAACATTGTTAGTGGAGTTGGCCTTCAACTCATGGCAACCCCATGCACAATGGGAAAAAATACTGCCCATTTCTGCATCATCCCAAGGATTAGCTGTAAATTAGACCATTGTGATTTTATGAATTCTTATTGGCTGATTTTTGGAAATAGATCACATTTAGCATCATACCAACATACAAGCCTCCACTGACAGATGGGTTGTAGTTGTGCACAAAGTTGACCCGGAATCAAACTCTTACACAGAAGGCTAGAATTCTGCCACTGAATGACCAACTCTGGGATCCCATTCTCAGTTGACAGCATCCCACTTTGCCCAGGTCTCTGAGCAGATGTCCCTTGATGTCTCTCCTGATTTCTCACATTTCCTAGATCGTCAAGCGCTCTCTCTCCCCAATGTCCTCCTTCCTTGACCACTGTGCTCCGAGGCTAAGCCTTTGTCATTGACATCCTGTCCTTCTTGGGCTTTCTACCATCAGTCTTTCCTTAAAAACATCTGGACATGCCCTTCCCAGGACTCCATACTTCCTACACTGTTTCTCAAACACACACTAACAAGAAGTAGGCAATGAGGGAAGGACAGAAGGCAGTCAGCTGGAAGGAGGTGAGGTTAAGGGAGAGTATTGCTTTAAGGGAAGATTTGAGCTTATGAAACAGCCAGTGGGAAGGCTCACCTTGACAGTTACATATTGATCCAGAGGAAAAGAAGGGACATTTGGTGACCTGGTGCTACTGAGCAAGTGTGGGGAGGGGGTGCGGGGGATGGTTTAAGCCTGTAAGGAGGGGAGACTGTAGAGACAGGACAGGCAGAGAGGAGAAGTGGAAATGGGGAGAGACCCTGGGAAGATGCAGGTATTCCCTCCTGGGGGCTTTCGTTTTCTCTGTGAGGATAAGAGTTCTAGGTGTGTGAAGGGAGAGCAGGAGGTGAGGGGAGTGTGGCAGGTGTGATGCAGCAGTGACTGAGTGTCAGAGACACTTGCAGAAGTGGCATGGAGAATTCAGGGTGTTTTTGAGGTCTTTGTGATGAGTTTCTAGTGGGCAGAGGCATCTTGGTTTGTGACTTTCATTGAGAGTGCTTGGTGGTCCCAATGCAAGCTTGGGGAAAGCAGAGAACTGGTTTTGCCAGAAAGGTGTGATGAAAAGATAAGTGGATGAAGAGGTTAGCAAGAATGTTACTGGATTGTGTGATGCTGTGCAATGAAGGAAGAGCAGAAAGGAGGAGACTGATTGGATGGAGGACATGTACAGCCACAGGACTGGAAGAGCTGATGGCTGAACAAGCCCATCAGACATCACAGTTAGTGATTTTGGAGAGGAAATAAGCTTGGTGTGATGTCCCAGGTAAAAGGGGTGATGGTGGGAACAAGTGGTGAATGGGGAGCAGGAGGGGGGTACTAAGCGGAGGTCTGAGAGGTGCTGGCAAATTATTCTGAGATTTAGGATTCCCTGGGTACCAAGCCCTGCCCTGGTCCCAGACACGCTGTGATCCCGTTGACTTGCCACTGCCCTCATCACTCATATCACTAAGCTTTGAGCTCTTCAAAAAGAGTCCTGCTTATCACCCTAGGTGGTGGTGGTAAGTGCCATCGAGTCAGTTCCAACTCATAGCAACTCTCTATAAGCTTTCCAAGGAGTGGATGGTGGGTTTGAACCACCAACCAGTGCTTATCCTACAGCGCCACACCAGGACTCTATCACCCCAGTGCCAACTGCTGTGTTGCTGTAATGGGCGATAAATATTGTATGGAAGAGAACATTCAGAGATATAGGAGCAACAGACTCTTCAAACTCTCTTCCTTCACAGTACTATACACCTTCTCATTCTCTGCTTCCCGGCATGGCCAATGGGTTTCAGAGCCTAACATTGATGGGTGCATGGTTTTGACATCATCATCTTCATCAAGCAACATCTGGATAATCATCCTAAATGATTCCCACTTGTTTCTTTCCCCTACAACAATGACTTTGTCATTGCAAAATCTGGAGTTGCGGGGTAGTACAGACAGTCCATGCTTTCATGCTTAGCTGCTAACTGAAAGGTTGGAAGTGCGAGTCCACCCAGAGACAATTCAGAAGAAAGGTCTGGTGATCTGCTTCCAAAAAACCAGCCATTGAAAAGGCTGCAAAGCACAGCCCTGCTCAGACATACATGCGCGATCGTGAGTCAGGGTCAACTCGATGGCCGTGGGTTCTCTGGCTTTGTTGTCAAATGAAGGTGACCCATAATGCAGATTAGCAACACCAGTTCACCCACCTTGCCGGTACCCAGGACTGACCCACATCTGTGTTCTGTGCAGTCATGGAGGTTGCGTCTGGCGAGTACGGTGACCAGAACAGTCGCCTGGTGACAGCTGTTCGGGAGGGCCTGTGTGACTCCGACTACAAGAGAGACCTTGGGGGTGATGCCGAGGTGAACCCTTTTCTTTGGCACCGGCCCTCTGAAGAGGTAAAGCAGGCAAAACGATTGAAGGGGTTGAGAAAGGTAATGCCAATCCCTTAACCCCCCGGGGAGAGCTGCATGCTGCACTTTGCACCCGCTGCATGAGACTTTTCCTTAGCCAAGATGCGGTGGATCCAGGATTGGAATTTGACCTCCTCTCCCTTCTTGCATATTCCCTTAGGATTCCACATCCATGGAAGGCTGCCACAGCTTCTCAGCCAGCTGCCTTACCCAGTTCTGCATCCTCTTCAAAAGGACATTCCTCAGCATCATGAGGGACTCGGTAAGTGCTTCAAACCACACTCTCACAGCCCGGAGGCTCATCCTGAAATTTAAAAAAAGTTAGATCATTACCACTCCATTTGTATTCATCAATTTTCATTCTATTATGCTTCAGTAACACACAATCCCAACATGTCAGTGTGTTGTTGTTGTTGTTAAGTGCACTCAAACTGGTTCCAACTCATAGTGACTCTGTACAGAGTTTCTGAGACTTTAAATCTTCATAGGAATGAAAAGCCTTATCTTTCTTATGTGGAGTGGCTGGTGGGCTCAAATCACTGACCTTGTGGTTCGCAGTCCAGTGCTTGTGGTATGGTGCCACCCTGCTAGGCAACAGTAAATGTCTATGTTATCTGTGGGTGGGTGTGGGTTGGTTGTGGTTCTGCTCATGTGTCTTCATTCTGGGACTCAGAGTATAGGGATGCTTCTTTTCTGGGACATGAGAAAGGCAAAGTGCAGAACCTTGATGATGAACGCTTCTTCTCAAGGTGGCTAGCTGTCACCTGAGCTCACGTTCTGCTGACCAAAGCAGGACATGTGGCCACCCTGATACCAGAGCAGTGGGGGAGCACATTCCTCCCTCAATAAAGCACCGCAGATCATGAGGCCATTCCTTGCAGGAAAGGAGGCAGTGGATAACTGATCATGGGGAAGCTAACTGTATCCACCACTTGAATGGACAATCTTGCCCCCAGTATAAGAGGGACTGAGTGCAGCGTAGCTTCTGTGGCCTAATTTTAAACCTGCAGAGCTCCACACATGGAAGTCTTTGGCCTAAGCAGTCTCTGCCTTCCTCCCCACCACCTGTTTATTTCTCCTTTGAAGGTAAACTACCCTTGTTGAGTCATCATTTTGAATGGGATTTAACAAAGGGTACAATTGCTTCTGTTTTAACAGTAGTAAAATTCTGCCTTGTGTGTGCATATATATGTGCATATGTGCACACGTGTGTATCATTGCATGTGTTTGAAGTGTCACAAGGTTTAGGATTGAGGGCTTGTGGTTTTAGATTAGAGGAGTAGTATGAAAAACAAGGTCTGTTATTATAGAACTCAGATTGCGGTGTTTCTCAAGACCTTGGCTTTGTTGCTCTGGTGGGCTGTCCAGCCCTAACTTCCCTGAGCACTGTGTAAGAACTGTGTCTACCCCCAGGTCCTGACACACCTGCGGATCACCTCGCACATTGGAATTGGCCTTCTCATTGGCTTACTCTACTTGGGGATTGGGAACGAAGCCAAGAAAGTCCTCAGCAACTCCGGCTTCCTCTTCTTCTCCATGCTGTTCCTCATGTTCGCTGCCCTCATGCCCACTGTTCTCACATGTGAGTCACGGCCACAGACCCTTTGCTTTGCAATCTGTGATTCCTACCCAAGAATGGGGGAACTGAAATCATGGCTTGACCCACTGGTGAATTTTCTGAAGGCATAGTGCCTTCTTTTTGAATGTTCTCTTTTTTGTTAACAAATTATAGGTGTTATTGTCTTTGCAGTTAGATAAGAAAATGCATTGTTTAAGCCAAAGGAATGAATTAGTCTTGTTGTTGTTAAGTGCCTTGGAGCCAGTTCTGGCTCATAACAATCCTGTATAGGGTTTCTGAGGGGCAGCTTATGAGTTGGAACTGCCGACCTTGCGGTTAGCAGTCCAATGCTAATCCTGCAGCCCCATATCGGGACTCCGAATTACTACTTGGAAGACTTTTAGCCATGGTAGAAAAGCTGATGAGATATTTCTGAAGGGTATTCTAATCATGGGCCTATCAAATTCTGCTACTTAAGCACTACCTAGTTCATTAATGGAGGCAGTAGTGGTGAGTCAGTGGTAGAATTTCACTTTTCCGGGGGGAGACCCAGGATACCAGCTTCGATTCCTGTCCAATGGACCTCTTGCACAATTACCACCCATCTGCCCGTGGAGGCTGATACTGAGCTGATTTCAACAGAGCTTCTAGGCTATGACAGACTAGGAAGAAAGGCCTGACGATCTACTTCTGAAAGCCAGCCAGTGCAAACCCTCTATCTGGGTCACAACAGTCTGATCGCAGTATCGTTGGGATGGCGCGGGATAGGGCAGCCTTTTATTCCGTTGTGTGTCAACAAGTACTACAGTTCACTTATTAAAATAACCACTGTCACTGACTGTTAGTTGGTAAACCTCTTCTAGGTGAATGTCCATGTAATTCTAATTTGCTCACAAAGAAGACTGCCCTGGGCCACTTGGAGCTGATAGTGTAAAAAGCTGTTGCTTTAGCAGAGCTCCAGCGTAAACACCTCCTCCCCACCATGCCACCTCTCTAAACTGCCCTACGTTCCCAAGACTAGCTCAGGAGGTCTGATCCAGGAGAAGGAGTCGTATCGTGACAATTTCAGGAGAGGCAGCTTTGATAAGAAGGTTAGCAGTGTGTGCTTAGATTCATAACTAAAAGGTTGCTCTGTGCCATGTGAATGGTCTTTACTCCTTCATCCCCCAACTCAGTGACTCTTCAGGCTATAACATGGTTGGCTGGTATTACAATTGTTGTGTGGTGACAAGCCAATTCTAAATCCTAGTCACTCTATAGGAAAGAGTAGAACTGCCCCCATAGGGTTTCCCAGGCTGTAATATTTCTAGGAGCACATTGCAAGGACTTTTCTCCTATAAACAGCTGGTGGGTTCAAACCTTCAGCCTTTCAGTAAAGCATTTCCTATCTTTCTGCTCACATTCTAAACGCCTCAGCATTGTAAGGCCCACACTGTGCCAAAGGCCAGAATGGGCTTAGGAGTAGATCAGCACAAGATGCCCTATTTAAATATTTAGCACCCCAGGCCTGTCTGCTTAAACCCATGCTTTCATATTCCTTTTATCTCAGTTCCTCTCGAGATGGGAGTATTTCTTCGGGAGCACCTGAATTACTGGTACAGCCTGAAGGCTTACTACCTGGCCAAGACCATGGCTGATGTCCCCTTCCAGGTGTGTATCAAAAGAGGGACCAAATGTTCTTCATTTGTAACTTATAGAGTGGGGTGGAGACCCCTGTTCCCCAGGACTGAGGGATGTAGCAGGGTGATCGGGCTTTCTCACTTCCCTGGAACCTCAAGAGAAGCATGTGCTGCTCAGGATTAGAGGGCTTTGTGGGGTGACAGTGCCCTGGGTGGTACGGTGACCCCTGAGTGCTCTGTGTCCTCAGATCATGTTCCCAGTGGCCTACTGCAGCATTGTGTACTGGATGACCTCGCAGCCATGCGACGCTGTGCGCTTTGTCCTGTTCGCCGCCCTGGGCACCATGACGTCACTTGTGGCCCAGTCCCTGGGCCTGCTCATCGGGGCTGCATCCACGTCCCTGCAGGTACTGGTGAATGGGAGTCTGTGGGCCGGGCCCTTCTCCCTGGGCTGCTACCTTCTTCCTCGGCCCCTCCTCCTCCTGCCTTGGACTTCCTGTCTTTGCTCTCCCCGAGGCAGTTCCCCTGGGAAGCAATCACATGTCTTGCACAATCAGAATTGGCAGATGTACAATGGGTGATGAAATCTCCCGGTGCCCTTGAAGTCAGTTGCCGTTAAACCGACTCAGACTCATGGTGACCCCATGGGTATCATAGTAGAACTGTCTTACAAAGAGTTTTTGGTGGCTGGGTTTTCACAGGTAGATTTCCAGACTTCTTGTCTTAGGTACCTCTGGGTGAATTTGACTTGCCATTTGTACCAGCCAGGGACTACCTTCCCAAACTCAAAGACTAAACCAGTTAATCATCAAGTTGACTCTGTCGGATGGAGGCCCCTTGCATTACCCAGTAGAACTCTTCCCCAGGGTTTTCTTGCTGTCTTCACTAGCCAAGATGCCCAGACCTTTCTTCCATGGTACCAATGGGTGGGTTCAAACATCATGAACTTTAGGCTAGTAGTCGAGCGCAAGTCATTTATGTCACCCGGGAACCACCTAGGATTCCCTTATGTGGTGCAATTTTCAAGACTTTGCACATGTTAACTCACATAACCATAACTGTACTCTACAAGTTAGGTACTTCCCACTTTACAGATGGGAAGACTGAGGCCCAGAGAGCTGATGTGATTTGGTTGGGATCACGCGCCTGTGATTCTCTGCTTCTGTGTGATCCAGTCTGCCATCCTTGAATCCCTCCCTGTGGCACTGACACACTTATCCCCCCGTCCTGTATACCCTTTCCTCTGCCCACTCACCTCCAAGACTCCTGGAACTATTCTGCGTCTCAACATCCCAAGCCCACGTGGGTTCCCAATTCTTCTCTTTTGTGTGCCTTCTTCTAAGCATGGATGCTCAAACCAGTACTATTGCTTAAAGATAAAAACAGAGAGCACCTGGGTGTCCTCTGCCTCTCCCTGTTTCTTCTCCACAATCCATTCCAGGACCTCAGCTTCTCATCTGTAAGCGGGGATCACGATGTTGATCAAGCAGGGATGATGTGAGGTCCCTGGGTGGTGCAAACGGTTTGATTAGAACACTATAGGTTGACAGTTCTAATTTGTCCAGTAGTGCTGTGGAGAAAAGGCCTGGAAACCTGCTTCCATAAAGATTGCAACCCAGAAAACCCTAAGAGCAGTTCTACACATAGGGTCACCATG
The DNA here is from genome assembly GCF_000296735.1 of Chrysochloris asiatica. Lineage (NCBI taxonomy): Eukaryota > Metazoa > Chordata > Mammalia > Afrosoricida > Chrysochloridae > Chrysochloris > Chrysochloris asiatica. The sequence goes on along the minus strand of NW_006408672.1, from coordinate 2,735,391 downwards.
AGTCAACATTGATGGGAACAGCAACAGATTTGGTTTGGGGGTTGCAGTGAGAACTAACCATGATACTGTACCTCAGGTACTTAGACCCACAGGAAATGGTGCTCCTCAGTACTCCTCCTCCTATAACTCCCCTGTCCCCCTCACCCTGAGGAGGCCTCCATACATCTCAGTCAGGAGCCAGATACCTTTTGGCTTTTAAAGAAACAGGAAGTGTGATTTCCTGTGTGCTCTGTGCTGGTCTCAGTAAACCAGGGCAGGCGGAGTTCCCTTCCTGGGTCTGACTAGCCTCATGATAATACATTGGTGCCAGGGCTCCCTTACTCGGCCTCCAAGCCGTACATCCCAGCTCTAGAACTTTCCTTGTGGTTGAAGGTTGCTGGTTTTTTTTTGTCACAAGGATAGGTAATTTATCTAGTTCAACCCCCTCTGCAAGTACCTGATGTGTACCAGGCATTTCACAAGTGTTTGCTGCCCAAACTCTGTAGGCATTTCTCTCCAGGGTTTCCCAACCCCTTCTCCACACAACCACCCTCATGACACCCCACAGACCCCAGGACCCTGCCCCCACTCAGCCCCATGCTCCACCACCAGCCACACTGGGAAACCTCATGGCTGTAGTCCTTTGTTCAGTCTGTTTCTTCTGTCTGACAGGCCCAGGGCCACCCAGCCACTAACACAACCCTCTACCACCACCTGTTCACTGACACCCTCAAAAGAGCTAGCCCCACCAGCCCTAGGGAGACATCTTAGCCTTCCTTTGGGGCTTCATGTAATGTCATGCGCCATCTGTGATGTTCCTGTGTACAAGTCTGCACACCCTACTCACCCATAAACCACAGACACATGCACACACCTGTAAAATACACCCACCCACAAAATGTACACTCAGAACTCACACACTTGTCACAAAGTCACATGCACACACCACAACATCTCACTAGATTCTTGTTCCACTTTAAAGGCAAGAGTTGGTGTAGTGGAGTTGGCTTCTCCTGTGGCCCACTTGCCCTGAAATAGTGGTGACACACAGCAGGAACTGTGTTCATGCAGGCTGACGTTGGTTTCATCCATTCATTATGGTACTGTTGGTGGAATGCTTTCTATATGCACCCGAGGGCTGGTGCCGAGAAGTCCCACCTTTGAGGCATTTCCATCCTTGTGGGTCTCAAGTGGGAATAACCATCAGTCTAGTTTTCGGACTGCATCCAAAAGTTCTCCCGCCCGCTTGCGGGGTCTACTGGAGGCTTATTGGGGACCTGTAGTTAGGTGTCACAGCAAGGCAGACATCTGTGCCTCAGCCTCCAGATGGGGGCCCCTCAGATACGGAGATGCCACCAAATTGTCAGCTTCTTCGGGAGACATTGCTCCCCTCTCCCCCACCCGCTGGGGCTTAATTAAGCACTCTTTCTTAATTACCATTCCCAGAAGACACCCTGCCCCCTGCTCTTCAGTGGAAGTTTTGGTTTTTCAACCTCCTCTGTCCCGACTAGGCATCAAAACCAAGTTCCTGTTCTGTGCATGGAACGGGCCACCTGCCCCTCACAAGGTGGACACAGGATACTTTCCAGCCACCTTCTTGGTTCTTGTATTAACCCATCCTTAGCACCCTGACCCTCTGGGGAGTCATTCTGTCCAACAGGTGGTGAGCTGCATAGAAAATGACCTCCAGGGGCTGCTTGAGGAGGGAGTGGGTGGGACTTCCTGCATCCTCTCCCTGAGTACTCCTGTGTCCCTATTCCACCAATAGGTGGCGACCTTCGTGGGCCCCGTGACCGCCATCCCAGTTCTTCTCTTCTCGGGATTCTTCGTGAGCTTCGATACCATCCCTACGTACCTACAGTGGATGTCCTACATTTCCTACGTCAGGTAGTGTTATGGGAGGACCAGTGGGGGACAGTGTGCAACTGGGGACTTCCTCAGGACAGAACTAACATGCAGTTGTTCACTGAAGCCGCTTCTTGTCTGTCAGCTAAATGCAGGTCATGAATCTGAGGATGTTGATGCCTTTTATTTATGTGTTTATTTATCTTATTTTGTGTGCTGCACACTCACCAACACGCACTAAACAAGGGTACAAGAAGCACTTGCAGCTCACACCCTAAGAAAGCCACATATACGCTCGTATTCTGGGGATGTGGCAGAGCCACTTTAGGAAGGAAGTGTTTTCCATTGTTTAGGAACTTCACCCCTCTGAGTAAGTTCCATATTCCTCACTGAAATAAACAGTGCTTATAATAAGAAGCTCTGGTAGCGTAGTGGTTACGAATCGGGCTGTGAACCTTAAGGTCAGCGGTTCGAAACTACCAGCTGCTCCGCGGGAGAAAGATGAGGCTTTCTACTCCCGTAAAGATTTACACCCTCGGAAACCCTGTACAGGGTCGCTATGGGTCGGAACCGACTCGACGGCACTTAACAACAACAACAACAATAAGGTTCTGAGTAGTTTGAAAATTATAATAAGAAACCGAAGGGGAAATAAAAATAAGTCATGTTTTGAGCATCCTAATATCTCTGAGCAAGACTAATCTAGCACTTCAGGCATTTGGCTTATCTGCTCCCCAATGGCTCTTTGGCACGTTGACCCTTCAGATGGCAACTCCCGCCTTTAGGGCTTTTCTCTAGCAGCTGCTGTGATTCCATAAGACACAAAAGATCCAAATGGGGAACAAGCACTTCTTTTCTAGAATGCCAGTTCAAACCCAGGTATGTTGTTCAGAGAAACAAACTCGAGAAACAAAGCCCTTGTACAGGGTTTCAGCAGCCCGTAAGGTCTCCAATACCGAGAAATCAGAAACTGGCTACTTTTCTTCTCAAAATGAGTGTTTTTGTTCTAACGCTGTAGGGCTGGAACAGAATGATACAGGGTACCAAATATTTTATTCAAATGGCCCAAAGTCCTTGGAAAGCTATCAGAACAACTGTGATATCAAACGGTTGAAGGTTATATAATATCAGAAGCAGTCACTAGGGTTTTTTATTCATTTCACCATGGAGTGAATACCTGGCTCAATTTTGGTGGTCTTAATAGTGGGTGGAAGATCTTAAGAGAACAACATTGGGAAAAAAATATAGTCACGCTGTTGGATGTGTTTACCTTAGGAACTTGAAAAGTTTGAACATATTTGGGTTTAAGAAAGCCCTTCATCAAATGGAGAGCATGGGGCAGTCAGCTTGGCTGGCTGGTCAGAGTTCCGCTTCATGCTAATGCTTTCCATCCTAGGTACGGCTTTGAAGGTGTCATTCTCTCCATCTACGGCCTCGATCGTGAAGACCTGCACTGCGACATTGACGAGACCTGCCACTTTCAGAAGTCCGAGGCCATCCTGAGAGAACTGGATGTGGAAAATGCCAAACTCTACCTAGACTTCATTGTCCTTGGGATTTTCTTCATCTCCCTGCGCCTCATTGCCTATTTTGTCCTGAGGTACAAAATCCGGGCTGAGAGGTAAAATGCTTGGATGCCAGTCAAGAGAAAACTTAGATGTGGAGGTGCCACGGGCACTTGTAGAACTGTGGCGGCAGGCCTGCACCCCTCTGCACAGACTGTCAGACCCAGCTCCTAGAAACTGCGCCTGGTCTGTAGGTGTCTAGTGTTCAACTCCTCCACCCAGTGAGGTTGGGCCTTCTCTCCATTACCCTTTCTAGCTTTAACTAGGAAGAAGATAGAGAAAGGTTTTTTTGTTCTTGTCTTCATTTTTTACATGCAGAATCGAAAATGCCACCAGTGGGGTGGAATTTAAAACTGTAACATAGCTTGTGACAGGAAGGTTTCCTTGGTAACACCCTTCTTTGTGACCAGATAACTTTCATCCTGGATGGGCACTGCAGGCATCTTCTGGGTCGTTCACTGCGCAGCCATGTGGAAGTCCTGGGGCAGAAAGTTGAAATGCAGAATGATTGATTCCATTTTATGACTGTTGTTTTTCACAGTTAACGTCTTTCTAAGGTTTGCCTCTTTTCCAGTGAGAAGCTGCTTTGCAAGCCAAAAGTCTATAAATCTCATGCCTTTTGAGAAATTGTATCTTTTTTAGTACTTGTTGAAGAAAATTGTTCAGGATATACCACACACTTCTTTTTAGAGGTATAAGGGGTTTAACTCAACTGCTGAGCTGGTCTCGTTTATAGACAGAACTTGGGAAAGATTCAAGAGCAAGTTAACAGGTTGACTGAAGAGTTTGAAATCGGAGGCACTGTGCTGTGCTGAACATAAAAAGAGAAACAAACAAGGGAAAAAAAATGTAGAGTGAAATTGGCCAATTGTTTCAAAATCTTTTATTCTTCATGTATTTCTTATGTTAAGCAAAATATATGCATATTTTTCCTTGTAACTCTCTGAGCACCTTAATTTTGCCTAAAAAAAAAATTCTAGAATTTTAGAAAAGCAACCTTGTTGATTTTTTTTTTTTTTTAGCCAACATTTTCTCTCTGTTCACATATCCTATCAACTACCTCCACTGAACTTAGGAAAGGCCGACTTCAGGGATTTCAGGTGTAAATGTTGCAGGCTGGAACTGCAGGTATAGTTAGTGAAAGACAAGGTAACTTCGAGAGGTGAAGATGCTGGCTCTATTTCCTGAGGTGCCCAGACATTGGCAAGAGATCGGGGAGATATTAATGCAGTGTGCCAGTGGTGCTTGGGATGTTAACAAAACAATGCATTTAGACTTGTGAGAATTCCACCTCCTAGTTCTCATCTGCAGAATCCTAAAAGGGATGATATACAAGTTATCCCCTTCGCAGACATTTAGTTTCTCAAATGTTCATATAGAACTTGCATATTCTCAGGAAGGAAACCCATTAATTCTGGCAACATTGTCACTATCTAAAATCCCACTTGTGCAGAAAGGATGATCCTCATTTAAATGACTTTTGTATCCTGGCAGGGCTGTTCAAGTGCTCCTCACCTGCCCCAAAGGCAATGTGACTACTATGTTGGAAGATGAGGCTGATCAAAGAAGGCCATTTTTAGGAAAACGCAATTATTTTCCCCTTCTAGAATGTCATTGTTCTGGAATCAGGGTCTCCTAATAAAAGAGTGTCTTTTTGTGAGCAAAGCAGTTAACCGCCCTGAGCCTCAGTTTTTCTCATCGGCACACAGTTGTACTAGATCATCTTCAAGGCCATTTCAGCCCTAAAAAGTTCTGAGATTCCTCAGTTGTGTTCCTGAAGCTCTTATTTTCTGCTTTAAAGACATAAAAAGGGTCAGGGAAATTCTACTTACACAATGATTTGATCCCTTCTTTATCCTTAGACCTTTTTGCATAAATTCAATTGAGATACATTAAAGTATCATTTAAAGCCCAGTTGTTCTATAGAAATATGACACTGTCTTCCAAATTGTTGTTTAACCAGAGTCAGACTTAGCCTTTGGAAAAAAAAAAAACTTCATTGAATTTCCAGATAGATGTGCCTGGAACAGATCACATGTAGGGGAGTCCTAAAGAGGAACAGCCTGCTGGAATGTAGAATTGGAAAGAGAAAAAAGTTAGGGATCACACCCAACATTATTTTGGATGAAGTCAGTATCCAAAGAGCCCTGTCCCTCCAGATGAGCCTTCCTAGTTGTAAGTCCGTATGGTGTATTCTTGACCCTAATAAGGACTGTGCCCATCAACATCTCTGCTCCAATGACAACCTCATCTCATTTACTGAAACCACAGTGTTATGAGATTCCTGTAGTCTGGAGATCTGTTTTCTAAAAATACTGGCACCTTCTGAAGGTATTATTCCCCTAGACACCCAGGCTCTCTATGTTTATTTCAATTGTCCCCTGTTGGCAGAGCATATCTGTCCCTTGGTAGATAAGAAACCAACTGGAGTCCTCTTAAGGGGTAGATTCTGGAGGATGCAAGGGCTTCTGGTTGCATTGTAGATGCTGAGGAACATAAAGTTATTTTTTAACTATCTTCATTACAGTACAGTGGGTCTTCTGAAGGTCACCATCACAGGATACTTTTGCTTACCACTCCCCTGTAAACTTGAAGAGGTTCTAAAGCCATGTTAGGGAAGACTTGTCAGCCCTGGAGGGCTACCTTTGTCCCTCTCCAAGCATCAAGTGTCCTTATTGGAATTTTCTCATTATAAACCCTTGTCTTGATTTAAATGAAGTACCGTCTCCTACTTTCATTTGAGTTTCCTGAAATGTTGCCTGTGCTTTCTGTTTTAGGATAGATTAAAAATATATATATACCTTATCCCAAATGGGCTAACATTCAAGCAACTTATTGTTGGTTTGTTTTTTTTCTCCCTAAATAGTTTTAGTTGAGAGGTACTTGATATAGTCTCTTTCATACCTTCGAGTTTAAACCCACACTGACTTCCCAAATATAGTTCATGCAAGTTCTGGATGTAATGACCCAAATATTCCTTTTATCTCTGGTTGAGTTACTTCATTTAAAAGAAAGGATTAAATCTTGGATAAAATATACGCAGTCTCACAGTTTTTGCAGCAATAATATTAATAAAAGTCCAAAGAATATCACTTTTAAGTGGAACTTTTCAGGATACAGGGGAGTACCATTGAATTCTAACATTGCTCAAAGGAAGCTTCATGTCTGCCCAGGAGACATTGCTTACCAACCCAAAGTCATTTCCCAAACCTGAGAAAGCATTGTCAGAACTCAGGCTGGGTCCATGGGACAAATTCACCTTTCAATGAGAATATAAAACAATGAGCTTCAATTTGGTGAGTATCTCTCCTTGTTGAGTGAACAGGGACTGGCTGAATGCCTTAGAAATTCCTTATTCATTTACTTGCTCAACATAGGTTACTGTCCCATCCCCTGTGCCTTGGCTGCCCCAGGCATTGGGGTTCAATGGGGAGGAAACTCAGACATTGGACTTGCCCCCACAGTGCCCTCTAGTGTGGACTGGGAGGTGACCAGATGGCCACTTCCCTATCAGCAATCAGATGTTGAGTGCTGGAAACTATATTGGGGATGGAGTCAGAGACCACTTCTCCTCTGAGGTGATGGCTGAGGTCATTGGCCAACCCTTCAAGGTAGACAAAGCCCCTCTTTGCAGATGTGGAATACTGAGGCTGGGCGAGGCTCAGAAGAGACCCAGAATCCCAGAGCTAGGAAAAGACAGAGTTGGAATTTGAAGCCAAGGCTGACCCCAAAGTCCCTATTTGTTTGCTTTTACTTTACCTAACTGCCTCCTGTTCATATGGTGCAAATGTACCTGAAATTATTTTGTAAGATAGAAGTGTAATACTAGCTTAAATGTTGTCAGTTTGGTTATGTGTTCTGGACTCGCTGTCACCAAACAGATGGCTGAGATGAGTGGGAGACCCTTGCTCCTCACGCCTGTGATCACCGTGCATCAGAGCATTCCAAGAGTATACTAGCAGATTTGCTGGGACTGGTCTCCTTGTCTCAGTTAGAGAGGTGCCTTCCTCCACCCTTACCCAGGTCTTAGCTTCCTACTGCAGCATGCCTGGAAACACACTCAATGTAACGAGAGATGGGTATGCCTCTGTATGTGTGCAATGTGTGTTCACACAGAGGGACGTGCACACATGCGCACACATACATAGGCACACATGCAGGCTGGCTTCTGGTGTGTACTTAATAGTAGTATTCTGTGATCTTAGTAGAATGTCAGCCTTAAATCTTCACTCAATCGTCTTTCACCCCAAGAAGGAAAGAGAAAATTCTCTCATGGCCTGTAGTGTAAATGGTAAAAGTATAATCAAAACCCATTAAAGCTTTCATCAGATGCCAGCTAAATTACAACATGGCAAAAACAAAACCACCTGACGTGGGAAAGGAATGGGGTGTATGAGTATAAAACTAGAATCTTTTAAGATATAGACTGCTAATAAAATATTTTATATGAAACTTTTTATTTGTGTTCAGTGTTAAGTGCTTCCAATTATTTGCTTGAATTTTACTAAGTAAAATGGATTTTTAGATTGTATTTTGGATATATCTTATATGTCTAGTAAGGATTCCAGTTTATTCCTTGGTGTTGCTGGCTAATACCCACTTGTAATGAGTAACCCTTCTCTATCAGAAAGTTTTATGTTTATGTGCAATTGTTGTAAAGTTTTGTATTTTCCTTCCGTTGCCTTCCCCCATTACTCACCCTTTTCTTCTTGCTGTTAACAAGGTTGGTTGTGACCTCAAAAGTTATGGTGAAAAACTGCATCATGATTGTAATGGAAATGTTGCAACAGCCCCACATGCCTGGGCAGGAGCAGTGCCTTCTTGCCTGGTCATTTGGCACTTGGGTGGCAGTTCCAGCAGAGGAAGACCACCGATCCTTGCTCTAATTTAGGAGAATCCATGCCAAACCTCAGCATCCACTAACGGGGAAGGAAAGTCACCCCTCCCAAGGCCCTGGAAGGCACTCCTGAGTCTAATTTAACAGAAGCTGGAAGGAACTTGGTCTTCAACTCCGCATCAGTTCATTGACTACTGAGCTCTGGCTGTGTGAATTCCTGGAAGCAGCAACAGATAGTGGCAGGGCTTAGTGGAGGGCCTTCCAGACTGGCTTTCCCTTCCACTTCTAGAGAAGCAGCAGCACCTCAGGCTGGTGCAAAGTCCCCAGTTGATCACAGATGGTCCCGAGAGCAACGAGTGCTTTACACAATCAAACAAGTTCATGATGGTAGTGCCTGCTGACGCCCACTCATTCACTTTGCTTCATGAGTCCAGCTTACATTAAAGCCATGGTCATTATGGGTCCCTGACTTTGATTAAGGACCTCATCTTCAGGAAGATTCCCCTGAGGGCATCACCTTCTGTAGAGATGGGAGTTGCCTGCTTCCAGTGCTGCGTGACCCTCCCTGTGACCAGAAGCAGAGAGGAGAGCCCCATGCCTCCCTGTACGGTCTGATGTTAGCTCTCGCAAGCTCCATCCAGCCTGGGCTTGAAATCCATGCCTCCTGGTAGGAGGGGAGCGTGAAGACCTCCTGCATCCACTCTCCTTTGTGATAACTATTCTAGATCTATCCCCATTTCTTCTTCTCTTTTTTCCTTTTTAAGGAAAAAAGGAAGATTTCGTAAAATCAAACATTTTTTATGTTATCTCTGAACAGGGACATTGTCTCTCCTGCCAAGTTGAAATCACCCCTGTGAAGAAATAATTTTGGGCCCTCTCTGGTGTATGCTGAGGGCTGTCAAGGAAACTCATATTGCATACCAAACCCTTTGCCAGGGGAGTGGATTCCCCCTCATAATGATCCTATAGGACAGAGTGGAAATGCTCTATAGGGTTTTGGAGACTGAAATCTTTAGAGAAGCAGACTTTCTCCTGCAGAGTGCGAACTGCTGACCTTTCGGCTAATGCTTAACACACTGCACCACCAGGCCTCCTGTTTTGTGTACATATAGTCGATATAAATAATGCATAGTAGAAGAGGTCTGTGTGAGGAACTTTGACATTTCCTTAGTCTCAAAAATTGTATACTTGACTATTAGCCTGATGGCAATTCAAACCCACCAGTGGTACCACTGAAGACAGGTCTGCTTCCATAGATTATAGTCAAGAAAACTGAGGAGCTCAGTTCTACTCTGCAACTCATGGGGACTTCATGAGTCAGCATCGACTTAACTGCAATGGATTGGGTTTGGTTTTGCAGGGAAAAGGAGAAAACGAATCAAATCTATGCACACTGGCCACCACGTTCCAGCACCAAGCCAGTGGTCACCATGTGGAGGGGCAGAGTAGTACTGGGACTTGTCCATGACAGAGTGATCATTGTTAAGCTGGAGAGAAAGGAAAGGAAGCACAGAGCACGTTTGTTTTGTCACAAACACAGTGGAACTGCCAAGCTTGCTGCTCCCTGGGCGTGCCTTCCGCCCTTTCAATGTTCTGTGAAAGCTATAGGTTCCTCTTGTCCCTGGGAGGAAAATGCCACCAACCACCATCCTTGCAGACCCACGTCCAGGACATGGGCACAGGCTTCATCGTTTTAGGACACTCTTTTGGCCCTTAAGGGGGAAGACCAGATCTTGAAATAGATGCGACCCTTAATCATGCAAATAAAATAAAGCAAAACTCTCACAATTATGACATTCAGCTGAAGTTTCCATTTGGCATGCCTGTGCTGAATAAATAATGCTGAAAAAAATCCAGCTGGCCACTCTTGGATGCCTTTGGCTTTTATCTTGCCCATGAATTTAAAGCATGCCCCTGCTATTGTTGACAGCTAGAGATAGCATTTATTTTACATTCAATGATGTTAGGGTGAGATCTGGTTTCTGAATACTTCAAATCCACCTGTTGTTACCTCTGTCACATACACCAAATCACCAGGGATTTTAACCTGCTAAGAAGAGTTGGATGAACTGAGGCCGAGATGCTGAAGCTCTGTGGCAACCAGGTGGTGTGGTGTGGTACTTTGCATCGGTGACCTACTTGGAAGTCAGTTCCCAAGTCCCCAGATAAGTCCTTCACCTCTGAAGAGATTTCATGAGGCTTCACCCTCATGAATATTCATTAACCTTTGCACTTTACCTACCCAAGTGCAATGCTCCTCTGAGACGGTAGTCTACCCCCATGCCTCATCTAGAAGGGCCTTCTCTTTGCATAGTGGATGCATGAAGCTTATGAGAAAACCTTGTTTGCCAAACGGGTGTTTGCTGGGGTGGTAGAAATGGCAGGTTCATCCATTTTTTAATCTTATTGAAGAGGAATCACCAAGACCATACCCCCTCTTAGTTGTTAAGTGCCGTCGAGTCGGTTCCAACCCATATAGACCCTGTATAGGGTTTCCAAGGCTGTAACTCTTTATGGGAGGAGAAAGCCTCATCTTTCTCCCGTAGAACAGCTGGTAGTATCGAACTGCTGAATTTGAAGTTAGCAGCCCAACTCGTAACCATTACGCTACCAGAGTGGAGGACCTTTAATTTGCCCTTGCCTGCTGTTTACAATGTACTGGCCCTTGATGGGAGCAGCATCTCATCTTGAAGACTGTTAGGCCGTCACGGATTCTGGGGAATTAAGCCATGCACACGGCTTCCTGGAGGTCCCAGGGTGCCCCTAATCTGAACCACACCCTGGTTTTCTAAAAGTATTTTAGTGGCCAGGTGGCTATTTTGTTTTTATACCTTTGCATTTTTTTCCAATTCTGTCATTGTGTTGGTGGTCTCTTTTCTAGGACTTTGGAACACAGACTGCCCACACATGATAATCTTACTTGTCTTGTTTTTAAGTCCCTGGTCAATTAAAAACAACAGCAAACGTCCTCTCATCCAAATTGCTAATAAAATAGACCACAAAACCCACCTAATGGGTTTTCCATTTTTATAGTTCCCTTGTGGGAGGGTATGCATGGGGGTGGTTTTTTGTTTTGTTTTGTTTTTCAAATAGAAATAATTTATCACCTTTAAATATATACATTGTTTCCCTTAGAATGGGGATTGTTTTGTTGTTTTTTCTTCATTAGCAAGTATGTTTAAAAGTTGATGTATGTTGCTAACTTCCTCCTCTTAGTTTCCATTTTTTTTTTTAGATATATTGGTGCAATACCTGGTCTTGATTGAACATGTTGTGAATTGTTCATTTTTATTTGATTAGAAAAGATTTAATGTTTTTCCTGTTATTCCTTCCAAAGCAAGAGTCAATGCAAGTAAAAACTTTAATCAGTGTGCAAACATGTGCATACATCTGTATATCTTATATGTAATGATACAATACCTGTTTTTATAATGCTGTGTGGATAACACAACAATTAGCTCTGTTACTTTAGGAAACACTGTTGCTTGCACGCTGTGAGAGATTTGCACTGTTGTAGATAAAACATGACACATATACATACGTACATATATATGTATATATATATATTTTAATAACATTGGCTCTTTGGGGTACTTGTTTCCTTTGCTGTTTTACTCCATTGGAACAACACCTGAGCAGACCCTAGGATGTGGGCATTCTAACTCTCTTAAAGACCACGGTCCTGCTTTGTATATTTCTGTCGAATTCCCTCTTTAGAAGATTTGTATGTACATTTTTTGCAAACTTGAACTTTGTTTTCTGAAATTAGATGACATTTATGAAAATGTGACATAAAGAAAATAAAGCATCATTATTTTCAGATTTCTACTTCTTTCTCTGTTTGCTTTCAACAACAACCACTTTCAAAACTACTGCTGGAATTAGGCCTGGGTCTGACGGAGCATCTGGATTTTTTTTCCTTCTTACACCGCTCTTTCTCTGTCTCTCTATGGTGAATACATACACAAGAGAACGTACACAACATCAACCATTTCCACATGTAAAACTCAATGGCATTGGTCACATTCTTCAAGTTGTACCAGCTTTCCCAGCAATCTTTTCCAAATGATTTCACCATTATTTACACACACTCGGAATCCTAGTGTGGTGCTGTAGGAGAAGCACTAGACTGCTAACCTTAAGGTCAGCAGTTCAAACCCACCAGCAGCTCCTCGGAAACCCTATACGGGGCCACTATGAACAGGAACCACCTCGATGGCACTTGACAACAACAACACACTGCCCCCTTCAAGTTTCTCATCTATCCTTTTGAGTTGCCGTTGTCCATTTGATCACATATGCAGGGGCTCAAAAAGTTAGTGGAAAATTGAGTTAAAAGAAAATGAAATTTTCACACAAACTTTAAAAAGCCCCCTCATGTAGATAGTTCTTTTGAAAAAGTAGAATGCTTCATGCACACATTCTTTGGTAATCAGGTTAAACTAAATGAACAGGTAAAAGAGTGAACAGAAAATTTCAAAGGACAGCTCAAGGAGACAAAAAGGCAAGCATTATAATGAAGTGAGCAAAGACCTAAAATTAGAAAACCCAAAGGGAGGAACATGCTCAGCATGAGAGAACTGAAGAAAAAATTCAAGCCTCAAGTTGTAATGTTGACGGATTCTCTGGGCAACATATAGAATGATGCAGAAAGCATCAAAAGGAATACTCAGAGTTACTGTAACAAAAAGCAATGATCTAAGTTCAGCTATTTTAAGAGGAGGTATATGATCAGGAACCAATAGTTCTGAAGGAAGAAGTTCAAGCCGTACTAAAAGCATTGGCAAAGAACAAAGCCCTGGGAGTTGATGGATTACAAATTGAAATCCTTCAACAAACAGATGCAGTACAGAAGGCACTCACTCATCTGTACCAAAAAATTTTGGACGACAGCTACCTGGCCAACTGATTGAAAGAGATCCATATTTGTGCCCATTCCAAAGAAAGGTGACCCAATGGAAATAATTGAGCAATGTCCTTAATACCACATGTAAGTAAAATTTTACTGAAGATAATTCAAAAATGGCTGCAATGGTACATGGACAGGGAACTGTCAGATTCAAACTGGCTTCAGAAGAGCACATGGAACGAGGGATATCATTGCTGATATCAGATGGATCTTGGCTGAAAGCTGTAAATACCAGAAAGATGTCTACTTGTGCTTTATTGACTATGCAAAGGCTTTTGACTGTGTAGATCATGACAAACTATGGACAACATTGTAAAGACTGGGTATTCAAAAACACTTAATTGTGCTCATAAGGAACTTGTGCATAGATCAAGATACAATGGTTAGCACAGAACAAGGGAATACTGAATGGTTTCAAATCAGGAAAGTTGTGTGCCAGGGTTGTATTCTTTCACTATACTTAGCCAATCTGTATGCTGAGCAAACAATCTGAAAAACTGGATTATATGACGAAGAACATGACATCAAGATTGGAGGAAGACTCATCAACAACCTGCAATATGCATATGATACAACCTTCCTTGCTGAAAGCAAAGAGGACTTAAAAATACTTGCTGATGAAGATCAAAGACTACAGCCTTCAGCATGGATTGCACCTTAATGTAAAGAAAACAAAAATCCTTACAACTGGACCAATAAATAACATCATGATAAATGAAGAAAAGATTGAAGTTGTCAAAGATTTCATTTTGCTTAGATCCACAATCAACACTCATGGAAGCAGCAATCAAGACATCAAATGACATATTTCATTGGGCAAATCTGCTGCACAAAACCTCTTTAAAGTTCAAGAGCAGTTTGAGAACTAAGGTGCGCTTGACCTAAGTCACAGTATTTTCAATAGCCTCGTATGCATGTGAAAGCTGGACAGTGAAGACCATGGAAGAATTGATGCATTCTGAGTTACAGTGTTGGAGAGGAATATGGAGAATTTGGTAAAGTGGAAGGTCAGTTAAAAAGAGGAAGACCCCCCCAGTGAGATGGAATGGTGCAGTGACAGCCACAATGGACTCAAGCTTAACAACAATTGTAAGGATGGCTCAGGACCAGGCAATGTTTCCTTCTGTTGTGAATAGGGTCGCTATGAATTGAAACTGACTTGACAGTACCTAATAACAATGGTAACTGGTCACCATCCAGTTCTTCTAGTCTTATGCTTGTGTAGGTGATTAGACATGTATTTCATCCTCCACCAATTTCTGATCCATCTTCTTTTTTTGGTCCTTCTAGCAAATAGAGACCAATTGTTGCATTTTTATGGCTACTCGCAAGCTTTTAAGACCCAGACACTACACCGTGAACTAAGATGTAGAACAGAAACTCCATAATCAGTATTAGGACCACTGGCTGGAATGGCCTACAAAAACATGGCGCTAAGCCTCCCTGCTGAGAAAACAAATCCCATGAGATGTGCACAGCCCTCACTGCTAACTGAGCAATTTCCTTGTTGTTAAGTGCCATTTAGTCATTTCTGACTCACAGTGACCCTGTATAGGGTTTCCGAGGAACGGCTGGTGGGTTTGAACTGCTGACTTTGCAGTTAACAGTCCTTGGCTGATCCTTTGTTGTTAGCTCTCATTAAGTAAGGCCCTAATTCATAGTGACCCCATGTATAATAGAATTGAACCATCATGATTCATAGGGTTTTCATAGATCATCAGACTTTATTTCTAGTCTGTCTTAATCTGAAGCTCCACTGAAACCCGTTCAGTATCATAGCAACACACAAGTCTCCACTGCTGTGCATGAGGTGCACTGACCAGGAATCAAACCCACGCGTCACACATGAAAAGCACTAATTCTACCACTAGACATGAATGCCCTCATTTCCTTGTGAGGAATTGGTTTGGAAATAAAATAAGAGTGAAGATGATGTCAACCACAGCAACCAGTACTTTGGGGCAGCACAATGTCAAGACATTTTCATGTATCACTCACCATCATCCTCAGAGGACCAGAGCCACCACTGGCTTGTGGATGAGGAAACAGGCTTAGATTAGACAACTTGCCCAAGGCCACAGAGCTGCTCAGTGGTGGAGGTCGAGCTCAGATGACAATAATCTAGCTGAGAAGCCAGAGCTCCCACCCTCCCTGAGAAGAAGACACTCAAGAAATGTTGGCAAAGGACCAGTGTCCACTCCTTCTTCCATACATTGCCAAGGGTAAGATGGTGGGTGCACATTCCCAGGAACTGGCTGTGAGGTTCTTCGTGTTGTAGGGTCTTGTGTGTCAGCATTGGGACTTGAGCTGGGTGTGGGTCCAGGCGTAACACCAGGATAATCACTGGGGCAGAGTGCTGTTGGTGAGAACAGTGCTTGCCTTTATGGATGTGGAAGAAAAAATGAATATAGCAATGGGACAGAGAAAGTCTCTAAAACTCTCTAAATGCTGTCTCATCAAGAGTGCAATTAACCAGATGGAGACAAGTCACTGGACACTTGGTGCCACTCTTATCCTCAGATATTGTCTGCCCCATGCTTCCATCCTTCTCCTGCCCTTGGACCCAACCCATTCCTCTGGCCCATCTCCAGATCTCCACTCTCTCCCACTTCTGTTGTTGTTTGCTAGCAAGTGGATTCTGACTTATGGCCACCCCATATGCATCAGAGTAGAACTGTGTTCCACAGGGGTCTCCGTGAATGATTTTAATGAAGTAGATTGCCAGGACTTTTAAGGTACCTTTGGGTGGACTCGAACTTCCAACCTTTAGGTTAGCAGCCAAGCGTGCTAACCATTGCATCACTCAAGGACACCCCCAATTCTTTATTAGTAATGGTCTTTATTAGAATTTAGCATTACAATATTTTACACACTTAGAAGAAATAATGCCTGCAGTTGGACTCCAAGAGTTGACACCGAGCTGTCCCCTTACCCTGTCCTGCTTTCTTTATGTGGCCATGGTGTGATATGCTTCATTTGCTCCCGATCTCAATAACAACCCAGACTGGAAAGCGTTCTGCATCCCATTCTTGCTGTAACATCTGCATGGCATAGCATCCTCAGAATGTTACAGAATCCATTCAGCCATTTCCCTCCCAATGGATACTGAGGTGGTTTCTACAATAGACCATACCTTAATAAATCTATTGTTGTCATTGTTAAGTGCCATAGAGTCAGTTCCGACTCATAGTGACCCTGTATAGTTTCCAAGGAGCAGCTGGTGAATTTGAACTGTCAACCTTGAGATTCAAACTGACCTTGCTGCCCATTGCATTAATCTGTAGTGCCACACCGGGACTTTTAGAAGTCTATAAAACAGTCTTATGCTTATACCCTTACAACACACAATTAAGCCACAGAAGCCTTTCTGGAAACTCAAGCTAAAGGAAATGCAAATTTTATACAGGAAGCATGGAGTGGGGGACAGACACCTATGAGGGATAAAGATCAAGAGCTCTCTTAAATTGTATGCTGTTAAGATATAAGTACAGAATATTTTTCAAAATTTTAAATTTATTTAAGTATCAACTGATCCCTGCCACCCCACCACACCCAGATATTCTCTCATTTATTTGCTCTTTCCCCTGTGCAAGCAGCCAGGTTGGTCTCTGTCACAAGCCAACATGCCTTGAAGCTGTTAATGCAGCCACAACCAGGCTACCTGTTAGCTTTGTGACTTTGGACAAGTTGATTTGTTGGTCTCATTTCCTGTCAGTAGCCTAATTGACAGGTTTGAGAGCTGGCCTCAGAAAAAAAAGGCATCTCCCCACTCTCTGAGACTAAATCATTCTTCTGTATTGGTGTGGGTTGGGACAGGAAGTAAAGGGGAAATGAATGGAGAGCCAGCCGTAGGCGTCCAAGCGCTCCCTCTAGCGGTCACTGGAGCTGAGTACAGCGGCGGCCTTCCCCTTTCTCAATGGAGCTCCAGGGAGGAAATGTGTGGGATCAGGAGGTCTGTGATGGAAGGCTACAGCATTCCAGCCAACAGAAGTATAAACAACTGCACAGAGAGAAGAACACAATCACTCCTGTGCCCAAGTAAGGTCCAGAAAAGGGGGATGGAGCCATTGAGTATGAGAAGCCTGCAGGAAGGAGAGAAGGTGACCTCAGAGGTTGTCTGGCAGGATCAGAGATATTGAGGACACTGAGTCAGACCACATCTTGGGAGTTGGGGTGCCCTTGGAAGTAAACCCTCAATTTTCTGAGCAGAACGACAAAGCCACTATCCAAAATGGGCAAAGCAGCAAAGAGAGAGAGAAGTGCATTTATATTTATATTTGTATTTTAATTGAGCTACAATTCACATACCATAAAATTCAAAATTTTTAAAGTATGCAAGTCAGTGGCAGTCTTAGTTATCTGGCGCTGCCATTACAGAAATACCACAAGTGGATGCCTTTAACAAACAGAAATTTATTTTCTCACAGTTGAGAAGGCTAGCAGCCCATTGCTAGCGAGCTGACTTTGGCTCATGAATTGATGCTTTTGAGTTATGGTGTTGGAGGAGAATATTGAAAGTGCCACAAGCTGCCAAAAGAACCAACAGATCTGTGTTGGAAGAAGTGCAGCCAGAGTGCTCTTTGGAGGCCAGGATGGCCAAACTTCATCTCACATACTTCAGACATATTGTCAGGAGGGACAAGTCGCTGGAGAAAGATATCATGTTTGGTAAGGTGGAGCGTCAGAGAAAAAGAGGAAGACCCCCAATGAGATGGATTGGCCAAGTGGCAGCATCGATGGGCTCAAGTGTTGCAACAGTAGTGAGGTTGGCCCAGGATCGGGCAGTGTTTCATTCTGCTGTGCATAAGGTCACTATGGGTTGGTACCGACTTGATGGCACCTAACAAAAACAACAACCACTACTTTAAAAAAAGAAAACTTGCCCAACTGCCTACAAATTCAAAAGTCTTAAAAATCCCCATAGTTATGCATTGCAACTCTGAATTATGGCCTTTTTCTTCTCTTGTCTAGAACAAGAGGAGGTACTACATGAGTCTTGACACTTTACCTAAACAATGTGCCATAAATCTGAATTTTAGCATAGCATTTCAGAAATCATATTGATTTTTGTTAAATGTTTTATTGTTAATTGTGTGATAGTTTACATGGGAGAACATTAGCTTTACATTCATCCTATTATCTATTGTTTCATTGCCATGGTTACAGTCCCCTCCATGCATCATCAAACAACCAAAGGGTATACACTACAAGCCTGCCCCACTGGTTGTCAGCACACAGCCTCTCTCCCTCTCTGGGTCTAGAGTCCCCAGCTGCTCCATCTCTCCATGTCATCATCTCTGCCTCCATCTCTGGCGTCACTGTTTCTCTGGGTAGGGTCCCACACTCTGCTCTTCTCCCTTGATGGTCCCAGGGACCTCCACTCGTGAATTGCAAAGTCAATCTATCCCCTCCTTTTGCTACAAAACGTCTACCTTTACATTTCCAACCCTCAGTTAGTCCTGATAACAATTATTCACTATTGTACCACAAGGGACCTAGCCTCATCTCCTTGCATTAGCTCCACCCGGGCAGATTGGATACTACTCAGTGGAGAATCTACCTTCCTCTGTGCCCTCTGGATCTAGGCTTCCTCTTGAAAGCTTGTAAGCCAGTCACTTCTAGCCTTTGTAGCCCACCCCCCTTTTTGGGTAGCCAATGTCCAAGTTGGCCATCCCTGTCTATTCTGTGTATGGAGAGGGTGGGAATGATCCTCGCTGTAAAGATTTGTTCCCTCTTTTGAACTACTGCATCCATAGGTGTAGGTCAAGTTCTTCAAATTGTATCAGATTACTTTTTTTTCCTCTTCTTTCTTCTTCTAGTTCAGCTCTGATCATCCAGTCATTGAAGCCAGATAATATGGGTATTATCTGTAAGTGTGGGTGTTCTTGTGCATATACCCTCACTTCTTATGAGCTGGATGCTTCGCTCTCCACTCTACTCCTCTATGGCTATGTCACTGACTCTGGACCCAAGAGTCCCCAGGTCTTGTCATACTGCTGGCTAACCAGGTCTCCACCTGGGTTCACAGGAGTCTATTGAATGTTGTAGGGCTTAGCTCACAGCTCCATTGCTGTTTTTCCCTCACTTCCCCTTATTGGTGACCAATGTGGTCACCAATCAGAGCACATGTCTGATCGTGTAGTCTCATTGAATTTTAGTCTTGGAAGGGGGTTTGCACTGAGGGTGACCCGACCACTTGCCTTGATGTCTCCTGGGCAAGCAACTTGATTGTTCTTGTAGTAGTCAGTCAGACTGCCTTTATTGTTTTGTATTTTTCCTGTCTGTCTTTCTTTCAAGAGTCATCTTCTGTTCTTCTAGTTGCTCCAGGCTGGTCTACTTGTCCTTTCAAGTGGAAATTTCCCACCTCAGAAGATTCTGGATGGGGTTCAGGATTCCACCTATGATCTTATATAATGCAGAGGCTCTGCAGGAAGCCTCCTTCACTGGGCACATTGTAGCCCAATTTTAGGTATTCTAATCAGTTATAGGCAGAAGATGGACTTACAAGTTTCTATGGGGATATTTATGGCTATTCCTTTTTCTCCCCAAGTGTCTATTTTATAATGGTATGCCAGGGAAACCAAGATTCATATGACAGCCAAAAGAACAAACAAGATGGTGGATTGTGTGGAAGTGCAGTGAAGAGTTCTGTCAGCAACAACACAGAATACCAGACCAAGCAGGCTTAGGGGATGGTGCCAGAACTCTGAACCACATATAAAGGAATATTGAGAAGGTTGGAAAGCTTACAGCTAGGGGAATTTGTAGCAGAAGCAAGAAATCCATTGCTTTCTAATTCAAGATGCTCAGCTGCTCCCAGAGCTGCCATCTTGGGTGAGACCAAACAGGAGAAGGATCAGAGCAGCCACGGACACCTGACAGGACCACAGAGATAAAGGTGTGGGCATTCTTTTTGTTGTTGTTATTATCTGTTCATTGGTCTCTCGATGTCTGTGCACTTCCAATCTGGTGCTAGGGGGGTGCCTGAGTGAGTGGACACCCACCCCCACCCCTGGAGAGTTCTACTATGCATGTGCACAGATCTTGAAATTTAAAATGACAGATTCCACTTAAAACCAAATGGCCACAGCAGGCCCTGAACTGTTTATCTCTAGGGAAAAGGCCTGAATGGGGATTGTGGAGCTGGACAGGCAGACTAAAAAGGAAATAGGCTGAAAATTAAATCCTGAGTTATGTTACAATGACCAACAGTAGCATCTTGAAATTTCTCAGGAAGAAGAGTGAAAAGGGAAGCCCATCTCTCTCTTGATCACATCTACCTAGAGGCAATCAAGAAGCCTGAAAAATACCAAAATACACAACCATCTAAGTATTAAGGCCACAGATAACTCCTGAATATGCTCAAAAAACAGAAGCAAATGAACATATCGGTACATGTCCAGAAAGAGGATGAAATGACTGAGGAAAATGAGCTGGAAGCGGGCCTACACTCTATACTAGAAGATGAGCAGGCTTTGGAAATGCCTGAGAAGGAATTCAGAAAAATGATTATAAAATGTATCAAAACACTATACAATGGAGTTGAGAAAAATAA
>NW_006408672.1:2707051-2709506 GCF_000296735.1 Chrysochloris asiatica | reverse complement strand
AGATTATCTTGGGCCCCAAGGAAATACAACGTAGGGTCAATTTGATGTGATTTCATGGGGGTATCCATAACAATACATGTGGAAATGAGAAGGGATCAAGGGAATCAGAATTGGCAAAGGGGAAAAAATATCAAGTAATTAGTGCTTCTGGAAGTTAGGCAGATAAGATGACATTAATATGACTCCTGAAGATGGAGAGTGGATATTAAATAATAAACTTCACCTCTTGCACAATTTTGCCTTAAGACTAGCATGATGATGATATTACAGGTAAAAGTTACAGGCTGTGCAGAGTTTAACATAAGAATACTTAGGTTAACTGAATGTGAATTACAAAGTTGTAAAGCTAGATAGAGCCTTTGAGATGACTTGTTGCAACATGAAGAAATGGGAAATGATTCACCTAAAATCAGAGTTTTAAAAGACACATAGCTAGAACCTTAGTCTCTTCTAGTCCAGTGATATTTTTATCTTATCACATTATCTCACTTCAAATATTTTCAATTAACACTTTAAATGTAAGGGAAAATCCTTTGTTAATTAATTTTTTTCAAACATGGCATTTTAAAATATGGATCCAACTTAAAACGTGTTTATGAAATGTTACTTTAGCCAATGCTAAAAGAACTAACTAGAGATTTTGAAACTCTTTTATTACAATAAAAAAACAATAATAAAGTCTTGGCCTTCCCCCAATGTCAACTCTTTTTAAGTTAACCTTTTAAATAAATTTAAAACACTTTTTTTTCTGACATTCATATTTGTCTTTTCATTCTTTCCTGTCTTTCAAATGACCTTTTGCTTTCTTCCTGCATGATGTTCTTAATGTCATCCCACAACTCTGCTGATTTCAGTCATCAAATCTGTTTTTGAGATGTCTCTAAATTCAGATGGGATATATTCAAAGTCATATTTTAGCTTTCATGGACTTATTTTAATTTTCTTCAGTTTCAGCCTGAACTTGCCTATGAGCAATTTATGGTCTGTTTCACAGTCTTCTCCTGTCCAAATTTTGGATGGTGGATTTGAGATTTCCCACCATCTTTTCCTAGAGTCCTGGTGTGGCACTGTGGGTTAATGCACCAGACTGCAAAGCCGTTTGAACTGCAAGGTCGCCAGTTCAAGCTCACCAGCTCCTCCTCGGAAACCCTATACAGGGTCGCTATGGGTCGGAACCGACTTGATGGCACTTCAGAACAACAACAACTATCTTTTCCCACAGATGTTGTCAATTTGATTCCTGCGTATTCATTCCGTCTGGTGAGCCTCATATGTATATTTTATGTTGTTGAAAAAAAGGTACTTGCAATGACTATTATTGATCTTTGCAAGTTCTATCATGAGATCTCAAGCATGATTTCTATCACCATAACCAAAATTTCCAACTACTGATCCTTCCTCTTTGTTTCCAACCTTCACATTGTCATTATCAATATATCTTGATTGTATGTTTCATTCATTTCAGACTGAAAAAGTTGGTAGAATTCTTTAATTTCATCATCATTGGCTTTAGTGGTTGATGCACTCATTTAATAATAGTAGTATTAACTGGTCTTCCTTGTAGTTATCTGTATATTATCCTGTCACAGACAGCATTGTACTTCAAGATTGTCCTTGAAATGGTCTTTTTTATGCTATTCCTCTAGAATTTGTTGTTCCCAGCATAATAGACCATATGATTGTTGGATTCAAAATGGCCAATACCAGTCCATTTCAGTTCACTAATGTCTAGGATACTGAACTTTATGCACTCCACATCACTTACAACAACTTCCAGTTTTCCTAGATTCATACTTTGTACATTCCATGTTCCGATTATTATCGTATGTTTGCAGTTGTTGTTCCTCATTTTGATATAATTTGCAATTATATCATTGCAAATACCATCAGCAAATGAAAGTCCCGAATGCTTTACTCCATTTACGTCATCATGGTCAACTGTACTTTGAGGAGGCAGCTCTTCCCCAGTCATATTTTGAGCTCCTTTCCACCTGAGTGGCTCATCTTCGGTCACAATATCTGACAACATTCTGTTGCTATTCACTTTCACTAAAAACACAATTAGATGCACTGAAGGCACTGGCAAAGAACAAGGCTGTAGAAATTGCTGGAATACAAATTGAAATCTTTCAACAAACTGAGGCAGCACTGGAGGTGCTCACTCATCTATGCCAAGAAATTTGGAAGGCAGCTACCTGGTCAATTGACTAGAATAGATTCATATTTGTGCCCATTCCAAAGATAGGAGACCCAATGGAATATGGAAATCATCAGGCAATATCACTAACATCACATAAAAGTATAATTTTGCTAATGGTAATTTAAAAATAGCTGCAACAGTTCACTGACAGGGAGCTACCAGAGGTTCAGATGGGAATGTGGAATAAGGGATATCATTGCTAATGTCAAATGGATCATGGCTGAAAGCAGAGAATACTAGAGATGTTTACCTGTG
>NW_006408672.1:2705995-2706471 GCF_000296735.1 Chrysochloris asiatica | reverse complement strand
CTGCTGGCTGCACAAGACCTCTTTAAAGTGTTCAAGTGCAGAGATGTCAGTTTGAGAACTAAGGTGCACCCTACCTAAACCATGGTTGGACAATGAATAAGGAGACAGTAGAAAAACCAATGCATTTGAATTATGATGTTGGCAAAGAATATTATTGAAAGAACCATGGACTGCCAGGAGAACGAACAAATTTGTGCTGGAAGAAGTACAGTCTGCATTTTCCTTAAAAGCGCGGATGGCTAAACTTTGTCTTTCATTCTTTGGACTTGCTGTCTGGAGAGATCAGTCCCTGGAGAAGGACAGCATGCTTGGTAAAGTAGAGGGTCAGTGAAAAAGAGAAAGAACCCCAATGAGTGGATGGACACAGTGACATTATGCAATGAGACCTCCATGGCTTTCCTGGTTGGCAAAGACATCCATGCATGTGGGAGGATTATTGTTGTTGTTGTTGTTGTGAAATGCCATCGAGTCGGTTC
>NW_006408672.1:2679512-2705580 GCF_000296735.1 Chrysochloris asiatica | reverse complement strand
TGATCCATCCAATCAATTGCTCACAAATAGACCATTTCGTGCACCCCATTCTTTATTTAAAAAATAAAACATAAAAAGTTAATCTTTGAAAGGGAAAACAACAAAACAAGCAGGCAAAAATCAAAGATGCTCTGTAGCAAAAGAGTTCTCCACCTGACATAGAAGTATCCAGGATTTTGTGTGACTGATGGTAATCAAATAATTAGAATTAATTGGAATTAATTATTCAAATACAGCTCATTCGTGTTTCAGTGTTTCATTTTCAAACCCAGCACAATAGTATGTACCTTTAAACAAGGTTGAATATATGCAGTGTTTTAATTTCTTTCCCCGTATCTATTATGAACTCTATGCAAACAGCTTTTTGGAGGGTGATTATTCAATCAATCTGGAAGGGCCCCAGCTCTCATTGGCTGGGCACAGGTATATCATAGGTTTACTTTCAAACGTGGACAATGAATATGGAAGAAAAATTAATTTACATATACTCTTCCCTACCACAACTGAGAATACAACCAGAAACAGATAAATAGCACAAAGAGCTATTTATTGTAAAAGTATCCATATAAACCAGCTACACCAGTGAGATTCTATGAATAATTCCCCCTTTCACTTTTAAAGATGTCCCATTTTGGAAAATAAACTATAAAATGATGTATCATATGCATAAAAAGATTTTAAAGCAAACAAAATTAGGACAAAAAACATATAAATCATATGGCTGTGTGCCGTGGAGTTGGTTCTAACTCATAGTGAACCTGTACAGGGTTTCTGAGGCTGTAAATCTTTACGGAAGCTGAACGTCTCATCTTTCTCCCACAGAGCAGCTGGTAGTTTCGAACTGCTAACCTTGCGGTTTACAGCCCAACTCGTAATCACTACGCTACCAGAACTCCTTATAAATCATATGTTGTTGTTGTTAAGTGCCGTTGAGTCGGTCCGACCCATAGCGACCCTGTACAGGGTTTCCGAGGGTGTAAATCTTTACGGGAGTAGAAAGCCTCATCTTTCTATGTCAGCGTAAATTATCATTGGAGTCATCAAAGTAACCCATATAGTTTCAAGAATTGTACTTGCCACCATCAAATCTCTCTCATCCCGATAATATAGCTAGCAACAACAACAAAATAAACCACAGTCAAGTATATCGTACAGAATAAAGGAAAAGATTTTGCTCAAAACAATGTGTTCACTTTTTCCAACAAATAATTTTAGGACCCTTATAAATATTATGTAATTTAATGTTTCTAACAACTCTAACCTGACAGCATGATGATTTACACATTATATATGAAGATTAATAAGGTTGTATTTGGTACTGAAACTCATATAGCTTATAAGTGCAGAACTAAGAGTTGAACTGGTGTGGCACCACATGATAAGCACTCAACCTCAAGGTTGGTTTGAACTGCAAGGTCGGTGGTTCAAATGCACCAGCTGCTCCTCAGAAACCCTATACAGGGTCGCTATGAGTCGGAGCTGACTTCACAGCACTTAACAACAACAACAAGAGATGAACAGAGACAGTTACGTTCCCAAGGCATTGTTTTTAGCTTCCAAACTAT
This sequence comes from Chrysochloris asiatica, assembly GCF_000296735.1. NCBI lineage: Eukaryota > Metazoa > Chordata > Mammalia > Afrosoricida > Chrysochloridae > Chrysochloris > Chrysochloris asiatica. The sequence goes on along the minus strand of NW_006408672.1, from coordinate 2,704,015 downwards.
TCTACCTTCATAAAGTTAACTTATACACATCCTGTAAAATATGAATCCTTTCTCTCATTGGCCACAAATGAAAATAATTCTCCAAATTCCATATCTTATTTGTATCATATCCATCTGACTATATAAAATAATCACATTTCAGTTTTAAATATGTTTATTTTATTAATAAATGTTCTTATTCATAATAAAAAATAAGGAAGAACAAAGAAGAAACATTTCAATTATGGTGTTGGTAAAGAGTACTGAATATACCATGGACTTCCAGCAGAATGAACAAATCTGTGATGGAAGAAGTACAGTGAGCATGCTCCTTAGATGCCAGGACTTGGCTTCACTCACGTACTTTGGCAATACTATTAGGAGGGCCCAGTGCCTAGAGAAGGACATCATGCTTGGTAAAGCATCAAAAAAGAGGAAGACCCTGAGCAAGATGGATAGACACAGTAGCTGCAACAATGGACTCAAACATAGGAATGATTGTGAGGATGTAGCAGGACTGGGCAGTGTTTTATTCTTTTGAACATAGGGTTGCTGCAAGTCAGAATGGACTCAACAGCACCTAACAACAACTGCCTACATGTGAAATCTTACGTAAGGTACTGAAGGGCCCCATGTCTGCTTCCTCACTTCAACATGAGGACGGAGACACTGGGCTTGCCTGGAGGAAGGAAGGAGTCAGTGAGTTAGCAAATCGGACATGTGCTGAGTGCTTGGTCAATACCAGCTTTGGTCACCATTATCATTCTGCACTATCCACAGTGACATGTGTCTGAGTATGTACCTGGGGGAAGGGCTGAAGGCCATGCAGGACCACCCCTGAGTGCTAACATCACCCACCCAGACCCAAGGGGACTCAGGGGAAATGCTCCACAAAGTCCTGGGGTGTCCCATCCCCTCAGCGTCTGCACCCCTTCCCATGCTGCAGCTATTTCACACAGACTCTGGAGAAATGCAAGGAAGCCATACATTTTGTGGAAACACACAACATGTGACCTAGGTACATATTTCGCCTTCACCCAAAAACTCAGTTGTGCAAAACTGTCAACTTGGCTTTCTCTTATCACTGAACTTGACTTCTATGTCCAGGCATTTTCCATCTGAATTCCCACCGTTTTCCCTGGTGCGTGAACTGGGGACTTGCTGGGACCCTGGCGTTCACAGAGTAGTCTTGGTCCTTCTCAATGGGAACCCTGAAGAGGCTCAGGGTGGTCTGAGGGTGGTGTCAGGACTGGGGTTGACAGGAGGTTGAAGGTGGTGCTCACAGGTGGTAAGGAGGGTGGGGGTGGCAGTGGGCTAGGGTTTGAGGAGGACTTCAGAAGTTAGGGGAGGTATGGACACACCTTTTAGCAGAAAACCGGATCTGCTCCTTAGGCCCACACCCTCCAGCTCTCCTGTGTCTCACAGCTGGGCAGGGTTCCCAGTCATTTGGGAACCCCGCCCAGACCTGAAATCTGTGGGTGTCTCTTATACACACAGTAGCAGCCTGGGACCCTATAGCCTAGGCACTCACCATTCAGGCTGAGACTGAGAAGAAAGAGAGCCTCTCCTTGGAGTGCGGAGGTAGAGGGGCTTGCAGGTCTGGGGCAGACTCTGGACTTGGGCTCTCCCTGCCTGTTGCCTCACTGTTAAAGTGGACATGACACACTTGGCCTTCCCTCCAGGACTGGTGGGGCTCAATGGAGTCATGACAGCAAAGATGAATCTTCTTCCCCCAACCCTGGGCCTGCTCTTGTCCCCACCCCTACCCCCGTTTCCTCCTCCCTTGCCCCATGTGGAGGCATCTCTGGGGTAGGAGATGGGGGCTGGGGACTAAATCTGGAATGAAACTCAACCATGGGGGAAAGGGTAATGAGGAAAATCCCAGAATTTTCTGCAAAGGTGAAATTGCCCCTTAATTGGCAGAAATTAGGAGTCATTTGTAAACTCCTCAGGGTCTTGGCAGTTTGCTTGTTTTTGGGGTGAGACAGGGCTTTAAGGTCCATGATCCCACAGATCCTCAAAACAACTTGGTACTGCATTTCCTGACGTTAGCTGACTGGGAGGGTTAGAGCTACACCCCAACTTGAAATTTTCCAAGATGCCAGGTTAGGGAGGAGCAACACTTGGGTTCCCAGGGCCACTATCATGCTCCTGACTTACGTGGCATTCCAAAAGCACCCAAAGATTTCCAGATATCCTTTTTGTCAGTACAACCTCCACTGAGGACCACTAGCTTAGGCAATGTGACCTTCAACCTGATCACCCCACCTCACCAAGCCCTAGAGGGGGCCGGTGTGAGAGAACCCAGAGGCTGGTTTGGGGAGAGGAGAGACCAAACTTTGGACCTGTCCTAACATGGTCCTCCAAGTAAGACCACCAGAGACCTCCTGGAGCAGAACAAAGTTGGGTTTAAGGCATCGAGGACAATACACATCATAGGATCTTCATGATAAGAGGGCTTACATATCCTTAGAAGCCAGAATGAGATTTCATCTCATGCATTTTGGACATTTTATCAGGAGGGACCAGTCCCTAGGTAAAGTGGAGGGACAAAGAAAAAGAGGAAGCCCTACAACCAGATGAATTGACATAGTGACTTCAAAAATATGCTCAAGTATAGCAACGATTGTTAGGTTGGCGCAGGACAGGTCCTGCATCCTTCTGTTGTACACAGGGTCACACTATGAGTCTGAAATGACTGGCACCTAACAATAGGATTCATTATACATTTGGGGTCGTGGTAAGTGATTTGGGGGAAGTTCAAGGAAACGAGACTTTACTCTGGATTTGGATGTTGTTGGGAAGTAGGAATACATTCTAGGGTTTATTGTTGTTTTTAAGTACCGCTGAGTCAGGTTCGATTCACAACAACCCTGTATAGGGTGTTTTTGAGGAGCAGCTGGTGGGTTTGAATCACCGACCTTGGGGTTAGCAGTTCAGTGTTTTGCCTACAGCTCCACATCAAGACTCCAAGGAAATGTTCATGTTGGTTTAGCATGCTGACTATCATCTAGAAGGTAGAATGGAAGGATGGGCCGGGAGTGGGATTGCAGGAGGGTGAAGGGGTGGAAAAACTGGGATTAGTAAAAAGCAGCAGTTCCTTCTTTTGGCCAGAAGGGGGAGATGTGTAGTCACATGTGTGATTGGATAAGTTTCATGTTTTCTCTGTGCCCAGACAGGATGATGGCATTTTTGTGTCATGACCCTTCTTGGTCATACTGTCAGGGTTCTGTGGAATCATTTATGGTCAACAGGAGATCACTGCTCCACCCCCACAGGCTCACCTGCCCACCATTCCAATTCCCCAGAGTGAAGAGATTGTAAAACAGGGTTCCTTTGCTGGGGACAGTATTGGGTTCAGTGTTTGAGTCTGACTCTGGGTGATCTACCCAAGCTCCTGAGAAATGGGGTTTCTCAATGTGGGACCCATGAACAGCCAACAAATGTGGGCAGAGGATTGTTTTCTTCATGGAGACATCGGTGGACTTGACGGTTCTAATAGTGGTCAGAGATGTGCTGACTCTGACCAAGTAAGTGACCAGCATACAGTGTCCACAGCAGCTCAGAGGAGTCCCAGCTGCTGAGATACCAGCCAGGGCTACCTGACTCCATCTAAAAGACGGAGCTTTCCTGGAGACTTAGAACCTAGTGCTTCTCCAGGGGACTGCTCTCTGTTCACAGACAGGGAACTAGCTATTGTACCAACATGTGCCATACTGATTTGGGTGTCAAGCCCTTCTTTCAGAAGTCCTGTCAGGTTGTAGAGCATGAAAACCCTGCAGCTACTTGGGCCACCCGAGCACCATCCTTTGAAGTCTTATGGCTCACTGGACATCAGTGTGTTCTCTCGACTGTCATCATAAATTCTCATTGTTTCCTTCTCCATGGCACACAGGACAAAGAGACAGATGAAGCCTCCATGTAGGTGGTCTAAATGGGTGTGAAGTGCTACCATTGTCCCGTCCCTTCCTTCAAGGTAACAGTGACCCTTTCATGTCAGCTGAGTGTCTTCCCCTAGTTGCCATGCAAAAATCCACCCAACGAGATCCAAATTCTGGTGTTGAGACCAGTAGGGGATGAGCCAGCCAAGGATGGGTGGGGTGGAGCCTCCAAAAAGGAGATGAAGTCAGGAGTTCTGGAGAGGGAGGGGCACAGACATCTGGAATGTCCTGACCCTGGGGTCCAGGGAGAGCGCAGCACCTCAGATTCCTAGAGGGTCTGGGAAGAGACTGGTATAGTGGCAGAATTGGGACCATGTCCTGGACTGAACTGCTGTGGGTAACAAAGTCCTGAGTGGAGGGAGAGTCTGAGCTAACACTGCAGAGACTTGTTCTGTGGTCTTGAAAGGGCAAAAAAGACTTTGGCGTTACAGACTAGGACATCCAATATCATCCTTTTTCAGTAAGGGGATTTGGGGCTAGTTACTGACAGTCCTTTTCCTGTAAGACAAGGATAATGACAGCTGACACCTAGGAAAGGTAGAGTCCCTGGGTGTCACTGGGCACTAGACTGCTAACCTTAAGGCTGAGGGTTGGCATCCACTCACAGGCATCTCAGAAGAAAGATCTGGTGATCTATTTCTAAAAAGTCAGACACTGAAAACTCTGGGGAGCACAGTTGTGCTCTGACACACATGGAGTTGCCGGGCATACTGGCACTGTTCTAGGAATCCTGTCAGGCACAGGGTCCTGGCTGGGGTGCACACTCAAAATGATGACCACCATTTTTGAAGGGAGGGAACCATTGTACCATTTCCAGGGGAAAAGGGCTCAAATCAGGAAATCCCCCTCGATAAGTTCCACAATTCCGACTGCTCGGGAATGTGACCAGAGCAGGATGGAATTACGTGTCTATGTCTGGCCTGAAGAAGATGCCATGAAGCTCAGTCTCACCAAGCATGGAAAACTAATCATAGCCTGTTCAGCTTCCCCCACTCACACCTTCCTGTTGTTCTAGAAACAGTTGAAGGGAGAGTGAAGAGGGCAGGGTCAGGGGGAGAAGCAACATGGGGACCTAAAGCTTGCCAAGGTCTCGTGGAAACATGAGACTGGATTATCCATGACACTAAAAACCAGTTAGGGTCAAATCGACGCTGATTTGTATGACACCGTGTGTGTCAGTGTAGAACTGTGCTCCACAGGGTTTTCAATGGCCGATCTTTCAGAAGTAGAATGCTAGGTCCTACTTCTGATGTACTTCTGGCTAGACTTAAACCGTCATCCCTTCAGCTAGCAACCAAACCCTACTGTTAACCTACAGAGACTATAACTTCATCTGTTTTAACAAGAAAACCAAAGCAAAAGGCATCCCCTCCCCAAAGGATCACAGCCATTCTCTCTGACTTGCAAAGAAATATCTAAGAAGTACCAGTGCGTGAGACGGCTTTATTGATTTGTTCTCTTCACCAAGGAAGACATTGATAATCTTTTTTTTTTTCTGCTTCTTAAATGGCATTTGAAATGTCTTCTGTCACTTAATATGAGAATGTGATCACTTAGCAAGTCACTTGCCTTTCTTATGTCAGCACTAGACTTGAGAGTTGTGATATCCTCACAAAAAATGCAGCTACTTGGGAATTATTTCTCAACTCATGAGGTCCAGGACCTGGTGGTGGCTCCACCCTCCTCAGAGAAACTGACCCCACTCCCTTGCATGGCCCAGGAATACTAAGAAAGGAGAGAACGCAGTTTTGCAGAAATAAAACATGACAGTATTGAATCAAGTCATCAGGAATGGAGAGCTGTCCTCATGCTGAGCAGGGCATCTTTATTCTTTAAGTCATTGCTTCCATAGGACGGTGAAGCCAGCAGCGGAAGTGCTTAGCAGGAACATGACAGCCCTCAGGGAATCGAGAGCAGGGATCCTGGAGGATGGGCTTCACATCCTATGGTGTCTGGTGCCATTGGGCACTGCTTCAAAATGTGCATTCTGGAAACAAACAGAAGGGTCACTGTGAGCAGGCTCGTCTCCTCCTGCCAGTTGCTGGTTTCCCAGGTTAAGACAGGTTCAAGGTCAATGTCTAGTCCCTGGGGAATCACCCCATTCATTCAGTGAATTAGATAGCAGGCTCCAGGTGGTGGGGGCAGAGGTAGACCAGGGTAAGGCCACAGTCATTGCTATGTCTCACTATCAGGACCCCAAGGGATGTCCAGGGACAGCCAGGGAAGAGGTAATTGGCCAACTGTCTCCTTGTCCCAAAGCTCCATTTTGAGCTCGTGCCCTGGTTTGCTGGAGTGGGGAGAGGCCTTAGGGCAGGCCTCCCTCACCAATGCTGTGGCCATGAGGTACACCTTGAAGGTGAGCTGGCATGTGGCATGCCAGATATCTTACAGCTGGCCTCAAGCCCTGGATGAGGTAGGTGGGCCCTGGCTAGCACCAGGGCAGCCATCTGTTGCTTGTACAAGTACACTCCCACCCAGGGAGGGGCTGCAAGTGATTGCCCAGCGCTCTGCTCCATGACCAACTGAGGGATGGAATTGGGAGCAGAGTGGAGGAGGGAGAGCATCCTCCAAGATAAGGGCAGTGAAAGGAATTGTGTCAGAGTGCACTGAGTAGCTGTACCTGGGGTTCTTTGTGCCCTAGACCAGAACCAGCTATATAGTGTGGGGGACCCAGAGCATCATAGTTTTTTTGTTAAATACTAAGAATTTCAAGATGACAACTGCAAAGCATTGTCTAAGTTCAGGCCCTTCTGAGTGTGGGGCCCTATATGAGCACACCACACCTGAGAAGCTGGCCAGGCACAGACACAAACTGGGCAGAGCATGGCGCAGGCAAGGACACTGGCCCCCAATAGTGATCTGTCACCCCAACATATGGCCCGATGCCTGGGGCTGGGGAGAGCTCCGGTCCAGAACTGCCTCCTGTCCATCACCGGACAACTGGAACAAGTCACAAGGGGCTCTAGGTTAAATTTTTTTTGCTTGAAATGGCCTCAGAAGCCAGTCCAGCTTTCTAAATCTACATATTTCTTGTTTCTCTTTGGAATTGTTTTTAAACTATTTCCATCAACGTAATGCCTTTGTTGTTGTCAGGTGCCATCGAGTTGGCTCTGTCTCATAGCAACCCCAGGTACAACAGAACAAAACACTGCCTGGTCCTGCCCCATCCTTGTGATCATTCTGTTTGAGCCCATTCTTGTAACTACTGTGTCAATATATCTCATTGGGAGTCTTCCTCTCTTTTTTTTCTGACCCTCTACTTTACCAAGCATGATGTCCTTCTCCAGGGACTGGACCTTTCTGACAATACTTGGAGCACACCTAACTTTGAGCACCCATTTTAAATGACTGCTTATGCATTTTACACAAACCCCTCTCAGTGAGGGAAGAAAAGGGGACACTTGCTGGCCACCAGCTGCCCTAGACTTGAAGTCTCTGAAATGATCAGTCATGGTGCTGGAGGTTCTCCTGAGGGTCTTGAGTCTTGCCTCAGGTCCTAGAAAGCAGGCGGCGGCCCTCGGGTGTGGCGCCATGTGGGGCAGACATGCTTGGAGCTCACCTGTTTCTTGGAGAGGCTTGAAGCACCACGGCACCTGGGAGATGCTGGAGTCAAAGCAACAGCCTCTGTTGTTGCACTGCTCTGGGGTGACCTCGGGGTAGCCGCAGTCCACCCTGTCCTTGGCAGGCACCGCACATTGGTTCGCCGCTGTCCCAGATAAAGCCCAGTCAGTGTCCGGAACACTTACAGGTGTAGGGTTACTTTACTTGTAACTTTCCACTTTCCTCCAAATCCAGCCCCCACTAGTCCTGAGTTTAAATGATTGGTGAAAACTTCTGTAACTCAACATGGTCTTTTCAAGTACATAAAACTAACCTGTTACCATCAAGTCCATTCTGTCTCATGAAGACACCACGTGTAACAGAGTAGACCTGTGCTCCATAGGGTTATCTTAGCTGTAATCTTTACGGGAGTAGTTAACTAGGTCTTTCTTCCACCGTACCACTGGGAAGTTAGTAGTGGAGCACAAACCATTTGCGCCACTCAGGGACCATGTAAATAGTTAAAGAGAAATGTGTTCAATGCTAACTAAACTCAGCAGCCTAAGTGACCCCAGTTGCTTGTTGCTTGTCTCTTTCTCACGGGGCATGTTCCATATCCCTTTGTCATGAAGTTAAATTTGGCCTGGGTACCTTCCAGCTGGCTGGGACCTGTATAAACCCAGGGTTCCCTGAACCCAGAAATAAAGCTCCCTTTCACTGTCTTATCAAACAAAACTTGCCCTGCTTTTTTTAATGATGAATTTTTAATTTACTCACTAGTATCATCATCATGTATGCTGAATACATGTATTCATACATCATGAATGCATCATGTATGCTGAATAGGAAAACAGAAATCATATGAAACCTCTTAAATCCTCATCTATTGATGCTAGCTCATAATTCCTTAGACTAGTGGTTCCCAAATTGGGTTTCACACTAAACCACTTGGGGATCTTTAACACTACTTCTGGGTAGCCTAAGCATTAGGATTTTGCAAAGCTTTCAAGGTGATTCTTAAATTTGGGACCACTGCTTTTGGTCCTACTTAATAGATAAAGCCACACCCGAATCTCATCAAACATGGGTTAAGGGAACAATCACATCTCGCACCTAGAGTTGAATGCAAGGGCTCAATTACAATTGTGTTTTTTCTGCTTATGCATGCATTGAAAACATTCTGAAAATAATCATTTTCTCTTGTCTTTCCTTTTGATTTTTAAATGTGTACAAAAGATGTCTGAAGATAATCAGAAACTTCTGGAGAAAGGTCTTGGAGTTGTAGGGAGTTATGAAGGCTGGCCTGAGGAGTATTTTCTGAGCCTTAGTTTCTTTGTCTGCCAAATGGGTAATAGATACTCTTTGTAAGGCCCTTGTGAGAAACTGTGTGCACTTAATTGATGGTCATTGTTAAATTAACATGGAAATGTGGCCATTTTTCTGTCTCTCAAGCCACAGATAGCCCCTTGAGACTGAAGTTTCTCTACAACCTTCTCTCTCGCTGTGTCCTCCCTGCCCACCAGTGACCCTCCTTTCACAAGCAGTACTCACACAGGCCGACAAACTCCCCAGCAGAGCTGGAAACCCCCAAGGCCAGGACCAGGGCCAGCAGCCAGACCACTCGGGCGTCCATGGTGTGACGCTCAGCAGACAGCAGGAGTCTGTGTGGAGACACCTTTATACCCCTGTGTTTGCACAGGTTCCAGAAGTGTTGGGGAGGGCTCCTCCCTCAGCCTCCAGCTCCGCCTGTTTTGCTCCTACACTGGGTTTTAAGTCTCCAGAAGGATAGAAGGATTTTCTGTCTTAGAGGGGAGAAGGTAGTTCCCACTCCTTTCTGCTGGGTTAGCACTCCTCTCTGGGGGAGCAACCACAAGGACTGTGTTGACTATAAGATCCGCCTGGACCAGGAAGAAATGATAAGGGCTCCACACATGGGGCTGGAGAATGCCATGGGTGCCGAGACATTCCAAATTCAACAAGAGTCTGGATCTTAAGGCCAAATCAGTCTTTGATGCTAAAAAGTAACAACTTCAGGCCTCCAAACTGGGCATGAGGAATTTCATTTCTCTCTCACAACACTTGGGAGGCAGAAATTCCTCTTCTTGATTTGTTTTGAGTTTTCCCACAAAATAAAAGTGCATTTTAATAAATACATTAAATATATTTATGTAATGGTTTAGGTTTTGTGACAACTTGATTGGGCTAGGTTCGTTATGGTTTGGCAGTTAAGAGATACTAATCTCTCATGATGAGATCTAACATGATCGCATGATGTGATTATCCCTGATATGATGTAATTATTCTATGTGTTATAAATCCTCACTTCTATGATGGTAACAAGGTCAGATGCAATCTACAGGATTAATTTGTATCTTTATGTGTGTGTGTGTGTGTGTGTGTGTAGGTACAGGGGAATGAGGATTAGGTTGTATATTGAGTCTATCTCATTTGAGTTAAAGAGATTAAAAAGGCAAGCAGGGTCTTTTTACTGCCAAGGTGCCTACTACCACCAAGTCAGGAGTAGAGTTCATACTTTCGACAATGAAGTACCTGCACTGTGAAGCTCCTAAATCCAAGGAAAGATGGCAATCCCAATACACATAGAGATCACCAAGGAATGTTGGGATTACAAATGCTTAAAGAAGACAAGGACATTTCCCCCAGAGTCGACAACGTGAGCAAGTCATCCCCCAAGAGCTGGGCACTTTGAATTGGGAGACTGTGAGACAATACATTTCTGCTTATTAAAGTCATTCACTGGTTGTATTTGTATTATAGCAGCACTAGAGAACTAAGACAAATTATTAAAACCAGTTTCACTGTATAACTCACGGCAACCTCATGTGTATCAGCATAGAACTGTGCTACAGAGTTTTCAGTGGATGGTTTCTCTGCAGTAGATTACCAGACCTTTCTTCCAAGAACCTCTGGGTAGACTTGAACCACCAGTCTTTCAGTTCACAACTGTGCATGTTAACCATTTTTACCACCCAGGGAATCTAAGATAAACTTACTAGATGCATTTTAACTAAAATACAATATGATGAGGCTTCAAAAAAAATCAGAATGCAAGATAATGGATTTTCTTTCAATGAACTTTAAAAAAACAACAAAAAACCCTCATACATCAATTTGGTTTAAAATCATTCACCCATACTAATGACCTCTTCTTCAGAGATATTCATAGGGACTTATATAAGTCCTCATAGAAAGATAAGCTTCTACCCTGATCAAGGTGAATTTTGGACCCAAATGGTACTTTGTGTTGAACAAAAATACATATCTTTCCCAAACTTGTCATGTTTTTGTCTTTTAAATTGAATACAGAAGGAGCGCTGGTCGTATAGTGATTAGGAGTCGGGCTGCTAATCTCATGGTCAGCAGTTTGAAACTACCAGCTGTCCCGCAGGAGAAAGATTAAGCTTTCTACTCCCGGAAATCCTATACAGCCTCGGAAATCCTATACAATGTTGCTATGAGTCAGAACCAACCCCAGAGCACACCACCACCGCCATATATGTATTGGAAACTGTTTCCTAACAACATGTCTATATGAGATAGGAAAAAGTATACTCATTTTCAAGAGGGAGAAAAGAAGGCTCAAAATCTAAAGTGCTTGCCAAAGTTTACTTTAGTAGACCTATTGTTGTTGTTAAGTGCCATGGAGTTGGTACCAACTCATAGCAGCCGTATGCACCACAGAACGAAACACTGTCTGGTCCTGCACCAGTCACACAATCTTTGCTATGCTTGAGCCCATTGCTGCTGTCTCAGTGCCAAGCCATCTCGTTGGGGTCTTCCTCTTTTTCACTAACCCTCCACTTTACCAAGCATGATATTCTTCTCCAGGAACTGGTCCCTCCTGACAATATGTCCAAAGTATGAGAGATGAAGTCTGGCTGTCCTTGGGATTCAATCCACTTGTGTCTTAACCCTTTCTGCTCACAACCCTGCACCTCCAGGGTGCTGGTGAAAAATAGTGATCAATCTCATTTCCAGGAAAATATGGAGCCCTGGTTATTCTTGTCTTCTCTGTGTTTCTCTGCTGGCTGGAGACTTATTATCTCTATATAGTAAAACTTCTGGAAGTGGGTGCCTGGGTAAGATGGAAATTTGTCGGAGAGAGAAAATAGAATATTTTCCTCTAATAGAGAGATAGAAAAGTAGTAAGATTGCACCCTCCCAAAGGCAGAAAGCTGGCAAGACTCAGAAAACAAAAGTCCTGTTTTGTTCAGGCATGTACAAATTTCACTGTATTCATTTACTCAGGCTTCTCAGTGACTCCCTAGGGCCCTTGCTTGAAATGTGCCCGCCCCCTCCCCCACCTCTAGGTTTCGGTACATCATCCTAGAACTGGCTTATCTGGCTGCTCCCACTTGGAGTCCTATTACATTGAAGGGGCATGGGAAAGGTCTGCATGGAATCTAGATTGTAACATGGTGGGACGTGGGATAGATCCTATCTCAAGCAGCCCTGGTGGACCCACATCTGCCCGGGCCTTCTATGAATCTGAACTGATCTGTGTCAACACTCACCACTTGGTTGGCCACTCTTTTTAAGATAAACTAGAGAAGAAAAGAAGAGCAATTTCTGCACTGTTTGGGGGCATTTTCTTGGAGGGAGTGGATCCAGGCTAAAGACTAATACAGACGTCATGTTATTCGAAAGAGCCTCATGAGGAAATTCTTGCCAGATCCCTGCCCCTCAATGGCCATGGAGTCCAGGAAAACATCAACACTCAGAAACAGGCATGTTTACAGCCCATGTTTTGTTATAGGGGGAGCAGGTGGGCAGAGTGTCCCTATGAGCACTGTCACCCACCCCCCTGCTTAGAATTACTTGGGGTGCCGGAATACCTGGCTCCGCAGCCAGGCAATTCAGAGTCTCTGAGAGGGAACCCAGTCTATGTGTAAGTGCCCATGGGTGCAGGAGGCCCAGGGTGGTACCAGCTGTTAAATGCTCAGCTGCTAACTGAAAAGTTGGGGGTCTGAGTTCCCCCAGACACATCTTAAAAGAAAGGTCTGGGGATTCACTTCTTAAAAATCAGTCATGAAACTCTGGGGCACAGTTCTGCTTTGACACACATGGGGTTTCCGTGAGTCAGAGTTGACTCCATGGAGATTGTTTTATTTTGTTTCTGTGAGTTCAGGGAAATGTCTGCGTATTCACTTCCTTGAGTTCCAGCATCAGAGACCTTTCCTTCCTGCTTTTCTGATGGCTCTCGAGTCCCAGAGATGAAGTGAAGTCAGAGTCAGACCTGGAGACCTGAGACTTCCAGGTCACTGTGTGGGTGACCCGAGATCAGAGGTCAGTATGTCCTTGTAGTAGTTCCCCAGCTGTGAGTACAGACTGTCCAGCAACCCAGCCATGAAAACCCTCTTGCCTTGGGCTTCAGTAACTGGTGTCTGGAGGAGAAAGTCTCCTGGAGGGGCTCAAGAATGCATGGTTATGGGCATATGTATGCGACAAGCATGGACTGAGTGTAGACTGCTCAGACCACATGCTCAGCCTGGGGTGCTGGGGCCCTTAGAATGCTAACTAGAGCCCCTGACCTCAGGGAGCTACTGCCCAGCCAAAGAAACTAAGCCTTAAAGTGTAGATTGGGATGCAATCTTTCAAGAGCCAGCAGAATTCTTCTATATACCAGGTTTCTCATAGGAGGTTAAATCTGAATTGGGTTTTGAAGTTCACCAGATAGATGAGGGTCATAGAGGATATTCCAGGCAAGGCAGTGCGCTACGACCTTGGCATTAAATCACCACCTACAGAAAATCTAGGCTCATATTTAGTCAATGGGGCACACCTAGGGTCACATACTCCATCTCATCTCGGTTCTCTAATACTGCCATTCTTGGTTGCACAAGTCAGAAGAGAGCCAGGTGGTGAATGAAGGTACAAAAAGTCAAGCTCATCAACAGCCCTGGGCTGGCCTGGCCCCACCCTCCACTTCCTGCTGACCAGCTGTAACATTGCTTTGCAGCTGTCATATGGTACCCCTCTGCCTTCTGCGTAGAATTTCCTTCTGCCTCCTGGAGAGAGACTTCCACACCCTTTGGAGTAATAGGAGCCTGAAGGTAGATGTTTTGGGAAAATCAATGCAGTAACTGGTGGAGGGTGCATGTATGGAAGGAGAAGAGCTATTCAAATATGTCTCATGCCAACTGTGGGAGGGGAGGTAGAAGACTGAGGTTTCAGTGAACTCAAGTGCAAGGGAATTGGCTCTCAGGTGCCCCTCATGGACCCTGGATCTCCTGCCCAAATGCTGAGTTAGTTCACATTGACCCCATATGGTGAAGACACACAACAGTGTCAGAGGAAAACAATATCCAGCTACAGGTATGTTTTGTGTTGTTATAGCCACTCATCTTGAAGCCAAACCCCTAAGTTCAAGGCTTCTCTAGGTTTAGAAGGATTATTGCATCAGCCCTCTGTGTCACTACAAGAAAAGGCTCCCAGCAGAGTGTCAGCTAATGACCAGGAAACCTATGGGAATAAGTCAGAAGTAAACATACTGACAGCCAGGCAGCAGATGTAGGGGTGCCCATCTTTGGACAAAGACTGGACAGGAAGTCCCATCAGGAGCCCTGAGTTCCAGACCCTCAGACAGGTGCACCTCCAAGAGGGAGCTCTTGATGCCACACATATGTGTATGTGAGACAAAGGCCAGCCGTAGCTACTGCTCTGAGTTTTGTCCTAGGAAGATTGTCAGAGAAGCTTCCAAATTCAGAAAGCCAGAAGCTTGAGGTAGCAAAGTACAGTAAGCTCTGGATATTGTCAGGGGACTCCAGGTTTGCAAGACCCTCCCACCAACCAGAATGTGTCCAAGCCACCACTCTTCTTCTACTCTATGTTTCTTATCTGTAAATCAAGGCTTTATCTTTTAGTGATTTCCAAGGGATGTCTGATTCCAAGAGGCATTTTAACTTGTTTTTCTCATGAAGGAGACAGAAGTGCTTCGAGAGCTCAGTGGCTTGTCACTCCATGGTCCTTGACACCCTGCCTTAGCTCCAGGAAGCGGAGGAGATCCACCTGATTCTTCATTCCCTTCCATGACCAGGTAGCCATTTTACTTCCTGTTACCTTTGATTTCTCACCCTTCCCTGACCTCAGTAAGGTTGAAGCCCTTTGCCCTCCCTGGACATTTGATTGTTGATCTCTACAAATCATTGACTTTAATCAGTCTCTAAATATTTGTTGAATCCCTTCCCATACTCCCAATACGTCACTCTATTAATGTCCACGGGGTCTTTCATTCCAATTTCCTTGTCCACGGGAGGCTGAAATAACAGTGGTGAGAGGGAAGTGCAGAACTCTTACTTCCTGATAACTTGGGGGGTGGGATGGGATGGGGGCAATTAGCAATTAGCCCATAGGAAGGCCACCATACGTGCCCAAACCCGAATTGCACAATTAATGCTTACGCAAGACCAACAGGTGTGAATTGTGATGGTGCCCCCTCCAAGCTCTTCTCTAACTGGGCTGCATTCACCTCCTAAGCCTCATGGTAGTGCTGGGTGACTTTGATGGACATTAGGTACGGGAGCTCTCTGAAGCTTTAGAAACAAAGACCCAAGTCAAGTTATTCAACCCTGAGTCTTTGATGTTCTGGTATACATGGTTGTGTACTGATGTGAAATGGATACATATATTGTTGTTGTTGAGTGCTATGGAGTTGGTTCCAACTCATAGCAAACCTGTATGGGGTTTCTGAGGAGTGGCTGGTGGGTTTGAGCCACTGACCTTGTGGTTAGTGGTCCAGTGCTTATCCTACAGCACCACACCAGGACTCCATATACATATGGAGTTTTCTTGAGTGTAATCTTTCCATGAGCAGATCTCTAGGTCTTTCTCCTCTGGAGTAGCTGGGTGGGTTCAAACTGCTAACCTTTGGTTACCAACTCAGCACTTAACCATTTGTACCTCCAGGGATTCTTATGTACATGTTGTTATTAAGTGCTGTCAAGTTGGTTCCAACTCATAGTGACCCTGTATAGGGTTTCCAAGGAGCGAATGGTGAGTTTGAACTGCCGACCTAGTGGTTCAAACAGACCTTGCTGTCCAGTGCTTACTCATAGTGCCACACATGTGCCTATGCATGTATATGTACACAGGTATATAGATCTAAATACACATATGCGTAGGCATGTAGAGATATATGGATGGATGCCTGTGGAACAGCACTAGAATGCCTTCCATTTTATCCCCCAGTGTCAGTGTCCCTTGATGCCATCCACCTACAAGAGTTCAGATTGCTCTTCCCTGTGCATTGAGTGTCCCTTAGCCATAACCACAGGATTTGGGTTTCAACTTAGGGAGCTGTGTGGATGAGGCAGCCAACTTCATAGAGCTGAGCCCTCGGATCTTTGGCCCATAATGTAATGTGAGGGCTCTGGAGGTAGGTAACTCGTTGCTATGGGGTAGATTCTGACTCATAGTGTTTCCAAGGCTGCCACCTTCACAGAAACAGATTGCCATGTCTTCCTCCCACAGACAGGTCCATAGCTCTGAGCTGTTAGCAACCGGGGTCTTAACCACTGTGCTATCAGGACACCTTAGAAGTAGACTATCAAACTCTAAATCCCAGGACTTAACTTAGCAACAACAAAAAACAAACAAAAAATATGCATGCTGTTACATATTGTTGTAAAGTGCTGTCGAGTTAGTTCCAACTCGTAGTGACCCTGTATAGGGTTTCTAAGGAGCAGTTAGTGGGTTTGAACTGCTGACCGTGTGGTTCAAAATCCAGTGCTGATCCTACAGCGCCACACAGGAGTCTATATGCATGAATTTATGCATATATAAAGTATATTATCTATTTGGATGTACATATATATTCACATACATATATATTCACATAGGGTTTTTGAGGAGTGGCTAGTGGGTTTGAACCACTGACTTTTCAGTTCAAACTGACCTTGTGGCCCAATGCTTATCCTACAGTGGCACACCAGGAGTTCAGATGTATCTACATTTATGTATATATGCATGAGTTGTATATACAGATATATGCTTGTGTGTTGTTATGTTATGTGCTATCAAGTTGGTTTTGACTCATAGCGACCCTGTACAGGGTTTCCAAGGGATAAGCATTAGGTTACTAACTACAAAGTCAGAAGTTCAAACCCACAAGCCACTCCTCAAAACCCTATACAGGATTAATATTAGCCGGAACCAACTGGATGGTACTTAACAACAAGAAAAACAACAGCAAATCTTTACAAAAGCAGAAAGTCTCATCTTTCTTCTGCTGAGTGACTGGTGGGTTTGACTTACCAACCTTATGGTTAATAGTCCTGTGCCTATCCTGCAGAGCCACAAGTTATATGCATGTATTTTGCTGTTGTTATTGTTTTTAAGTACCATTGAGTCTGTCCCAATTCATAACAACCCAGTATAGAGTTCTGAAGATACAGTTGGTGAGTCTAAACCACTCACCTTGTGGTTCAAACTGTTCTCTTTCAGTCCTGTGCTTATCTTACAGTGCCACACCAGGACTCTATATGCATGTTTGTTGTTGTTAAGTGCCATGGAGTTAGTTAGGACTCAACAACGACCCTGTATAGGGTTTCTGAGAAGCTGCTGGGGAGGTTGAACCGCTGACCTTGCAGTTCAAACTAACCTTGCAGTCCAGCACATTAATCCAAAGTGTAACACCAGTCATATATATAATTAATACACATGTATAGTCATATATCCACTGCTTGTCTGAAAGTTTGCCATACTGTG
The DNA here is from genome assembly GCF_000296735.1 of Chrysochloris asiatica. Classification (NCBI taxonomy): domain Eukaryota; kingdom Metazoa; phylum Chordata; class Mammalia; order Afrosoricida; family Chrysochloridae; genus Chrysochloris; species Chrysochloris asiatica. The sequence continues at coordinate 2,686,829 of NW_006408672.1, read as the reverse complement.
GTGGCTTGTGTATTGCTGTGATTCTGGAAACTATGCCATATTTTAAATACCAGTAAGGTCACCCATGGTGGACAGGTTTAAGCTGAGCTTCCAGACAAAGACAGACTAGGAAAAAGGAGAGAAGAACTACTTTTGAATAGTTAGTCACTGAAAACCTTATGACTAGCAGAGAAACACTGTCAAATATATTGCTGGAAGATGAACCCCTCGGATTGGAAGTCACTCAAAATATGACCGGGGAAGAGCCGTCTCCTCAAAGTAGAGTTGACCATGATGATGTGAGTAGAGTAAAGCCTTTGGGACCTTCATTTGCTGCTGGGGCACAACTAAAAGTGAAGAGAAGCAGCTGTAAACATCCATTAATAACTGGAACATAGAATGTACGAAGTATGAATCTAGGAAAATTGGAAATTGTCAAAAATGAAATGGAACACATAAACATTGATATCCTAGGCATGATTTGAAATGGACTGATATTGGCCATTTCAAATCTGACAATCACATAGTTTACTATGCCGGGAATGACAAATTGAAGAGAAATGGTGTCACATTCTTCATCGAAAAGAGCATATCAAGCTGTCTGTGATAGAATAATTTCCATGCGTCTACAGGGAAGAGTAAAAGTTAATACCACTATTACTCAGATTTACGCACCAACCACTAAAGTCAGTGATGACAAAATTGAAGAATTCTACCAACTTCCTAAATCTGGAATTGATCAAACATACAATCAAGATGTGTTGATCATTAATGGTGATTGGAATGAAAAGGTTAGAAACGAAGAGGAAGGATCCGTAGTTGGAAAATATGGCCTTGGTGATAGAAATGATGTTGGAGATCATATGATAGAGTTTTGTAAGACCAATGACTTCTTCATTGCAAATGCCTTTTTAAGCAACATAAGAAACACATGGACCTCACCAGATGGAATACACAGAAATCAAATTGTCTACATCTGTGGAAAGAGATGATGGAAAAGCTCCATATTGTCAGTCAAAACAAGGCCAGGGGCAGACTGTGGAACAGACCATCAAGTACTCATATGCAAGTTAAGGCTGAAGCTGAAGAAAATTAAAACAAGTCTACAATAGTCAAAATATGACCTTGAGTATATCCCACTTGAATTTAGAGATCATCTGAAGAACAGATTTGATGCATTAGACACTAAAGACCAAAGACCAGAGAGTTGTGGGATGACATCAAGAACATCATACAGGAAGAAAGCAAAAGGCCATAAAGAAGACAAGAAGGAAGGAAAAGACCAAAATGGAATGTCAGAAATGACTCTGAAACTTACTCTCTAGCATAGAAATACTAAAGCAAATGGAAGAAACGAGGAGGTAAAGGAGCTGAACAGAAAATTTCAAAAGACAGTTCAAGAAGAAAAAGTCAAATATTGTAATGAAATGTGCAAACACCCGGAGTTCGAAAATCAAAAAGGAAGAACATGCTCAGCATTTCCCAAGCTGAGAGAACTGAAGAAAAAATTCAAGTCTTAACTTGCAATACTAAAGTGTTCTGTGGACAAATTAATGAATGATGCAGAAAGCATCAAAATAAGATGGAAAGAATATACAGGGCCACCGTACCAGGAAGAAGTAGTCAATGTTCAACCATTATAAGGGGTAGCATATGATCAAGAACCAATGATCCTGAAGGAATAAAGTCCAAGGTGCATTGAAGGCATTGGCAAAGAATAAAATACCAGGAATTGATGGAATAAAAATTGAAATCTTTCAACAAACTGATATAGTACTGGACATGTCATTCATCTATGTGAAGTACGGCACACTAACAGACAAGTAGTGGACTTTTAAGGCATAACCTAACACCTCACAGGATTGGTTCTCAGGGATTGAATGTTCAAGACTTGTTAGGCCACTTGATTAATTAGCATAGTATCATTCATAAAGTTTATGTACAATAGTCTAAGTTGGTGAATAGTTCTAGAGTGTTAAAAGCTTGAGAACAGCCACTTTAAATACAATGTTTGTCTCTACTTATTCAGAGCAAAGAGAAAGAAGAAAATTAAAGACTGAAAAGAAGATAGTTCACAAGACAAATAATCTACATGAGCCATGACCTCATCTATCTTGAGAGAAAAACCGGATTGTGCCCAGGTACTGTTCTGATCTGGCCACAATGGATTGGCCTTGAGAGAATGGGGAACAATGTGGAATGGGGTTCAAGTACTTAAAAAGTCCAGACTTACTGGACCTGTTGAGACTAGCGGACTCCCTGAAGCTATTGTCCTGATATACTCATTATAAATTGAATTGAAGCTATTGCCTGAGATCACCTTTTAGCAAAATAAAAGATAGGCTCATAAAATAAAGACTACCACCTGTGAATTCTACACATCTTTAAAAAGTCATCATTTATATGAGATCATATGATCAATAATTACTCTAAAACAAAGATAAAAGTGTAAGTAGATTATTAGAAATGAAATATATAAAATGGAGTCAATGAGATGTTGACACATTGTTGAAAATGTAACCAATGCTTTTGAAAATTTTGTGTAGAAATTGTTGAAAGGGAGCCTAATTTTCTTTCATTGAAAATATTATGTATTTTTGGGATTTCCTTAAAAAAATCCAAGATAGAGAAGTAAAGGGTGTAAGTATAGATAAAACAAACAATCTTTGAAATAAATTGATAATTGTTCAATTATTCATGAAGGGGTATTACATTATCATCTCTGATTTAATATAATTTTGAAATTTTCAATAATTAAGAAAAACAAAACTGTTAAGCCGTCTCTCCTCTTCCAGCTTGTTTTTACAAGGGTAGAAACTCTGGCTTGGGCAGGGGGAGGAAAGGGGAAAGGAAAGTTCTTCCATAATTGGTGTTTCACTAAGCTGGACTCACCCCAAGTGATATGTAAAACACGTTCTTCATCTCACAGGATTCTTTTGAGGGTTTTTCAGTGTCATATATTCTTAGAGATTCCTCACCTGAAGTTCCTTGATGTTGAGGCTGCAATGCCTTCCAGCATATCAATTACTCCTTCCTCATCCCCTGGAAACATGATGATGTCTTCAGATTCTCTGTGATGAGGTCTGTGCCTACTTCATGTGTTCTTCTTGTACAAGATATAGGATGACCCACACAGCTCTCTGGGCCTTCATGGTCTATCTCTGCTGCACTGGAAACATTTATTTATCCTTTATCCCATCAATTCTGGGGTGCGGGGAGATTGAAATGGCTCTTTCTATTTCTTACTAGCCATTAGGATTCTCAAAAGTCAGAAACCTGTTTCCTGTAACTATACAGGACATATAAACCCAGCCCTCTCAGTGGGAAATAGAGGACAATTAAATTAATGTTTCCAAGGCAATCAGGCATACATATTGAAAAACGATCAATTTAGATCTCTGTATCACAACACATAAGGAGCTCTGGTAGTGTAGTGGTTACAAATCGGGCTGCTAATCTCACGGTCAGCAGTTTGAAACTACCAGCTATTCCATGGGAGAAAGATGAGGCTTTCTGCTCCTGTAAAGATTTACAGCCTCAGAAACCCTGTACAGGGTCATTATGAGTTGGAACCGACTACACGGCACATAACAACAACAACAACAGCATCACAACACATCAGCAAATTTCCAAGTTAATTAAAATCCCAAATGTGAAAAGCAGAACCTTGAAACCTTAAAACACTGGACCAAATCCTCTGGAAATAACAACTAAAACTTTAGAGGGAAAATAAAATAACAGTGATTTGAAGGCAATGGAAAGTGGGAAAAAATAACTTGAAGACAGGATTGGGAAAGGTGTGAGTTCACCATCTTTAGCTTGATAATTGGCCACAGTCAGTGTTATGTGTTGGGGTGGGGTGGGGGTGAGGGAAGGGAATAGCTAAAACTTCTAGTCTGAATGATCAGCATAGAACAAACAGGACAAACACAACTAATGGAAAGCAGGGCAGGAAGCCCAGAATAAGAAAGACAAAGAGAGAGGCCAAAATTCTGTACCAAAACTGCCCCCAAATTGTCAGATCTCTGAACCATGTATTTGAAGGACTGAGTCCATCTAAGAAAAAAGAGCTGAACCAAGATATGAGTACCACCCAAGAAGCAGAGTTTGAAGTTTCATTCCAGCTTAGTCACTTGTCTCTTGAAACAAACAAACAAAACCCTCTTAAGACTATAAGAGAATCTAAAGTTGATTCAGCATAACATCATAATGTCAAGGATACAATCCAAAAGTATTAAACAAATAAAAAAGCAGGAAATAATGTGATCCGTGATTAAGAGAGAAAACAATCAACAGAAACCAACCCTGAGATGACATAATATTGACTTACAGATAAAGATTTAAAAATACTTGTCATGGCACTGTGGAGTCCTGGTGTGGCATTGTGGGTTAATGCACCAGACTTCAAAGCCATTTGAACTGAAAGGTCGGCAGTTCAAGCTCACCAGCTGCTCCTTAGAAACCCTATACAGGGTTGCTATGGGTTGGAACCGACTCAATGGCACTTAATAACAACAACATCGTGGATAAGCACTGGACTGCAAGGATGGTTTAAACAACAAGGTTGGCAGTGCAAACTCACCAGTTGCTCCTCAGAAACCCTGTACACCGACTTGATGAGTTGACACCGACTTGATGACACTTAACAATGACAACAACAGTCATAATTATGCTTAATAAGTAAAAAATAAAAATGCTCACAATGAATGGAAATAGAAAATCTCAGCAAAAAAAGAAAGAAAGAAATGATATATGAAAATATAACCAAGTGGACATTCAAGACTGAAAAATCCAGAATCTGAAATTTTGAATTTATGGGACATTCTTAACAGCAGAAAGAAGATGACTGAAGAAAACAACAACAACAACTAGAGCTTGAAGACAGAACAATAGAATTAATCCAATTTAAAGAACAGAAAGAAAAAAATGTATATATTTTTAAAAGAGCAAAGCTTAAAGGGCCTGTGGAACAATATCAAAAGATCTAAACTACGTGAAATAGAAACCAGTCAAACAAGAGAAAAGATTAACAAAGCTGACTATTTGAAATGATCCCAAACTTGATAACTCTCTAGTTAGACTGATAGAGAGTGAAAAAAAACACAAATCACCAATATCAGAATGAAAGAAGAGTTTTCACTTTAGTGCTACAGACAATAAAAGAATATTTAGAGAATGTTATGAAGAATTTTATTTCAGCGAATTAAAAAAGTTAGATGAGATGGAAAAATTCTTTGGAAATATAATTGATCAAAATGGACATAAAAAGAAAAATAAATAAAAGGCACATTACCTATTAAAAATTTAGATTAGTATCAAAAGTTTTCTTCACTCAAAACTACAGGCTCAGTTGATTTCACTGTAACATTCTATCAAACAAAAAATTAACTCCATTCTGATACAAACTCAGGAAAAAAGATTATGAGGAAACAATTTCCAATTAATTTTTGGAGTCCAGCATAACCCGAATAGCAAAACCTGAGAAAGATAATACAGAAATTAAATGAAAGACTATATCCCTCATGAACAAAAGCACTAAAAAAATTGACAAAAAATTACCAAATCTAGTCCAGCAAAATTAATTGGAATGCAATAGAATGTGTAAAAATATCAATAATATACTGGGATGCAAGAGGGATTTACCATTAAAACAAAGTAGGCTTAGCATCAAATAATTAATTTAATTCTCCATATTGGCAGAAAGAAGGTAAAAACTATAATTTTATTAGATGCATAGGAAACATTTAACAAAATTCACACCCATACATGATGAAAATTCGTGACTAGAGGAAGATAAAAAAAAAACCACAAAACAATTTTTGATAAAGGAAACAGGGTTAATTGCTACAATTTGATGAACTTGATCTAACTCACAGAGGTAGTAGCTCAAAATACCAACAGAGAAGGAAGGAGTCTTCACATCAAGTATCAATGCCATCCCCTCTATATAGAGGGTAGATAGGGACAGGCAACTTAGATCTTGGCTACCTAAAATGTTGCTGTTGTTGTGAAGTGCCGTCGAATCGGTTCTGACCCATAGCGACCCTGTATAGGATTTCCAAGGAGCAGCTGTTGAGCTTGAACTTCCGACCTTGCAGTTCAAATGGCTTTGCAGTCTGGTGCATTAACCCACAGCGCCATACCAGGACTCCTACCTAAAATGAGGGGGCGATAAAAGCTCTAAGTGACTGACTTATAAGGTTTCAATAGGAAGTTTAGTTTAAGAGTGTGAGGGGGAAGATACAGTCCCCACTGGATAGTTTTCATCTTGTCTAGATGGGTCTGGTAAAAAGAGATGGAGATAAGATTCTTATGAGTCAATAGTGAGTAATTGTTATCATGACTAATTGCGACTGCTGAAATTGTAAAGGTAGACGTTTTGTAACAAAAATACGGGAGTAGTTACTCTTACAGTCTAGAAACAGAGGACCCTAAGGCCATCAAGGGAGAAGAGCACAAGTGGAATGTTGGAACTTATCCAGAGAAGCAGCGACGCCAGAGATAGAAGCAGAGATGGGGACATGGAAAGAGAGAGCAGCTGAGGACTCTAGATTCATGGAAAGAGAGGGACTGGGAGCTGGTAGCCAGGAGGCAGACTTGCAGAATATGCCCTGTGGTGGTGTAAATTATTACATATGCTTGAGTGTTTTTAAAAAAGAGAGCTAAAATGAATAGAGAGAAATACTGTTCACTGATTTTACCTGGAAGGGATTATAATCATTGTAATGAAACAAAGTATATTATTTGTTGAATGTAAAACTGATGCTCTGCCCTGTAAACTTTCACTCAATTCACAATAAAAAGTTAAAAAAAAAACAAAAACAAAAACCAACAAACAAAAAAAACAAAACGTAGCAAACTAGGAATAGGAGGGAATATTTGCTAGCTAATAAAACATAGTTATGAAAAGAAAACAACAAACCCAAAACATCACATTTAATGATGAAATATAGAACATTTCCCACCTAATATTGTAAACAAAGCAAGAATGTCCATGCTCACCACTTTTGTCCCAGTGTAGCATTCTAGAATATGTGCAGGACTGCAAAGTCTATTTGAGCCACAAAGTCGGTGGTTCAAACTCACCAGTTGCTTCTCGAAAATCCTCTACAGGGTTACTATGAGTTGGAACCGACTTGAGGGCACTTAACAACAACAACAAGTTATAGAAATTAGAGCTATAAGTATATATATTGTTGTTGTTGAGTGCCCTGGAGTCCGTTCTGACTTTTAGCATCCTGTAGAGGGTTTTTGAACTGCCACCTTGAAGTTCCAATCAACCTTTTGGTCTAGTGCCTACCTTACAGTAGGCACACCAAGACTAGACATAGACATAGA
>NW_006408672.1:2662242-2678711 GCF_000296735.1 Chrysochloris asiatica | reverse complement strand
TGAGTTGGAATTGATTCCATACAATTAATAACAACAACAACATTTGTGTTACCAAGGAGCAACTGGTGGATTTGAACAGCCAACCTTGTGGTTCACAATCCAGTGCAATCCTATGGCTCCACACCAGGAGTCCACAGCAGTTATACAAATTAAGGCATGGAAAAAATAGCAAAGACATAAAGATAAAGAAGCAAAACTTTTTTTTATTCACATGTGATTATTTTAATTCATTTGATTGTTGGTGGTAGTGGCTGTGTGCCATGGAATCAGTTCTGACTCATAGCAACCCTGTACAGGGTTTCCAAGGCTGTAAATCCTTACGGGAGCAGAATGCCTCATCTTTCTCCCATGGAATAGCTGGTTGCTAACATATAAATTTACAATGATTTTTGCATAATAATCTCATATGCTATATCCTGATTATTTTAAAGATTTCTTAGGATTTTCTAAAATAGTACAAATTGTGAAAACATAGACTGAAAAATGTGACCCTATTAAAACTAAGAATTAAGAATGTCTATCCATCGGAGTTCAGGTGTGACACTGTGGGCTAATGTACTGGGCTGCAAAGTTGGTTTGAACTGCAAGGTCAGTGGTTCAAACTCACCAGCTGCTCCTTGGAAACCCTATACAGGGTCAGTATGGGTCAGAACCTACTCTATGGCACTTACTAACTAAACAACAACAATCCACCAGATAGATCACATGACAGAATTTTGTGAGACCAATAATTTTTTCATTGTAAATAAATAATTTTCAACAACATAAATGGTGGCTACACATGTGGACCTCTTCAGATACAAATTGACTACATCTGTGAGAAGAGATGATGGAGAAACTTAGTATGGTCAGCCAAAGCAAGGCCAGGGGCAGACTGTTGAATACAAAATCAATTGCTCTTATGTAAGTTCAGACCGAAGCTAAAGAGAATTAAAAGTTCACAAGAGCAAAATTACAACTTTGAACACATTTCACCTGAATTTATTTAGAGACCATCTCAAGAACAGATTAGATGCATTAGACACCAATGACTGAAAAACAGAAGGTTTGTTGGATAACGCCAAGAAACATCTTATGTGAAAAAAGCAAGAGGTCATTAAAAAGACAGGGAGGCTATGCGTCTAGACCAAGCTTCAGTCTGGTACCAGTGTATGACTGTGCTCTATGTACTGGGCGCCTGGACCTTGGTGGGCTCTTTGTTTTTCTTAGGCTGCAAAACGAGTAAGCTTCCACATGGAGAGCAAAAGGAAGTCTCAACAGTCGCACTACCTGAGCTCCCAAAAGGGTTTTATGTAGAGACGATTGTCACTTATAAAGAAGAATTTGTTCCACTTAATGAGAAAATCCACAACTATTTGAAATCATGTGCTAATGGCACTGATGCAGAATCATGATTGATGGTTGAATTATGGAAACCGAGAGTGCGGTTCAGCATGTAAATTTGATAAATGCTTTGATTTATCATTTTATGTTTGTGAGAAGTATTTCCTGAGAGAAAACTAAGCCTGTATTTTAAGAGGTGTCCTATATTTGCGTAAGTAAAAAATGGAAGTGAAGTTTCACATTGAACTTTCATAAACTTGGTTTTCTGAAAAAACAAAAAAGAGATAGAGATAGAGATAGTGAAGTTTCACATTGAACTTTCATAAACTTGGTTTTCTGAAAAAACAAAAAAATGGGGAAAAATGAAAAGACTAAAGTGGATGTCGGAAGAGACTCTGACATCTGCTCTTGAGAATAGAGAAGCTAAAGCAACTGGAAGAAATGAGGAAGTTTAAAAGCTGCACAAAAATTTCAAAGGGCAGCTGGAGATAATAAAGTAAAGTATTATAATGAAAGATGCAAAGACCTGGAGTTATAAAATCAAAAGGAAAGAACACACTCAGCATTTCTCAAGCTGAGAGAGCCTAAGAAAACATTCAAGACTCAGAATGCAATATTGAAGGATTCTGTGGGCAAAATATTGAATGATGTAGGAAAGCATCATAAGTAGATGGAAGGAATACACAGTCACTGTACCAAAAAGAACTGGCTGATATTTAACCATTCAAGAGGTACCATATGATTAAGAACTGATGGTACTGAAGGAAGAAGTCCAAGCTGCACTGAAGGCATTGGTGAAAACCAAGGCTCCAAGAATTTATAGAATACAAATGTAAATGATTAAATAAACTGACACCCCACTGCAGGCACTAACTTAGCTATGCCAAGAAATTTGGAAGACAGCTACCTAGCCAGCCGGTTGGAATCAATTCATATTTGTGCTCATCCCAAAGAAAGATGACCTAGAGTGACTTGGCACACCAGTGGGGAGGCACTAAGTGTTTAGTGCAATTAGTCCCTGGATTAATGCACTATTGGGGTGTCACCCAAGCTATACCATCTTATCCTTTGCCTCACCGATGTCTGAGAAAATAATCTAAACTGGAAATTATTATGCTGACTTTGTAGAAATTATGACTTATTTGTCCAAACAACAGGTGAGTAGGTATTTGCTGTTCATCAGTAGAGATATAATGGTTCTATTAGGTTTCTCTTTAGTATATAGAATAAGAATGGTCACAGTTGAAAGCATTTTACAGGTCCTAAAGTACAACTCTGTAACCGCCGCCTGGTTCTTTCTACCACACCCTCCATAGATGTTTGCCTAGTTGATTAGGAAGCAGTTTTACAGAAATTCAAGAGAAATTGAAAGTAGGTCTCACCCTAAGAAATAGGTAGTTTGTGAAAAGCAAAGTCATCCTGGGCCACCAGAACTGCATGAGATCTTTGCATAAGAGATCCAGATTGGAACCTGTCCTTGAGTCTTACATTGGACAGGCAGCTCAGAATATTGACAGGTGAAGATGGGGCTGTCCCCACTGAGAGAGATTTCTCAAGGATAAAGGAAAAGCTCATCACAGTGAGCCATCTCTCCAAGGGAGCTGCCCAGAAGGCTTCCACTGCTTTATATTAATGGTGCTGTATGCATGTTTATTGGGTTATAGCAAACTCACATTGACTCTTTTACTACCCACCATCCTATTGATGTTGTAATGTATTTACCTCATCATGTATTTAATCTATCTGAGGACTGAAAGTAAAGTTAAGTGTGAGATCATCTACCACAGCAGCATCCAAAGTAAGAACCTACGTCAATCAGTCTGTGCCTCCTTCTGGCTCTTAGTAAGTGTCCAAAGGTGCCCACAAAGTCTCAGGACTCACTATAGCCCTCTTTTGCTTATCAAATGACAAGAAGATAAATATCAAGGTTCATGAAAAGATCATTTATATTTATAGCAAATTCACTCATATTTTGTCTTTAAATGTTTTAAAAAAGTTGATATTTGTTGAGCTCCTGTAGGTGGAAATATTATCAAAGAACAGTCAATATTTAATAAGCATCCAATGTATGCATAGCCTCCAGTCCAGATGCTGTGGGAGGTTGCAAAGGAAAAGGACAATGTGGTCTCTATTGATAAGAAAACTGTGGTCAAAGAGGAAGCAGCATGAACTCCAACACAGAGGCCCCAGTTATGGAATACATGTGGCATTCAAACTGATACAGCAAGTGCCCTCTAGAGGGTCAACAGATTAGGAAGCATTGAGTAGGAGACTATGGTAATTTAAAAAACAAACTCTTAGATACATATGCAGTTGTCTGGGAGGAAAAGACATGTGGTTGTTTGGGACTCCTTTTAACATAGGAAGTCTTACAGATCAAAAGAGATTCTGACAGATAGAAGTGATGTAATTGAGTCAACAGGGAACTATTGCCTGAGATGTGAGAAGGAGAGAGTTGAGTGGAAATGCAACAAGATAATTACTCTCTCCAGGGCAACAGGGAAGGTCCAGACAGTCCTGAGACCCAATGCACACGTGGTGGAATACACCCTGGTGAGACTCCAGGTAAAAGTGCTTGATTTTCAAGTGACAGTTCTTCAAGAACCAAGAGCCAATGATCTATGACCTAGCCCTTCCTCTTCATATTCGCCACCATGCAGGCAAGTTAATAGGAGGTATCGTCTACCCCTATAGATCTGAAGAATCTGAAGAAAGCTTGAAAACTTTTGTGGATTCTTAACACTGAAGCTATCATTTCCTGAGAATAATAAGCATGTTTCCTTGCCCATTCTTCCGAGATAGGTGGAGGCTCAAACCATGATGACAGTGCAACCTAAAGTATAAAGCATGTTGGTAGCTGGTGTGGTTGTCGCCATGACAGGAGACAAATATATAGCTACTATTGGAATTCTGGTAGTGTAGTGGTTATGAATCAAGCTGCGAACTGCAAGGTTAGAAGTTCGAAACTACCAGCTGTTCCGCAGGAGAAAGATGAGGCTTTCTGCTCCCGTAAAGATTTATAGCCTCAGAAATCCTGTACAGGGTCGCTATGAGTCAGAACCGACTCCACAGCACATAACCACCACCAACCATTGGTAGTGTAGTGGTTATGAATAGGACTGCAAACCTCAAGGTCGGCAGTTTGAAACTACCAGCCGTTCGGTGGGAGAAAGATGAGGCTTTCTGCTCCTGTAAAGATTTACAGCCTTGGAAACCCTATACAGGGTCACTATGAGCCAGAACCGACTCCATGGCACACAACAACAACAACAACATTTTACTACAGATGTATGATCTTGGGATGCAGATGCCGTGGACATTCTCAATTCTTCTTGACTAAATGCCATTTGACTTGTTCTAACTTTCTTACCAGCCTTCTAGGCTGTCTCACACTCTGTATTTTATACTCAAAACAACTCTCCAGCCCTGAAACTGATCCTTGGCTTTATCAGTCCATCCAGCTCTTCTCCTGGGCTTCCTCCGCTTACGTGGAAACTGTTCAGTTCCCTAGTTCCCCAACTGAGAGGGTAGAAGTCACTGTGGTAGCAAGTCTGTGTAAGTGAGTACTTAAACAAGATGCTAAAGGATGCTTATTCCCCTCTGAAGCTCACAAGGAAGGAATCTTGGGCTTGTACTGCATCCAGAGGCCCAAAGCTACTCACCCACTATACTGCATGGTTCTGGGCAAGGGTCCAATGACTGACTAGTGAATGACTGGAAAACTAATGGCAAGAGCCTGAGTACTTGCTTATCACCAAACTTTTCTAGATCTCTGGTAAAGTAAACTGAAACAGAGAGGAAGGCAGAAGTCCTGAGCTTATTTTATTTACTTTAGTAAGTATCATTTAGATCAAAATTCAGTACGTCCAGTGTGACAGGCTACATATTGCAAAGTAATGCAGTCATAAAGCCTGGGTTCAGAGAATTCTGAAGCTAATAAATAACCCACAGGGTTATTAGTAAGTGTAAATGTGACAAGGTACATAAAAGCCAGCATTGTAGCAATGTCACCAAACCCTCTTGATTTATAAAACACTTTCACTGTAAACATTCCATCTCAAAAAACCTGTCAGGAATTATTTGAAAAAATATTCTGAACACTTTATATGGTATAAGGAAGGAGCCCTAGTGGTAAGATAAGCACTAAACTGCTGACCACAAGATTGCCAAGTCAAACCCACCAGCTGCTCTGCAGGAGAAAGATGAGGTGTTTGTTCCCATAAACAAAGATCTACAGCTTCAGACACATTATACAGGGTTGTTATGAGTTGGAACAAACTGGATAGCACCCCGTTTGTTTTGATCTGGATTTGTATGGTATGTTGTTGTTGTTAAGTGCCATTGAGTCAGTTCTAGCTCATAGAGACCCTACGTAGGGACTTCAGAGGAGCTTGAACCTCTGACCCCTCAGGACTCCTTGTATGATATAGGATAAATTAAACAAGTGCAAACAATTTTATTTCAGATGAGTATTTCATTAAAGATACAATAATTTATATGATTGCTAAGTGCCATCAAGTTGGTTCCAACCCACAGCAACCCTGTACAGGGTTTCTGAGGAGCGGCTGGTGGGTTTGAACTGATGAACTTGCAGTCAAACTAACCTTGCAGTCTAGCGCATTATCCTACAGTACCACACCAGGTTATATTTTTGATCTGAACTTTTTTAACATTTGGAGAACCTTTGGAATGAATGCTATATGTAAAATGTTCATTAATGTATGAAATAATTAATTTTTTAATAGCTTAAGATGGATTTGCAAAATTATTATTACTATTCTCATTATTGTGGCTAGGTGCCAACGTGTTGGTTCCGATTCATAGTGCCACTGCAAAGGGTTTCCAAGGAGTGGCTGATGAGTTTGAACTGCTGACCTTGTGGTTCAAACCAATGTTGTGGTCCAGTGCTTATCCTATAGTGCCACACCAGGACTATTATTCTCTTTAGCTTCTTCTATTTCTTCATCAATATTCTTTTGACTTTATGCTTTTAAACAATAGCCCATTTGTAGCCGATAGAGTAATCTTGTTGTTGTTGTTGTTGTTATGTGCCATGGAGTCGGTTCCAACTCATAGCGGCCCTGCATAGGGTTTCCGAGGCTGTAAATCTTTCTGGGAGCAGAAAGCCTCATCATTCTCCCACGGAACAGCTGGTAGCTTCGAACTGCTAACCGTGAGATTAGCAGCCCGATTCATAACCCACTACGCTAATCTGTGTGCCACTAAATATCTAGAAAGTTAAAACTTCATCATGATCAAAACCACCATGGGAAAAATTGGTTTGACTAGTTGTACACTGAGCTGTGAACAAGTTTATTGGCGCTGTACTCCCTGGGTTAGAGACACAATCGAGATAGTCACAAATATGCTCAAACCTTTCCGTTTTAAATGGAAAACAAATCATTCATTGATTATTTAAAAAAGAAACTGGAAACTTCTTAACTGCCCAAGGATAAGGATAAGTAATAGTTTAAAATGTCTTCAAACAAAACAAAAACATACAGATTGATAAAGGGAGCAGATAAAGTCACATAAATAACTATGTTTTCAGCATAACTAGGAGACACAGGACACCTACTTTACCATTTATCCATAAATAAATAAACAAGCACCAAATTCTTGCAGCACTATATCTGGAACCCTTATCACTATCCTGGGTAGAGAGTTAGAGGAGTCTGAAGAGACTCACTAAAGATAAAAGTAGGGAGAAGAGTAGCAGAGGGGCCCAGGATGATGAAAAACAGACAAAATCTACGTCCATAAATAGAAAATCCACCCAAGTACAAAGTACTGAAAACAGAGCTAAGTCCTGGTACAGGAGAACACTAACTACAGGAAGTGGATTTAAATGTATTGGACTGATGGTGTCATTCTAAGATAGGTATTTCTTCCATAGTAGAAACATTTGAATAAGTTGGGAGAAGTGCTCTTTGAGATTTGATTACAAAGTTAAGAAAAAAAGAAAGTAAATTAAACTCCTACAAGAAACAAATAAACAACAACAAAGAAACACAAATCAGGAGCTGCACCAACTTTTCTTCTCACCCCTAATGCCAAGTCATCCACTAAAAAGCTGCACTTCAATTTATTGATAGGAGTGGGAGCACTTCATCTAAGAGTCTTTCAAGTGTCCTAACCTACTATTGTGAGATTGCAAAATGATTCAGGAATACAGTCTATAGTCACACAAAGCTATTTTAAGAAAACAGAAAATTAAAGCAAAGAGATTCCAGATCACAAAATTCTTCCCTTTCAAAATCAATATAATAATCTTGAACCCAATACTTGATTCATTATAAATTAAATGTCCTTGAACATGCATCTTCAGGTATAAAAGAACATCTAAATAAATGCAAAACCTTAGAACATAAATGATCAACAAAAGGAAGATTAAATAAAAAGGAAGTTTAACATTAAGAAGTAACCAAACTCAGAATAGAAATTTAAGAAAAATATAACCCCACTTCAGAATTGCAGATTAAATTACAAGCTGCTCAGTGGAGAGACTGAAAATTTAATAGGAAGTATTGTAGCGTAGTGGTTACGAATCAGCCTGTGAACCTCAAGGTCAGCAGTTCGAAACTGCCAGCTGTTCCACAGGAAAAAGATGAGGCTTTCTGCTCCCATAAAGATTTACAGACTCGGAAACCCTGTACAGGGTTGCTATGAGTCGGAATCGACTCCAAGGCACATAACCACCACCACCATTGAAGACAAGCAGGAAAACTAACAAGAGAATGAATGAAAATGACTCTGGATAATATGAAAACAAGAGAACTGAAAGTCAGTGGTTAAAATGAATGACAAAGATGGGCCTACATATGTATAATTGAAATATTCATGAGGTAGGAAGTAACAAAATAATGAAGTATACACAAAACTCTAATTCAGTAAGAATGGGGAAAAAACAACCCTAAATATTCATATTGAAAGAATTCATCATGTATCTGGGGCAATTAACTTTGAGGTATATCTTAGTAAAATTACTAGACTTTAAAGAGAAAGAAAAACATTTCAGGGTCTCTAGGCAGAAAGAACAAGTCACTTTAAAAGACAAGAAAATTAAGCTGACATTGGTTTTCAAACGGATCATCATTTTCAAGACATTCAAGAAAAGAAAACATGTGCCAAGTGTTTTAGATCCAGCTAAACTGGTAGAGACCAGGATAAAGACAAATAAGTAAATGTTATACTGGTATATTCTAACAAACTAGAAATTGCACCTAACAATGGAACCAGAAGAGATAGAAAAAACAGAATAAGGTCATTAATTATCACAGAGGAAATATGTGAGATTCAAATTACACATTTATAACCAATAAACTGGAAAGAAAAAGTCTAAGCAGGAATAGGATAAACTGAGTGTTGTTAAATATATTAGTATAAAGGTAACCACTAGAACATAAATGTAAGCATTATTACAAATACCAAAAGGAATATGTAAAAAGAGAAAAAAGAGAGACTGCTTAAAGAAACATAACCGAGTAGACTCTGCATTCATGACTCATGAAAGAATTCTGTTTCATAGGATTTTCAGTGTCTGAGTTGTTTTTTTTTAAACTAGATCACCAGGTTTTTCTTCTGAGGTGATGCTGAGT
The DNA here is from genome assembly GCF_000296735.1 of Chrysochloris asiatica. Lineage (NCBI taxonomy): Eukaryota > Metazoa > Chordata > Mammalia > Afrosoricida > Chrysochloridae > Chrysochloris > Chrysochloris asiatica. Next base: position 2,669,790 of record NW_006408672.1, on the reverse strand, counting down.
GGATTTGACCCACCAACCTTTCAGTTAGTAGCTGAATGCTTAGCTGTTTGTATCACTCATGGAGCCAAGTGAAATCAACTAAATGAGGCCATCTACTCCTGTAAAAATTTAGTCTCTGAAACCCTAGACAGATGTTGCTATGAGTCAGAATCAACACAATGTCTTTGATTTTTTGCTAATGTCAGTCACAATCATATATGTGATTGGGCTTAATTATCTATTAAAAGAAAAAGATTTTTAAGTTTGTTCACAAAGACTCAACTCTATGCTATAAAAAAGAAATAGACCGGTCTAAGACTAAGGCTCAATGGGAATGAATGCTCTGATTGGTGACCACGTTCATCACCGATAAGGGGAAGTGAGGGAAAAACAGCAATGAAGAAACAAACTAAGCCCTACAACACTCAATAGACTCCTGTGAACCCAGATGGAGACCTGGTTGGCCAGCAGTGTGCCAAGTCCAGGGGACTCTTGGACCCAGAGTCAGCGACATAGTCACAGAGGACTAGAGTGGAGAGTGATGCATCCAGCTGATAAGAAGAGAGGGCACATGCATAAGTACATCCACACTTGCAGATAATACCCACTTGAGCTGGCTTCAATGGCTGGATGATCAGAGTTCAAACAGAAGAAGAAAGAAGAGGGAAAAAAGAATAATCTGACACAATTTGATGAACTTGACCTACACCTATAGAAGCAGTAGCTCAAAAGAGGGAACAAATCTTCACAGCGAGGATCATTCCCACTTCCTCTGCACACAAAAAGGACAAGGATGGGCAACTTAGACACTGACTACCCAGAATGGGGAGGGGTGGGCTACAGAGGAAAGAAGTGACTGGCTTACAAACTTTCAATTGGGAACCTAGATCCAGAGGGCATGGAGCAAGGTAGAATCTTCACTGAGTAGTATCCATTATGCCTAGTTAGGGCTGATGAAAGGAGATACAGATAGGTCTCTTGCAATACAATAGGGAATAATTATTATCAGGACTGATTGTAAGGCTGGAAATGTAAAGGTGGATGTTTTTGGGCAAAGGGAGGGGAATGATTAACCTTGCAGTCTGGGAGTGGAGGTCCCTGGGACCATCAAAGGAAAAGAGCAGAGAACGGAATCCTACCCAGAGAAGCAGTGATTCCAGGAATGGAGGCAGAGACAATGACGTGGGGAGATGGAGCGGCTGGAGACTTTAGACCCAGAGAGGGAGAGGGGCGGTGTGCCAATGACACAGGGACAAGCTTGCAGGGTATACCCTTTGGTTGATCAATGACGCATGGAAAGGATTGTAACTATGGCAAGGAAAGGATATATGACAGGATGAATGTGAAGCTGATGTCCTCCCATGTAAGCTATCACATAATTCACAATAAAGCATTTAAAAAAAGAAAGAAAGAAATAGAACTAAACCAAAATGATAAAGAACAACTAAAAATGAAAGAATGGGGGCAAAGGTTCATCAGGTAAATAAATAGAAGCAATAAAAAGCAAGGGCTAAGATTTTGAGATCGGAAAACATAAACTTTTGACAAGATAGTAGACTTGCAGACACACACTATACATATCCTCTACAACAAAGACACAGAGACCAAATGAAACAAATATAGATGATCATCTTGGAATCTCTGACTAGGAGAAGAAGCTGAACAAGGGAGCCTAGTGAGAAGACAGAGGTGACCTTTTGCGAGCAACACTGGATCCTAACCTAACAGGTCAGATGCACACTAGTGGCTAGCTAAGAGAATGGTGCAATTCTTCCCCACACTCTCCTAGTGACCACTTGTGTGGCCAGCTCCTACCTTCATCCACCCCCTACAACGCATATGCTCTGCCAGAGGTTGGAGCCATGACATTGTGAGTTGGGGCTGTATACACTCCCCCTCATCCAGAGGTGTGTGGACTCTGCCTCATCAGACCAGCAGAACTCACACAGCCAGTTCAGCAGTCAGTGCTGAGTGAGCAAGAACTCTCATAACCAGCCACTCTAGCCTATAGCTACTCTCAGAGTCCTCCTGGGACAAAAGACCTTGACTTCAACCATCCTCAGGGCCTGCATGAACTACATCTGGATTATGTACCCTGGCCTCAGAAGACATACTAAGCCTACAGGAACTCCACGTAGGGCCAGGCATGCTACCCTCTCACCAGTCCCCTTCTCACCTGATGAGCTCCTTGCTCACAAAGGGTATGTTGCAACCCACGTGGAGTAAACTTCAACCAGTTTTTGCCTCTGTGGGTCCAACCCCTGCCCTAGATTTTTCCTTTGTTTTATTTTTGCGTTTCTCCTTCTTTTATCTCCCTTCTCTTGTTTTAAATCCACCCCCCTACCCCGTCTTGGTTTCCTTTTTTTATTCTTTTCTTCTGTTTTGGTCACCTCTTCTTTCTTTTTTCCTCTACACTTTTCTCTACTATTTTTTCTCTTTTCTTCTTCCTTTTCTCCAGTTTTGCTTATTATGTTTTCCTTTTTAATTTTCTCTTACCTTATTTTCTTTTCCTTCCCCCTTTTTTCTCTCTTTAATTATTATATTAATTTTTTCTTGCTGCTACCTGTTTTATTCCTTCATCATTATTATTATTATCATTTTGTGATATTGTTTATTTTTTTTATCATGTGTGTTGTTTTTTTCTTGCCCTACCTGATGAGAAACAACAACTATTCCCATACATCCCAGTCATAATTATATCTTCTGCAGCTCCATCCACCAGACAAGAGGCACTACCAATCCCTATACTACCTGATCAATGACAGACAGCAGCCAACAGCAGCCAAGCACACCCTGAACTGAACTACACAAATGGAGACTAGAGAAGTGTACACACTTTCATGTTCTATCAAACCTTCAAGGAGGCAGGTGGTGAGTGCCTAAGAACATGCCAACGTGCAGTTATCAATTAAATATAAATGCAATGACACTCAAAGTCTCAGAGACAACAAATAAGTTCAGTTCACACAAAGCAACAAGACAGAGTGCCTCTAAGAAGTGACCAAATTGCAGAGCCAGAAAACATTTCTCAGGAAGACAAGGGATTGGAATTACCTGATAAAGAATTCTAAAGAATTCATTGAACTGATAAAAAGATCAAGAAAGTTGCAGATGAAACCAAGGAGAGCACAGACAAATCTTTAGATAAGTTCAAGAAAACATTACAAGAACAAAGAACAAACAGGCAAAATCAATGAAAAATTAGCAATACAAAAATTTCAATGGAAATACAGAAAATTAATATGAAGATTCCAGAAATGGATAATGCATTTAAAGAGGAAAGACATAGATTTGAATTAACAGAAGCCCAAATTAGTGAGTGTGAAGATACATTTTTCAGTAATAGTCTGCTATAAGAACAATCAGATATACAGAAGAAAATATCAAAAGAAAACTAAGATTCATATGGGACACCATCACAGGCAATAATTTATGTGTGATTAGGATTCCAGAACAAGAAGGGAACCCAAAAGAGGCATAGAGAAAATTACCAAAGAGTTGCCCGAAGAAAACTTCCCTAACGTCGTGAAATATGAGAAGATAAGCATTCAAGAAGCTGAACAAACTTCAAGAAGGGTAGCTCTCAAAAGAAATCACCAAGGTGAATGTGAGTAGAGGGAGCAGCAGCCACCATTTCAGGGAGCTTGCCACTGCTGTCACAGGAGAGGATCCTAAGCTGCCAAAGCCGCCAACTCGCTGTCCCGAGTGGGCTCAACTAATTCCATGTTGTTTTTTAGATCCGCTCGGGCCTTGCCGCCTTCGGAGCCCGAAATTCGGGCTGGACAGAAGTGCAGCCTGGGCCTAGCGGCTTTACAGTAGCAACAGCAGTGGTGGCCGAAGACAATCCTTCGTGAATACGAGCCTCACAGGTGCCCGAAAACTCGCACAGGTGTTTGGAGAAAATGGCAGACCATATTGATACTGAAGCACTGCTTGATGCTCCTTACTAGAAGGATAAGAACAAGTTGAGCAGTGCCAACGGCCATGAAGAACGTAGCAAAAAGAGGGGGAAAGCAAGAGCAGAAGTCGTAGTCATGAACGAAAGAGAAACAAAAGTGAGGAAACGAAGTAGATAGAGAAAGGAAAAAGCGCCAAAGCCGTGAAAGGAAGCAAAGTAGAAGCCAAAAAATGAGACAGAGTCGCTCAAGAAGTGGAGATCGCAGATTCCGTGGCTGCTACAGAAGTCCTTATTCCGGACCAAAATTTATCAATGCCATCTGAGGAAAGATTGGGTTACCTCATAGCATCACAGTTAGCAGAAGAGGTTCCCGAAGCAAAAGTTCATTTTGAAAGGACAAGAGTCCTGTGAGAGAACCTATTGATAATTTAACTCCCGAGGAAACAGATGCAAGGACTTTTTTCTGCATGCAGCTTGCAGCAAGAATTCGGCCAAGGGATTTAGAAGAGTTTTTCTCTACAGTAGGAAAGGTTCGAGATGTGAGGATGATTTCTGATAGAAATTCAAGATGTTCCAAAGGGATTGCTTATGTGGAGTTTGTCGATGTTAGCTCAGTGCCTCTAGCCATAGGATTAACTGGGCAGCATGTTTTAGGAGTCCCAATCATAGTACAAACATCACAGGCAAAAAAATACACACACACACACACACACACACAAAACAACAGAGCTGCAGCAATGGCAAGCAATCTACACAAGGGCAGTGCTGAACCTATGCAACTTTATGTGGGCTCATTACACTCTAACAGAACTGAAGATGTGCTTCGGGGGATCTTTGAGCCTTATGGAAGAATTGAAACTATACAGCTCATGATGGATAGTGAAATGGAGTCGATCCAAGGAATATGGATTTATTACATTTTCTGATTCAGAATGTGCCAAAAAGGCATTGGAACAATTTAATGGATTTGAATTAGCTGGAAAGCCAATGAAAGTAGGTCATGTTATGGACAGTGATGAACTGGAAAGGATTGGAATTGATCTGGGAACAACAGGTTACCTCCAATTGATGGCAAGCCTTGAAGAGGGTACAGGTTTTCAGATTCCACCACCAGCTCAACAGGCTCTACAAATGAGTGGCTCTTTGGTCTTTGGTGCTGTGGCAGAATTCTTTTGTTATAGATTTACAAACAAGATTTTCCCAGCAGACTGAAGCTTCAGCTTTAGCAGCCACAGCCTCTGTTCAACTACTTGCAATACAGTGTTTCTACTATCTAACATGTTTAATCCTCAAACAGAGGAAGAAAGTTGGATGGGATACAGAAATTAAGGATGATGTAATTGAAGAATGTAATAACCATGGAGGAGTTATCCATATTTATGTCAATAAAAATTCAGCTCAGGGCACTATGTATGTGAAGTGCCCTTCAATTCCTGCAACTATTGCTGCTGTTCAATGCATTACATGGCAGGTGGTTTGCTGGCAAAATGGTATCAGCAGTATATGTACCTCTTACAAGTTATCACAACGTCTTTCAGGATTCCGTAACAGCAGAGATGATGAAGGAAAATAGTCCCTTATGTACATAGCTTTCTTTTCTTTCTTGAGAATTCATCTTGAGTTATCTTTTATTTTGATACAAATAAAGAGGCAAGGGTCTACTGTCATTCGTATATAATTCCTGTTACTTTGAAAAAATTAAAATGTTAACAGGAAAAAAAAAAAAGAAATCACCAAGATGTATAACACCAAGGAGAGAATCCTGGAAGCAGTTATGGAAAAGAGAAGTTTTACATACAAAGGCAAGCAAATAAGATTAAACTCTTATCTTTTAGCAGAAACTATGCAGTCAAGAAGGAATTGGGGAGAGATATATAAAATTCTGAAAGAAAAAATCCTGCCAATCAAGAATTGTTTACCCAGTAAAGTTGTCAATCAAATATTATGGTGTCATCAAACATTGCAAGATAAACAGCAATTAAGGGACTTTGTAAAAGCCAACCCAGTGCTTCAAAACATCCTAGAGGAAGTTCTTTGGACTGACAACCAACAAGGACAGGCAATAACCATAGAGTGACATGCATGGCAACACCACCTGGAATTTAGTCGAGAGATGGAAGACCCCAGAGCAGAACAACACTACAAGAACAAAATCAGAGGATCTGGGAGGTCAGTCTATGATCAAAACAATTACAATGTGAAAGAAGGGGGAAAATATAGGAACAGAGATCCAGTTGGTGAGGAGTTCAGGTAGATTTCAGGATAGAACAGACTGCTTTAGAAGGCGGGAAAAGTTAATCTCAAAGAAAATGAATACTTGACAACATATCAATGAAAGGAAAATCCAAGGAAAACATGGAGACATTACAACTATGAAGAAACTGACAAGCAAAAAAGCACATATAAAAAATGACCTCAGCACAGGAAGGCATGCAGCACAAAGAAACATGCAGCACCACAAAAATGTTTCATGAATATCTAGAAGAACAAACAAATCTGTGTTGTAAGAAGCACAGCCAAAGTGCTTCTTGGAAGCCAGGATGGCCAGACTTCATCTTTCATACTTTGGACATATTTTCAGGACAGACCAGTCACTGGAGAAGGATATCATGTTTGGTAAAGTGGAGGGTCAGAGAAAGGGAGGAAGACTCCCAATGAGATGGATTGGCACAGTGGCAGCAGCAATGGGCTCAGGTGTAGCAACAATTGTGAGGTTGGCCTAGGACCGTGCAGTGTTTCATTCTGTTGTGCATAGGGTCACTATGAGTCAGTACTGACTTGATGGCACCCAACAACAACTACAACATAGGTGGATACACAGAGGTTAAGTGAGTGCTGGGGTATACCCACAAATACTTGTTGGTTTGACAGAGGAATCTGTACATGGGTATTTATCTTAGCTGCAAACATACCCATGAATGTGGTTGAGCATACAAGAGGCAAAGTTATAACAACTCCTTAGACATTCTCAAACACCTTTAAGGAATGAATTGCTGGGTGTGGGGGGGTCTCAGGACCATACTCTCAGGGGACACCATGGTCAATTGGCATTACAAGTTCTACAGGGAAAATGGTCAACATCTTACTTTGGTGAGTAGTGACTGAGATCTTAAAAGCTCATGAGCAGCTGTCTAGGGTACAACTGTTGGTCTTTCCCTGTCCAGAGGAAATAAGAGTGATGAAAACAGAAGTTGCTTGGAACCAGTGGACTAATGGACTATGCAAGCAAGCATCAGTCTCCATGACCCTGAGACCAGAAGATCTAGACAGTGCCCAGCTACCAAGACTGATTGCTCTGAAAGGGATCACACATGGGAAGGTCCTGGATAGAATGGGGGAAAGTGTGGAATAAAACTCAAAATCATAAAAAACAAAACAAAAACAAGCTTACTGATCAGATGGAGACATTTAGGACTTCTGAGATTGTGGCCTGTGGTCACACTACAAGTCTGGAACGGAACTCATCCCTGTAGCTCAATATTTAGGCAAGCAGTAGATAGGTATATAGGGGGAACCACAATACTAGTGAGGTACACACACCATACGATGGTCAACCATTCAAGATCAAAAGTACAGCACTTACCCAAGGACAAAATTCAGAAGGGTTGGGAAAGGAGAAGGAATGGAAACAAGAAGCACAGAGAGGAAGTGGGATAAATGAGGTTACACTG
>NW_006408672.1:2655354-2656102 GCF_000296735.1 Chrysochloris asiatica | reverse complement strand
GCATGGGGTCGCTATGAGTCGGTTCCGACTCGATGGCACCTGACAACATAGATGTCATTGACTGATTTTGGAAGTAAATCACTTCCCCTTTCTTCCTAGTCTGTCTTAGTCTGGAAGCTTGGCAGAAACCTATCCACCATGGGTGACCCTGCTGGTATCTCAACTACTAGTGGCATAGCCTGCAACATCACAGCAACATGCATGTCACTTCATTATGACACCAGACAGACAGGTTGTGGACTCATCATTCAGCTCTATGGTGGTGACGTCAGCACATCTGGGTCTGAGCTGCCAGGCATCGTGTTGGGCTAGAGCTGTGATCCATTATGTGCTGTGGAGTGAGGCAACCACTCCTTTCCCGGTCTACCTCCTTTACGTGGAAGGAAGCAAGGACGCATCCAGGAAAAGCACCAGAAATTTGTTTACAACTGTTTACACAATGCAGACAGATCATAGGAAATTCGAGGGTAGCAGAGGATATGACACAAAACCAAATTGTAAAGAAGGGCAGGTGGGGTTGATATGGAGAAACTGACCAGGGGGTTTGGTGAGGTGGGACATCAGACACCATGGGGGCTGGTGGGGGGGAGCAGAGTCCTGTATGTGGGAAACAACCCCAAGCCAGCCTGCCTCCAGGCCTGGTGTCTCTTTTGGTGGCTGAGTGTACACAACATGCCTGTCTAGGCCAGGTTTTTCGAGAGAAGCAAAAGCAGTATATATATATAAAATAAACGGTCATTTTGTCGCA
>NW_006408672.1:2632587-2655138 GCF_000296735.1 Chrysochloris asiatica | reverse complement strand
TATCTTACAATTGTAGAGTCCTAGGTCCCCAGCAAAAGAGAGAGAGAGAGTCCCTTCTATGTGTCCATTATATTGACCACACCCCCAAGGAAGTATCCTTTTAATTGATTAGCTGCTCATAGTTACTCATCACAGAGCTAACTATGCCTGTATTAGGTTTCATCACTATGGGAATAAGCACATCTCAACTGTTAAACCTCTGGAGATCCTGGCCTAGTCTAATTGACACAGAAACCTAATTACTACAATGCCCCTCCCTAAGGTGTGACCCCCATCACTGCCGCCAATGTCAGAAGAACAAAGAAATCTTTGTTGAAAGAAAACAGAATGTTCCGTAGAAACCAGGATGGCAAGACTTCATCTTTATATTTAGGATATTTTATCAGGAAGGGTCGGTCCCTGGAGAAGGACAGCATGCTGTCAAGTGGAGGTTCTGCGAAAAAGAGGAAGACCCCTCCCCCCAATGAGATGGACTGACATAGTGTCATCAGCAATGGTCTCAAACATAATAATTGTGAGGATGACTCAGGACCAAGCAGTGTTTCATTCTGTTGTACATAAGGCCGCTATGAGTTGGAACTGACTGGGTGGCATCAAACTAGTAACAAACTATGGAAATAAATTTCTGTTTTGTAAAGCCATCTACCTGCTTTTACAGCAGCATTAGGAGACTAAGCAGAAGGGAAGCAGAAACAAGCAGAGGAGATGAATAAAATAGTTGGAGATTAGGGAGGGATGGAGGAGAGGGAGGAAAAAAATAGAAGAAAGGGAGAAAGAAAAATGATGATGGAGGAGGGTTCAAAGGTCACTAACTCTTGCTACATAGCCATCAGGGTGAGCCACCTAAGGAATGAGATGGAAGGAGGACAGGTAATACTGACCACTTTTTTGCAGGGGTGTGGTGTAGAAGAAGAGTAGGGATATGACTTTGGCTAGGTCTAGGCTAGGCCTGGGTGTTGGTGTTGGTGTGCCGTGGAGTCAGTTCCAACTCATAGTGACCCTGCATAGGGTTTCCAAGGCTGTAAATCTTTACAGGAGCAGAAAACATCATCTTTCTCCTGCGAAACAGCTGGTAGTTTCTAACTGCTGACCTTGAGGTTAGCAGCCTGAATTATAAGCACAGGATTTCATTTAGTGTTAGGGCTATGGATAAGACTGATGTTAGTGTTAGGGTAGGAGTCAGGCTTGGTTGATGGCAGTTGTGTGCCAAGGAGTCGGCTACAACTCACAGTGACCCTGATTAGGGTTTCCGAGGCTGTAAATCTTTACGGTAGCAGAAAGCCTCATCTTTCTTCCCCAGAGTGACTAGTAGATTAGAACTGCTGACCTTGTGGTATAACCCACTAGACTGCCAGGGCATGTTAGGGCTACAGTTAGGCTTATTATTATTTAATTTTAAGATCTACTTTATTTCCTCTCGATTTAGAAATTATATAGCTACATTATTCCCTCTTTTTACTTTATGGATTTTTGTTGTTGCAAGCTGGTGTAACTTCTTCCCTATTTTCAGTCTTGTAGGTTTGTTTTTCTTTGAATACTTCTATATCTGGGCTGAGTTCTGGGCGATACTGTCATGTATGGTAATCTCAGATTGTTATCTGCTCTTGTTCTCTGTTCAAATAATTCCTTTTAGTATATATATATGTTGTTGTTGTTAAGTGCCGTCGAGTCGGTTCCGACCCATAGCGACCCTGTACAGGGTTTCCGAGGGTGTAAATCCTTACGGGAGTAGAAAGCCTCGTCTTTCTCCCGCGGAGCGGCTAGTAGTTTCGAACCGCTGACCTTAAGGTTCACAGCCCGATTCGTAACCACTACGCTACCAGAGCTCCATATATATATATTACTTCTTGGTCGGGTTTTTAAAAATTCTTTTGATTTCTGTTTACCTGAAAATGTCCTAATTTCACCATCATACCTGTTGGAAAATTTTGTTGTATATATGATACTTGGTTGGCAATTATTTTTCTTTCACGATGTTATATATGTCACCCCATTGTCTTCTTGCCTGCATAGATTCTGCTGAGAAATCAGAGCTTAGGTTTATTAGTTCTCCTTTGTGGCAATTTGTGGGTTTTCCTGAGCTGCTCTCAGGATTCTTTTGTTTTGAAAAGTTTGATTATAACATGTCTTGAGGTTTGTTCAACTTCTTGAATGTCTATCTTCTTGTTGTTCATGTTAGGGAAGGTCTCTTCCAACAACTTTTTGATAATTTTCTTTCTTTCTTTTGTTTCTTCCTGCTCTGAAATTCTGATCATATATATGTTATTCCTCTTGGCAGTATTCCATATAAATCTTTCATTTTCTTCAGACTTTTTTTTTTTCCGGCGGTTGGGGGCATTTCTCTTTTCTGATTGTTCCTCTAGCAGATGAACATTGACAGATTTGTCTTCAAGCTCACCAGTTTGACCTTCCATTGATTCAATTCTGCTTCTTTGTCCTTTCAGTGTCTTATCTATTTCTAAAGTTTTATTATTAATCTTTTAGTTTTGTAATGGCTGTTTTTGTAAGATTTCTAATTTCTCACTTATTTTATTTGTTCTTGTAGTGTTTTCCTGAAATTTTCTAAAGTTTTTCTGTGCTTTCCTTGATTTCATCTGAAGTTTTCTCAATCATTTTCTCCATTCGTTGAAGATACCTAAATATCACTAATTTAAATTTGTTATCAAGTTCTGACTATATTTTAGTTCCTTGTTTGAGGCACACTGTCTTGTTTCTTTGTGTATGTTGAAATGGTCTGTTGTCTCTGGGACATTGTGGTGTTGTTGTATTTATATTTAATCAATGATTATATGTTGGTGTGTTTGTTCTCAGGCACTCACCACCTGTCTCCTGGCAGATATAATAGAGACAAGAAACGTGAATACAGTTCTCTGTTTGCTGTTTGTATAGCATAGTTCAGGGCAAGTTCATTCACTTCTCTATGCAGGAGTTGTCTTCTCAGCATGTCTGCCTACCCCACCATCTTGCCTCTAAAATCTCTTAACTACTTTTGGATAACATGACATTATCTGTAGCTGATGGTATTAGCACAACCAGGAGTTATAATATTTGAAACAGCCTAAGAACCTTCAAGCTCATGACCACAGTGGACATTCTTGAAATTGTTCAAGAATCTAGATTCCCATAATCAGAAGGGTAATGTAGGAATTGATTCAGAAAATGGGAGGTCAATGCAATAAAGATGATTTTAAAGAGCATGTTTGGCTTAAGAATTGAGACATGGAAAGAAAATTCCCTGAGAAATAATTCCATCAGAAATATAAATGTCCATTTATTAAAGAATGTTCCTGCATCCTGAGATTCATACAAATGGCCTTCACACAAGTTCCTCCTCTGCCAAGAAAAAGGGAACTGTGGCCTGGAAAATGCCCTGGAATCAGGAGCCTCCACAAAACCCAGTATGCAAGAGGCCATGGCATTCATTCTTAGAGCAGCACCTCCAGGACCCACGAGTTTGGAAAAGGTATCATTCATGCAGCCCCTGAAGAATTTGTGAAGGACAATTTTCGGAAATCCATGTGATGGTTTGACTCCCAAATACGTGCTCTACTTGTACGGTTAGAAGAATCATGGGAGGGGTACAAATTCTGTGAAGAATAAATTAGCCAAAACTTGCTTATAATATATTCATAATCTCCATTGTTTTATTGAGATTATGAATATGTTATAAACAAGACAAAAAAGTTGTATAATGTTTCCTTCTTCAAAATATAAGAATCTGAAATGTGATCGCAACCAGAAACATAAAATGGTCCCAAATCTATTCTCTGAAGAAATGCTTTTTAAAATTCCCATTTTCTATTGCAAAGTCGATGTCACTGGTCCCTATCTCACCCTGGAAAGTAGAGGTCTTGGATTCCCCAGGGTGACAGGTGTTGTGAATTTGTATCTTATCCTTCAGACTTGCTAGAGTTAAAGAAGACTCTTTAAAAGAGTTAAGGACCCAGAGAGGGAAAGGGACTGTGGGCCGAAAACTGGGGGGAGAAGGGGGAAGTGTAGGGAGCGGGTTTCTGGAATATACTCTTTGGATGATTGATGATGCATGGAGGGGATTGGAACCATGGCAATGAAATGATATACGATGGACTGAACGTAAAACTAAAGTTCCCCCATGTAAACTATCATGTAATTCACAATAAAACATTAAAAAAAAAAAAAAAGTTAAGGAATGAAAGAGGTTTGACTAGTTCCACTTTGCCCCCTCCATCCAACCAAATTAAAAATTCCTATCTTTTTTTTGAGTTCATTGGTATCCATGGCACTTCTGCTTGCACCTTCATTTGCTCTCTCAGGAATTTTAGTTCAGACATTAAACAGAGTTTGGAATAGATGAGTTTAAATGTTTTGGCTCTCTGTATAGCTTGCTCTTATATGACCTAATGGCCTATCAGTATACCTGAAAGATGTTTTGTCTCTTTCTACCCTTTACCTTCTACACAAACTTGCTCTCTCTCACCTTTTCTCTGTCCAGCATCACACACCTCACTGCACTGAGGCTCTGCTGCTGTTTCATGAATTTTATCTGAGACCAACATAAACTCTACAAAATTAATTTCATCAGAATATTTTTTAAACAGTGGTGGACTACTGGGTGAAGCATTTGCCAACCAATCTGATTGAGTTGTGTTAGGCCTCAGGGCAGAGGAAAAAGCAACAAAATGACTGATCTGGCACCTTCAGCCCCACACTCCAACCCACTGAGCTAAATAGTGTCAGGACCCTTTACAGTTGACATGTGAAATGTATTTAATGCAATGGTAATCATGTGTGCTGCTATTGCCTCGTGAAATGCTGCTAACTTGTTCTTTAAAGCATCCTTCGAATCAAACATGTTGTTGAAGCTTCTTTCAGGTCAAGGGGAGAAACATGGAAGCAAAGAGCTGGGAGAGCCCCCTCTACTCACATTAAGGAAAGGATCCACATCTGCCCATTGAAGGGAATGACATATTGTTTTACACTTATTTCAAATGTGAGTAATCTTCAACAAGTTTTGTAAATGTGAAGAGGTTATGTACTTGCCACCTGAAATAATAGGCTACTCCAAGATTTTTAGTGCTAAAGTCATTTGAACTTTAATAAAAATGATCGGGTTGGGAAGTTATGGGGACCCTAGTGGCATAGTGGTTAAGTGCTCTGCTGCTAAAGGAAAAATCAGTAGTTTGAACCTGCCAGCTACTCTGCAGGAGAAAGATGTGGCAGTCTTCTTTCATGAAGATTACAGCCTTGGACATCTATGGGCTAGTTCTACTCTCTTGTTATAGGGACACTGTGAGTCAAAACCAACTTGATAGCAATGGGCTTAACAGATCAGAAGTTATAGAGTGATTGTGGATTGTGAAATCCACTTACATGAGATACTTTATTGCTACTACAGTAGCCTCCATGTATTTGATGACTAGGTTGCTTTTATAAAATTGTTTAAACTACATACATTCACACTCACACATGTAAACACACAGGCTCTTACACATTTATACATATATACATACATGCTCTATCACCACCACTGTGTCAATGAAACAAAAAAATAAATTCAGCAGATTTTATGGTTTTTATTTCAAGAAAGTATATGTTAAACCATTTAGAAGAAACAGAAGATGAAGAAAACCCAGGATTGCATGAAATATGAATTGGGAAGTGGCAGAGATGGTGAGTCTTGGTCTTCCTTTTTGCTTTTTGTTTTTAGAACATCCAGTAAGCCAGATGAATTCTCTGAGGCCAGTACTTCTTAATAATGACAGTCTAGAAATTTAAAATTCAAGATAGTCAGTGAAAGTGTTGTGGAAACAAAAGAACCTAAGCTAAGAAGAGGGGGTGCATTTACTTGATAATAGGTAATCCTATTCAGCTGTTTCCTACTGAAGAGGCAGCTCTCTTCCACAGGAGTTACAGGAAGGGGCAAAATCCCCCAGAGTAAGATTGTCCTCTGTGGAGATCAATCTTCCCAAACTATGAGAAAACTTCCAGATGGACCCTTAAGTAAACCCATACATTCATAGCAGCCCTATAAGACAGAGTCAAACTGCTCTATAGGGTTTCAGAGGCTGAAAATCTTTATAGGAGTCGACAACCCCATCTTTGTCTCACACAGCATCTGATGGGTTTGAACCTAACCTCTGACCTTGGGACTAGCAGTCTAATGCTTAATCCACCACACCACCCAGATTCCTTAGTCTATTAGGTACTCTTGGAAATTGCTGAAAATTAAAGATTGTACTTTTACAATGGTATGGTGCTATATGATCAGCACTAGACTGTGAACCACAAGGTCTACAGTTCAAACCAATCAACTGCTCTTTGGAAACCCTATAAAGGGTTGCTATGAGTCAGAACTGACTTGACAGCACTTAACAACAATGGAGCCATATAGTGCTATAGGATAAATTCTGGATTGATAACCAAAAGGTCAGCAGTTCAAGCCCACCAGCCGCTCATCAGAAACCCTGAGCAGGGTTGTTATGACTTGGAACTGACTCAGTGGCACTTAATAACAACAACAACAATAGATCCATATATTCTCTATTCATTTTTTGAATAGGTTGTGTATTTCTCTTTGCCTTCCCAAACTCATTATAACTGGTGGGCAAAATTCATGTCTCAGGACCCGACCTATCTTTCACTGTCATTGGAACAGGATGTTGTGGTCATGTGTGAGAAAAAGGTGAGGTCCCTGAGAAGAGGTACCATGCCCACTCTATTCTAGGCCTCATTCCTGGTACCCAGCCCAGCCTCTAGCACTCAGTAGCATCCAAACATGGTGATTGAATTGCAGTAAAATAAGCAATGCCATAGCACTGTGTAAAGATCCAGGGGTGTGGCCAAGAATGAGGATTCTACTTTTACAGCCATCACAAACCCTGCCACAGAATGCTGGCTCTAAACTTTGCAAAGAGGGTCTGTCACTCTCAAGAACATTTAGAATTGCTTTCAGAGCTGGTCCAAAGTGAAGGCAGGCTTGTCCATCAGCACTATGTTACAATAATGTATCTTTTCCTGAAACAGCAGCTCACTGGAGTGAGGGGCAGTGACTCCCACCTTCCCAGTTCCCACCAACCTAGAGAAACCAGTAGTGGGTTGAATCCTACAATTGTGTTACCTTGCACAGACTGAGGGAAGAAACACCAGGGCACTTCAGGGATGGTGTCAGAAAAGCAGCAGTTTCGGGAGGCACAGATTTCCTTGCTAATACCAGGATACCCACAGTTCTTTCGCGCCTTCACTTCCATGACACATTCCTCTGACTCTGCTCATGGACCACCAAATGCAGGGAAGGGATAGCACAGAGACTCAATTAAGCTAGCGATTTACTAGAAACTCCCATTCCTATCCTCCCCCTAGGAATCCACTGAATTGACAATTTCAGTTTATCTGAGGGATTGTGACTTCTGGGACTTTAAGATTATGTAAGTGTTGGATACCTGGTTGGTGCAAATGGTTAACATACTAGGCTGCTAATTGGAGATTGTCAGTTCAAGTCCACCCAGAGGTGCCTTGGAAGAAAGGCCTGGTGATCTACATCCAAAAGATCATTTATTGAAACTGTATGAAGCACAGTTCTACTCTACCACATGTCAGATCACCACGAGTCAGAATCTACTTGACTGAACTGTGGGGCTTTCTTGTTTTTTAGTGCCAGCAATGGGTTGACTCTGGCCTCCTTAATCATATGAACCAAGGAAGTTCGAAGATGGAGGAGTCAGATCTTAAGAAAATAAAATTGTCTCTCTGGACTCAATATGCTCCTCTGTAAAATGAGTATGGCCCCTGTATCACGATGAGGAAAAGTTTAAGAACATCCTTTAAGGGTGTAAAGCATTTGGTCAAGGTATGGCCAACACAACAATACTTCCACTAAAATGGAAGCACCCACTGATACCCAGCTGTCTGTCTTACTTCATTTCCAGAGCCAAGTGAATGTTTGACTGATGGCCCTGGGGAGCAAACTCCTTGCAAGTGTGAATGAGAGGTCATGGGGTGCTGGGTTTAATCCCCAAGGAGAGCTCCTTCCTGTGCAGCCTTCTTTCATGCATGAACAACTTGTTATATTGATAAATATGAACTGGCATAAAACTCTTTCTCAAAATATAATCTTAGAATTCTTCATGAATTTCCTAATCTTTGAATTCTTTTAGCAACAATATAGTTAATATTACAGTAAATGGTTTCATTTCCCTTATAAGTTTCTTCAGAAATCATACTGTTAAAGCTAGAAGGGAGTACAGTTGGGTTTTTTTTTTGTTGTTTTTTTTTTTCTGTTATGCTTCTTCAAATAAAGTAAACCGTGCACATACTAATGACTGTTTGCCAGAAGGGCTCACAAGTGGTATGACATCTGTAGAGGAGGACACCCTGGTGGGTTGGCACATGTTCCTTTCCTGGGCCAGGGCTGGACTAACAGTTGGGCAGTCACCAATATTGGAGGATAGAGGGTAGGGTAGGGTAGAGCCTAGCCCTGTTGCTGTGGACCCTCAGCCAACCATGATCCTTGGAAGAGGGTCCTCCTTCCCAGACAGATTACCTTGCATTGGAAGGGGGGTGAAACACCAGGGCACGCCGGCAACACTGGAGTCAAAACAGCACCCGACGTCAAAGCACTGGTTGCTGGTGATTCCGGGGAAGCCACAGTTCTTCCTGTTCTGAGGGTTCAACCTTGAGCACTGGCAGGGAGCTGGGGAAGAAACTTCATCAGTCAGTCCTGACATCAGCTGCACACTCCCACCTTGGGTCCATGGAGCATTTGGGAACACATTCATTGAGAAACCTAGTCTTATCTTTCCCATATTTGAACTATGCAGTTCTCTCCTGAGGAGCTAACAGGATCAATCTGAAATTGTTTCAAGAGTTTAAAAGGAAAGAAAAATTGATCTTCTGGAAAGAACAGAGGACCTAGGAGAAGGTCAAAGTCAGAGATGAGGAGGTAGGACTCAGAGGAGCCCTCAGTGGCCAGCCCTGCTGACCCCACACCAGGTCCCCCAGCCTGGCCACCACACCTGCTGTTATCCAGATCTTTCCCTGTAAGGAGGATATTCTTAAAGCTCTTTTGTAAGCCTCTGCCTGAAATATGGGAAAGCAAGTGTGGGCATACACATACCTGGTTTATGTGAACAGAACATTACAAGTCTTGAGAAACCTTTTTAGCCTCTTCCCCTGTCAAATTAATGTATCATTTGGCCATTTTTTTTCCCCTCTTAAGAGAAACATAACAGAAACTCTATAGGATCAGAGCCCCACTGAGGGGAAAGGAGGCTCTGTGAAATCAGATTCACAGCATCGGCATCCCAGAACACTAGTGGGGAACAGGGTGGGTTCCAGACCCATCCAGACTGAAGTGCTCCGGAGATTGAGCTGCAGAGTGTTATTTAAGGGACAGGTGTTCACTTACTGGGCTTGCTGCTGGCAACCAGGGAACACAGCCCCAGGCCAAGGAGTGCCACCAGGATCCCAGAGCCTCGAGGTCCCATGTTGTAGGTGCAAAGCTTCTCTCAGAATCCTCCTACAAAATGTACAGTCCTCACTCTGCGGTGTGTTTTATAATGTCCTCTCTGTTTGCTCAACAACGTGCACAGATAACCTTTCTGTTCTCTTGCATGGCACAAGCCATTTGAATCCTTTGTTGGCAAAGGGAGCTGAGATATCTGTGCTGTATACGCAGAGCAGAGGTGCGGGGTGGATGTACCCTCCCAAGGTGAGGCTTCCGGCCCGGGGAACTGGGCCCCCTGCAGCCATCCAGGCTGAGTCGTGCCAGGCTAACAGCCAGGCTGCCAACGTGGAAAGCTGGCCTTGTGCATGTCCTGCACTGGGCAGAGTGGGGACACGCATAAGTCCAAGCCCATCAGGGTATAGGATAAGCATTTCTTCTGATCAATTGCATGCAGGTCAGGTGGCAGCATCAATAGACTCAAGCATGGCAACAATAGTGAGGTTGGCCCAGGATTGGGCAGTGTTTCGTTCTGCTGTGCATAGGGTCTCTAAGGGTTGGTAGTGAGTCAGTGGCACCTAACAACAACAACAACAACAACAACAACAACTGGAATCCTGAAAAAACTGCTGTGGTCAACACTATTGAGATGATCCCTGCCCCTCCTCCAATTCAAGGCATGGAAGAACCTTTGAGGAGTCCAGGAAGCCCATCATCTGGAGTCCTGGTGTTTAGACACCTCTCTCAGGTTTCCAGATGTCAACAATTGCCTGAATACCACTGTCTCCACCTTGCCTTGAAGAGGCTAAAAAGGTTTCTCAAGACAAGAGAGGAGGCTTCTCTTTGTGGAGATGGGGCTGACCTGAAGGTCATCATTATTCCTGCATAGGAATTCTTGTTATTACCATCAAGGTGGCCCCCAACTCATGGTGACATCATGAACACTAGAAAAAGACACTGCCTATTCCTGGCCCAGCCTATGACCAGTTGTGGATCATATCTTTGTGATCCTGTTCAGCATCATGGAAACACACAGGTCTCCACTGACAGATGAGTGGTAGTTGCACATAAGGGAACTCTGCACCTGTCTTATAAGATTGCAATGTGTACAAAGACATGCCAGAGATGTGATGTGTGATATGATGCATGAGGAAGAAGACAGAAAGTCCAGAGGAAAAAGAGGAAGATGTGGTGTGCAGGGATCACAAAGAAGTTAGTGGAAATCTGTAAATCATGGTTTAAGCAACCAGTGATCCACTGACTTATAGAATCTAAAAACCTTGACCCAAGAGCAGGGACTGTCCTCAGAGCTGACCTCTGTCCTTCAGAGCCTGGGCTCAGCCTGAACAACTATAGACCAGACCCTAAACTATTCACACCCCCAAAGTAACCATTGCGACTCACTCTTGAAAAGCTTGGGAGAGGGTGGGGCTACAGCCAGGCTGATACAGCACTCAAACCACTGAGCAATGTGTGGAAAAAGAGGTGTGATGACTTTTTTTCACTGTTCTTTCCTCCTCTTCCCTGTCGCACCCTCTTTGCCCAGCCTGGGCATCTTCAGGTGGCTGGGAGCACACCCCTAAAAGGGTCCAGGGTTGTGCTCACAGGGTACAATTTTTCCCCTGGGGCAAAGAGGAAATCCCTGATAGCCACAGCAGTCTCACAAGCTAATCCTTTGGCTGTTTCTTATGATGTCTGACTCTGGGACTTAACCCTAAAAGTTAACTGTCTTACTTGGGCGGGATCTTTTATTCCTGCCTTACCTAACAAGAGACAGAAGGTCTGGTCATACAACCAAACCATATTTGCACCTTGTAAACATAAAACATAAAAGGCAACATAAAAGGCAAGAGCCAACACCAAATACTATATACAAAGATGTAGTCATTTTGAGAATTATGCTGTGCATATGCAGATACCTAACTGACATTCAGAGATAAAAATTGTGAACAATCCTTCTTTATTCATTTCTCAATAGCTTTCTGCGCACTTCCATAGTGGGTGATTAGTGGGGAGGGCTGAGCAAGTGGACACCCCCAGCCACTACTTGACGTTTCTACTGTGCATGCACACTGACCTACACAGCAAAGGCTACTGGACAATCTGCTGAAGTTTTGTTTCTTGCTTTTATGTGCTGGTTTTTTGTCTCTGCTTTTATATTTTTTCTGGTTTTGGTACTTTTGGCCTCATATTTTTCCTGGGGGGGGGTGGGGGGGTGGGAGCTTGCTCGCCCTGTGTTACCTAATGAGAGACAGCAATCATTGCCATATAGCCAAGCTACAAGCATACCCATACTATCCCACCACCTGGACAGGAGCCAATACCAGTTTCTAGGCATTACACAGATAGCCAACACCTTCTAAGATAGCTCAAAGCTGAGTAATAAGAGACGTGAAAGGGGAAGCCTATCTCTAGATCACATCCACCAGGAGACACTCAGTGAGCTTAACAATACAGCAACATACATTAATTTAATTATTGAAAACACATCTAACAATTGAAATGTCAAAGAAAAAACAACAAAAGATCTCAGCACATGTCCAAAACCAGAAAAGAGTAACTAAGACAAATGAGCTGTAGGCAAACATAGACTTTCCATTAGAAGAAGAGCAAGCTTTGGATCTGCCTGAGAAGGAATTCAGAAGAATAATAGAGACAAATTCAAATGCTTCACAGAAGGGTGGAGGAAAATAAGAAAAAAGTCAGGAAAGTGCTACAGGAACAATCAAACAAGTTAGATATAGCATTGGAAACAATTCAAAACCTGCAAAAAGATGTCTAGATGATTAATAATAAAATAGCAGAAATTGACAATACACTTAAAGGGCAAAGTAGAATTGAAGAGATGGAAGCCAGAATCAGCGAGCTGGAAGACAAATCTTTCAATACTGCTAAGACAGAAGAGCAAGCAGAAAAAATGATAAAAATACAAAACAAAACAAAAACCAAAAAACTGAAGAGAGTCTAAGATTCATGTTGGATAACATGAAGAGGAATAACTTAAGAATTATTGGCATTGTGGAACAGGAAGAATCACAGACGTCCACAGAGGGGATAGTTAAGGAACTTATGGAAGAAAATTTCCCAAACATCTTGAAGGATGAGAAGATAAGCATTTGAGAAGCTGAAAGAACTCCAATAAGGATAGACCCCAAAAGAAAATCACCAAGACCTATCATAATCAAGCTTTCCAAAAATCAAAGACAAGGAGAGAATCCTAAAAGCAGCCAGGAAAAAGAGAAGTGTTACTAACAAAGGCAAGAAAATAAGATTAAGCTCTGACCTCTCAGCAGAAATCATGCAGGCAAGAAGGCAATGGGGAGACATATATAAAACCCTAAAAGAAAAAAAAAACTGCCAACCAAGAATTGTCTACCCAGAAAAGCTGTCAATCAAATATGATGGTGCAATCAAAACATTCCAGGATAAACAGAAGCTAAGAGACTTTGACAAAGCCAGCCCAGTACTTCAAAACATCCTAAAGGGAGTTCTTTGGAATGAAAAACAACAAGAACAGACAACAACCAGAGATTGACAGATGTGGTAACACCACCCAGAACTCAGTCGACAGATAGCAAAATTCAGAACAGAACAAAATTACAACAACAAATTCAGAGGACCCCGTGAGCTCAATCAAAGATAAAAATAATAACAATGTCTAAGAAAGGTAATCGGGCTGCGAACCTTAAAGTCAGCGGTTTGAAACTACCAGCTGCTCCGTGGGAGAAAGATGAGGCTTTCTACTCCCATAAAGATTTACACCCTCGGAAACCCTGTACAGGGTCGCTATGGGTTGGAGCCGACTCGACGGCACATAACAACAACAAGAAAGGTAAATATTGTTGTATTCACATCCTTGGAACAACAGGGCTTTGTGATACAGGGATTGAGGCATGGTTTGAATGAGAATAAGAGGGGAAATAATATTAAGATGTTTGACTGTCTTATGTATCTTGGTTTCCCTTGTCTACTATTGTAAAATAGACACTCTAGGGGCAGAGAAAGGAATAGCCAGAAACATCACCACAGAAAGCTTGTAAGCCCGTTTTCAGCCTATAACTGATTGGAATACCTAAAATGGGGCTAGAACTTGCCCAGTGAAAGAGGCTTCCCGCGGAGCCTTTGCATTGTATAAGACCATAGGTGGAATCCTGATCCCCATCCAGAATCTTCTGAGGTGGGAAATTTCCACTTGAAAAGACAAACAGACCAGCCTGGAGCAGCTAGAAGGAAAAAGATATTTCTTGAAAGAAAGACCAGCAGGAAAAATAAAAAACAATAGTGGCAGTCTGATTGACTACTTTATGAACAAGCAAGTTGTTTACTGGGGAGCCATCAAGGCAGGCAACCGATTCCTCTCAGGGTAAACCCCCTTCCAAGACTGAAATGCAAAGGGAATACACAAGCAGACATGTAGTCTTGCTGTGACCACGTTGGTCTACTGATAAGGGGAAGTGGGTGGAAAACAGCAATGAAGCTGTGAACTAAATCTGACCATATTCAATAGACTTTTGTCAACCTGGATCATGACCTGGGTGGCCAGTATTATAGTGAGACATGGGGACTCCTGAGCCCATGCACAGGGACATTGTCATGGAGGAATGAAGCGGAGAGTGAAGTGTCCAGCTGATGTGGAGTGAGGGGAGATGCACAAGAAAGCCCATACTTGCAGATGGCACCCATTTGACCTAGCTTCAATGGCTGGATGATCAGAACTCGACTAGAGGAATAATGAAGAGGAAAAAAGAATGTAAGTCACTGCAATTTGATGAAATTTACCTATACTTACGGATGTAGTAGCTTAAAAGAGGGAATGACTCTTTACAGCAAGGTCATTCCCACCCACTTTGTACATAGGGTTGACAGGGATGGGGAACTTAGACATTGGCTACCTCAAATGGGGGAGGGGCAAAAAAGACACAAAGTAACTGGCTTACAAGTTTTCAAGAGGGAGCTTTTCTCAGAGGGTGTGGGGAAAGGTAGAATCTCCACTGAGTGGTTTCCAACCTGTCTAGATAGGACTGGTGAAAGGAGATGGGGATAAGACTCTTGCAGTTCAATTGTGAATAATTGCTTTCAGGACTTACTGTGATTGTTGCAAATATAAAGGTAGACATTTCGTGACAAAAGGAGGGAGTGGTTGATCTTGCAGTCTGGGAGTGTAGGACCCTGAGACCATCAAGAGAGAAAAGTGGAGTGCGGGCCCCTATCCAGAGAAGCAGTGACATCAGAGATGAAGGCAGAGACAATACCATGGAGAGATGGAGTGGCTGGGGACTCTGAACTCAGGGAGGGGAGCTGTGTGCTGGTGGCCGGGGGTTGGCATGCAGGGTATATCCTTTGGTTGTTTGAATGGTACAGTGCTTCCGTGTACATCCAAAACAAACAAACAAACAACAACAACAACAAAATAAAAACAGAGGGACTGGAAGCAAATGCTGTTGAATGATGACGAACGGACGGGATTGAAATCATTGCAATGATCAATTATCAACACTCATGGAAGCATCAGTCAAGAAATCAAATGACATATTGCATTAGGCAAATCTGCTGCACAAGATTTTTCCAAAATGTTGAAGAGCAAAGATGTCAACTTGAGGACTAAGGTGTGCTTGACCCAAGGCATTGGCATTATATTTTCAATAACCTCATATGCATACGAAAGCTGGACAGTGACTACAAAGACCATAGAAGAATTGATGCTTTTGAGTTATGGTGTTGGAGGAAAATATTGAAAGTGCCATGGGCTGCCAAAAGAGCCAACAGATCTGTGTTGGAAGAAGTGAAGCCAGAATGCTCCTTGGAGGCCAAGATGGCCAAACTTCGTCTCTCATACTTTGGACATATTGTCAAGATGGACCAGTCACTGGCGAAGGATATTATGTTTGATAAGGTGGAGGGTCAGAGAAAAAGAGGAAGACCCCCAATGAGATGGATTGGCAAAGTGGCAGCATCACTGGGCTCAAGCATGGCAACAATTGTAAGGTTGGCCCAGAACCAGGCAGAGTTTCGTTCTGTTGTGCATAGAGTTGCTATGAGTCGTTACAGACTCAATGGCACCTAAAAACAACAACAACAACAACAACCCCATCTGAACCCTTCTAACATTCCTGCTGACTCAATCTGATTCATGGTAAAGATATCCTTCATTATCCTCAACCACAGAGAAGATTGCATTTTACCTGAAATGCTTCCTAGGCTTCATCACAGGTGGTAGAGTTTCGGTCCCCACCCAAGAGTATAACAAGTCCAAATAGTGTTTTTGTGCCCATTAGAAAAAGGCATGTTTTCTTCAAATCAAATTACTTTTACCTGTTTGGAAATCATTAGAGTAAATGTGATGCCTACAATGTGAGGAGTACCTTATTTGAATGGAGAGTTGATGAACACAACACAGCCTGTATGGCTGTACTTGGTGTCCATACTCCAAGTATGGGGCTAAGGCTGAAGGGCTGCACATTGAACTTGAGCCTCATGTCTCTACACTCATGTTAAAAATCTTGCTTCTCAGAGACCCAGGGAGTGAACTGTAAACCTTCCAATGCTCAACTCTACTGTCATTTACTTACCTTCAGGTAGTCTCTGTCCTTTGTTAAACATTTTAGTGCCCAGTTCTCTGTATTCCTTGTCACACTGAAACTTGGCAATATACTTGAAAGTTTTACAGATTTGCCTAGTGCAATACATCATTTGCTTTTCTTGATTTTGTTTCCATGAGCATTAATTGTGGATCCAAGCTAATTGAAGTGTTTGACCAATTCAATCTTTTCTCCAATTACCATGATGCTATTTATTGCTCCAGTTGTTAGGATTTTCATTTTCTTTACATTGAGATGCAATCCATACTGAAAGTTGCAGTTTTTGATCTACATTACTAAGTTAGTAAGTATCTCAAGTCTTCTTTGCTTTCATTGATGGACTCAAGTGTGGCGGTGGTAGTGAGGTTGGCCCAGGATCAGACATTGTTTCGTTCTGCTGTGCATGGGGTCGCTATGAGTTGGTTCCGACTCGATGGCACCTGACAACAACAACAATCATCTGCATATCTCAGGTTGTTAATGAGTCTTCTCCAACCCTGATGCCACATTGTTCTTCATATAATCCAGTTTCTCAGATTATTTGCTCAGCATGCAGATTGAATAAATATGATGAAAGGATACAACCCTGATGCACATTTTCCTGATTTTAAACCATTCAGCATCCCTTTATTCTGTTTCAACAACTGCCTCTTGGACTATGTACAGGTTCCTCAAGAGCACAATTAAATGTTCTGGAATATCCATTCATTGAAATACTATGTATAGTTATAATACATATAACCTAATGTCTTTGCATAGTCAATAAAACACAAGTAAACATCTTTCTGGCATTCTCTGCCTTCAGCCAAGATCCATCTGATATCAACAACGATATCCTTATTCCACATCCTCTTCTGAACCTGGCTTGACTTTCTGGCAGCTCCCTGTAGATGAACCACAGCAATTATTTAATTATATTCAGCGAAATTTAGTTGCATGTGATATTGTTTGATTTCCACATTCCACTGGTTCATGTTTCTTTGGAATGAGTGCAAATAAGGATCTCTTCCAATCGGTTGACGAGGTAACTGTCTTCCAAATTTGTTGACATAGATAAGTGAATGCCTCCAGTGTTACGTCAGTTTGTTGAAACATTTCAGTTTGCATTCTATCAATTCCTTAAGACTTGTTTTTTGCCAATCTCTTCAGTGCTGCTGGACTTCTTCCTTCAATACTATCGGTTCTTCATCATATGCTGCCTCTTGAAATGATTGACCATCTACTAATTCTTTTGGTACAGTGACTCTGTGCCTTACTCAGTATTTTGCCCATAGAATCTTTCAATACTGCTACCTGAGGCTTGAAGCTTTTCTTCGGTTCTTTCAGCTTGAGAAATTCTGAGCATGTTCTTCCTTTTTGCTTTTCTAACTCCAGGTCTTTCCACATTTCATTAAAATATTTGACTTCACCTTCTCAAGCTGTCCTTTGGAATTTTCTATTCAGCTCTTCTACTTCCTCATTTCTTTTACTTGCTTTTGCTTCTCTACACTTAAGAGCAAGTTTCAGAGCTCTTCTGGCACCAACTTTGATTTTTTTCTTTTTAGCCTGTCTTTTTAGTGACCTCTAGATTTCTTCATGTATGATGTTCTAGATGTCATCACACAATTCTTCTAGTCTTCAGTCATTAGTGTCTATTGTATCAAAACTGTTCTTGAGATGGTCTCTAAATTCAAGTGGGATAAACGTAAAGTCATATTTTGGCTCTTGTAGAGATGTTTTTAACTTCATCAACTTCAACCTGAAGTTGTCTATGAGCAATTGATGGTCTGTCCACAGTTTGCCCTGATCTTGTTTTGATGGCTTGTATCGAGCATCTCCATTGTCTCTTGCTACAGATGTAGTCAATTTTGTTCCTGTGTATTCCCTCTGGTGAGGTCCCAGATTATAGTCACTTTTTATGTTGTTGAAGAAAGGTATTTGCAATTAGTAAGTCATTGGTCTTGAGAAATTTTATCACGCGATCTCCAGCACCATTTCTAGAACCAAAGCCATATTTTCTTACAACTGATTTTCCTATTTGTCTCCAACTTTCCCTTCCCAATCACCAACAATTATCAATGAATCTTGATTGCATATTTGATTAAGTTCAGGCTGAGGAAGTTGATAGATTTCTTCAATTTCATTATCTTTGACTTTAGTGGTTGATGCATAAATTTGAATAATAGTGATGTCAACTGGTCTTTCTTGTAGGTTTATAGATGTTATCCTATCACAGATAGCATTGTAGTTCAAGATAGGTTATTTTTTAAAAGTTTTTGTTGTGAATTATGTGATAGTTTACGTGGGAGAACATTAGCTTTACATTAATCCTATCGTATATCGTTTCATTGCCATGATTACAATCCCCTCCATGCATCTGGTAGTGTAGTGGTTACAAATCAGACTGTGAACTGCAAGGTCAGTAGTTTGAAACTACCAGCTGTTCCATGGGAGAAAGATGAGGCTTTCTGTTCCTGTAAAGATTTTCAGCCTCGGAAACCCTGTACCGTGTCACTATGAGTTGGAACCGACTCCACGGCACATAACCACCATCACCACCATGCATCATCAAACAACCAAAGGGTACACTCCACAAGCCTGCCCATTGGTCATCAGCACACAGCCCCTCTCGCTCTCTGGGTCTAGAGTCCTCAGTCGCTCCATCTCTCCACGTCATCATCTCTGCCTTCATCTCTGGTGACATTGTTTCTCTGGGTAGGGTCCCATACTCCACTCTTCTCCCTTGATGGTCCCAGGTACCTTTGCTGTGGATTGCAAAGTCAACCACTCCCCTCCTTTTGCTACAAAACATCTACCTTTTTTATTTCCAACCCTCACAGTCAGCCCTGATAGCAATTATTCACTATTGCACCACAAGTGTCCTATCCCCATCTCCTTTCATCAGCCCCTCCCAGACAGATTCGATACTACCCAGAGGAGATTCTACCTTCTTCTGCACCCTCTGGATCAAGGCTTCCTCTTGAAAGCTTGTAAGCCAGTCACTTCTTGCCTTTGTAGCCACCCATTATGTGTAGCCAATGTCCAAGTTGCCCATCCCTGTCTACCCTGTGTATCCAGGGGATGGGAATGATCTTTGCTGTAAAGATTTCTTCCTTCTTTTGAGCTACTGCATCCATAGGCGTAGGTAAAGTTCATCAAATTGTATCACATTACTCTTTTTTTCCCCTCTTCTTTCTTTTTCTAGTTGAGTTCTGATCACCCAGTCATTGAAGCCAGGTCAAGTGGGTATTATCTACAAGTATGGGTGTTCTTGTGCATATCCTTTCTTATGAGCTGGATGCTTCACTTTCCACTCTAGTCCTCTGTGGCTATGTCACTGTCTCTGGGCCCAGGAGTCCCCAGGTCTTGCCATACTGTTGGCCAACCAGGTCTCTACCCAGGTTCACAGGAATCTATTGAACGTGGTAGGACTTAGCTCACAGCTTCATTACTGTTTTCTCCTTTCTTTCTCTTAGTGGTGACCAACATGATCACCAGTCAGACCACATGCCTGCTCGTGTATTCTCCTTGAGTCTTAGTCTTGGAAGGAGGTAACATAAGCTTTTAAACGTTCTTTATGATGATGAATGTGATGCTATTCCTCTTCAATTTGTCATTTCAGGCATAGTAAAGAATATGACTATCTGACTCAAAATGGCCAATACCAGTCCATTTCAGAACACTAAAGAATATTGATCTTTATGCATTCCATTTCATTTTTTACAATTTCCATTTTTCCTAGATTTGTACTTCATATATTCCGTGTTCTGATTATTAATGGATATCTGCAGCTACTTATTCTCATTTTGAGTTGTGCCACATCAGTAAATGAAGGTTCTGAAGCCTTAACTTCATCCATGTCCTTAAGGTATTCTCAGCTTTTCCCCAGTTATATTTTGAGTGCCTTTGAACTTGAGTGGCTCATCTTCTGACATGAAATCCAAAAATGTTCTGCTGCTATTCATAACATTTTCAGTGGTTAGCCATTTAGAAATGACCCATATCTCCTTCTTCCTAGTATGTCTTAATCTGGAAGCCTCACTGAAATCTGTGCACCATGGGGGCCCCTGGTTATATTTAAATTACTGGTGGCATAACTTCCAGCATCACAGTTACATGCAAGCCATCACAGTACAACAAACTGACAGAGGAGTGATGACTCTAAATCCTTGTTGCTGTTGTTGTTGTGTGCCATCAAGTAGATTCCAACTCATAGCAACCCTGTATAAGATATCTAAGAGCAGCTGGTGGGTTTGAACTGCTGACCTTGCACTTACTAGTTCAGTACTTATCCTATAGACCCACACCAGGGCCCTCTAATTCCTATGTCCCTCTAATTCCTAACCTTGCTATTTATACTCTGGGAGTACCATCCTATTAGTCTTTTCTTGTTTCCCTTCTCCAAACTGATTTACATGGACCCACTTTATCCATTCTGTTACCCACAATTTTTGCAAAATTTGGCACACACAGTTTGTTCACTGCCCCTAGGTCTACCCTGTCTGCTGAGCTTTCCTGGTGCAAACCCTTGATTGCTGCTACTATGAATTCATTCCCTCAGACTTATCTAGGCATTCATGATGACTTGATACTTCTTTATGTTCAGACTTTTCCATTCCCTTTAAACTATCATCCTGCATACTGAAAGGATGACATTTTCTACCAGATCACATAGCAAACAAAAACCAACAAATGGAACTTCTTCAGATATTATTATCCATGTGGATTTCCATTTCTGACCATGTTGGAGTAACTGGTGCCAGACTAGCCCTCACACCATAAATAACTCTAAAACTAGGCAAAACATATGAACAATGGGAAATGCAGATTGTAATCCCTAAGAAAAGGGAAATGATGATGTAAGGCCCATTATTGCTTTGTTTTATAAAGACAATTGCTGAGGGAAACCCCAATAGAACATAGCAGTTTCTGAAATGAGAAGACAAAGACTTAATTGGGAGCTACTAAGGTAGCTAATGTGAGCCCTGGATTGCTAAGCGCAAAGTTGGCAGTTCAAACCCATCAGTCACTCTTGGAAACCCTAAACAGGGTCACTATGAGTCAGAACAGACTCAGAGACACATAGCAATAATAGCAAAGGTAACTGAAGCATAGGCTACCAGAGAAAAAGTAGTGCCATAAATCCTCTTGAGTTTTGGGCTATAACCTAAGCTGCCCATGCACACTAGGCCTGGAAAAGAACAAATATGGAGTAAAGTAAACAAGTATGGATGTAAACTGAATAGCTACTGGAATTCTCATAAAACTGGGAGACATTTGAGCCTGACTTAAGTGGAGAAAATTGCTGATCGCCTCAGGTATTCAACAGAAGCACAAAAGAACCAATGCCATAAAAGAAGGTCTAATGTAGTGCTATGCATAAGAAATCACATGGGTGATGCCACAACAGAACCAATGGGAATAAAATGGATAATAACAGAATACTATTAAGAGTTGTACTCCAACAAATTTGAAAATCTAGAGGAGATGGATACAGTTTTAGAAAAACATGACCTACCTAAACTTACACAGAGTGAAGTAGAAAACTTGAACAGACCACTAAAAAAAGAAGATATTGATCAGGTCATCAAAAACTCCCAACCAAAAAATGTTCAGATCCAGATGGTTTCACTGATGAGTTTTACCAAACATTCAGGGAAGAGCTGTCACCAATTCTACTCAAATTATTCCAGAATATAGAAAAGGATGGAAAACTTCCTAATACATTTTATGATGTAAGCTTAACCCTCATACCAAAACCAGAGAAGGACATCACTAAGAAAGAAAAGTATAGACCAATATCCCTCATGAACATAAATGCAAAAACTCTCAATAAAATCTTAGGCAATAGAATTCAACAACACATAAAAAAAAAAATAATAATACATCATAATGTAGTACTAGATGAAAGGTCTACTCTAGACCCACACTAACAAAACTTGTCCTGAAAGAATCAAGTTAATCTGCAAATAAATTAACTGTCAGACAGAACAAAACCTAACACTTTATTAAAGACAACAACAAAATCCAGACATAAAAGAACATAACATATCTAACACAAAATTGAAAGTTCCTACATATGTGAAGAACAAGAAAACATGATCTATTTTCAATAGAAAAAGTCAATATTTTTAAAGAACCCCCAAAAACAACAAAAATCTTTTATTTCACTGCCATCAAGTTGACTATGACTCATAGTGACCCTGTAGAACTAGACCCAGAAATAAAAAATAATGGAATTAGCATATTGTTGTTGTTGTTAGGTGCCATCAAGTCAGCGCCGACTCATAGCGACCCTATACACAGCAGAACAAAACAATGTCAGATCATGGGGCAACCTCACTACTGTTGCCATGCTTGAATCCATCGATGCTGCCACCTGGCCAATCCATCTCGTTGCAGGTCTTCCTCCTTTTATCTGACCCTTCATCTTACCAAGCATGATATCCTTCTCCAGCAACTGTTTCCTCCTGACAATATGTCCAAAGTATGAGAGACGAAATTTGGCTATCTTGGCCTCTAAGGAGCACTCTGGCTGCACTTCTTCCAAAACAGATCTATTGGTTCTTTTGGCAG